>NC_046663.1:67724823-67764875 GCF_010883055.1 Belonocnema kinseyi | reverse complement strand
CATCATCATCATCATCATCATCATCATCATCATCATCATCATCATCCCCTTATACGCTCAAGCAAGCTTCGTGTCTGGGCAGGTCCAATAGCAGGTCCTTTGAAGCTTTTGGAGTACTGTAAGATATTTCTTGAGATATTAACAATTTGCTCTTTTCAGGAGAGAGTACGATTAAGGATCTACCCCAAATCTCTCATCGATTTAACGAAGAGAACGTCAAGGCCATCAACTTCAAGCTGAGGCGGAAACCCTACTATAGCAGCAGACGGAGGAGAGGACTGTCTTATAAGAATTTCTTCCATTTTTAAAGGGTCTATCTTTAATTTATGGTTAAGAGCCCATTTATGCACCATATTATTATCCATCTGTACTCGTGCAATCAAACTATTAATGGAAAGTGTAGGACCAGATATATGTAGTTCACAATCATCCACGTATTTATGGTATTTGCAATGCTCAAGATCACTACCAAGATCAGAGATATACCAACCGAAAAGGAGCGGAGCAAGAGTGGAGCCCTGAGGAACACTACTCTTGACCCGAATCCAATCAGAAAGCTCATTCTTATCATTTTGAACTCGTAGAAAATGGTTTTTAAGGGAGAACTCCAACCACGAAATTACAGAACTAGATAAATTAAAGTTACGAAGTTTATTTGAGAACAGCTTGTGATCAAAAGTATCGAAAGCTTTAGAAAGACCAAATAGAACAACTATTGTTATTTCTTTATTTTCGAAAGCAATTTTGATATCAAAAGAAACTTCAAGGGAGGCTGTTAAGGTACAGTGCTTAGACCGAAATAACGATTGTAGCGGATCGAGTAGCCTATTTGCATCTAAGTAACTCGTAAGTTGCGAATGCACAATACGTTCAAGCGGCTTGGACATAGCACAATGTATAGAAATCGGCCATAAATCATTGGGAGAAGAGGGGTGAAGGAGTATAGAGATAATTACAGGAAGTCCTAGTCGGCTCATTTTTATGGAAATACCATCTATTCCTAAAGAATTTTTTTTTATTTCAAAAATGTTTTCAAGGAGAACTTCAGGCGTTATGTCTAAAAACAAGAAAACCGTATCTTGAAAAGTCGAGCTTGCCTAATTTGTTATAAGGGGTGTACCAGAGTTGACAACGTTACAGAATGATAGGTTTGCAAATGCTTTTAATAAATCATTTGATGGGAACGTATGAGCTGAGGCGTCATTTTTATTTTGAATTAGATGTAAGCGTCTAAGTAGGCGCCAAATATCTTCATATGGTATTTATTCTTCTTCTTTATAGCATTATATTTACACTGATTATACGAATCCCTGAGTTTAGTTTGAACTAAATTCCTAAGCTGACGAAATTGAGCTTGTATCAGAGGATTTTTTGTTACCTGTTCCAGGCGACGCTTATTATTACGTTTCTTAATTAGGTTTCTAATTTCGAATGTGATCCAAGGAGCTGAGTCTGTATACTTATGTGGACCGTGTAAAGGCGCAAACTGATCGAATAATTTAAGGAAGAACGAACACAAAAGATTTAATTTACTATAAAAGTCATTAATTCTTAGTATTTTTTCAAAATAATAGGTCATTAAGTGATCCTGGAACTTACACTTATCTACAAATGCAAGATTTCTTATTGGAGTTTGATTACAGTTTGTGGATTGAGTACAAATATATTTGAATTTAATATTTATGAAGTGATGATTAGATGAAAATGGAATATGATGTTGGCTATAAGAATTCAGCTTATCAAGATCATTTACTATCATATCAGCCGATTATTTTTAGATAGCGATTCTTTGATATATAGCGACACGCTCTCAGTCCAACCAATCATATTAGTTCTGAATTCTCGCTTTTTCCTGCAATTTTCTAACAGTTTCACGAAAGTAGATTGCTGAAGTAATTTAACCACCAGTATTGGTGGAATGTTCCGTGATGTGTCATTACCAGTAAACAGTCTAAGGCGTTAAATAGACGAAACATCATTTTTGTGAGGGGCAGCAATTTAAAGGAGCAGCAATCTGACATAAAGTAGCGGGCAAATCCTCTAACTGTTTGATCGGTCACCCGTGAACATCAACTGTTGAAGAAAGAGTATTTTATTCTAAATAGTCACATATATTCATTAAACTAGAATTTTGAGTATTCAAAACTGTAATTTCATCTGAAGCAGATTCAGAATTCATTTGACGCTTTATGATATCCTTCAAGTTCGAGGATGTGGTCTCCTGTAATACCATAATAAGGGTAGTATTTTTGACATCTACTTTTTTTTCCTTTATGGCCAATTCAAGTAAATGATTGAATGCCATTTGTTTGACCTCAAAATTCTCCAACAAGGTAGCGATTTTTATAAGACCAGACTCCTGTCCCTTAGAACAGCATTGAAGATTAGTGCTTCAACTTCTGGCCCCAGCAAGGCAGAAGACATCCCTGGCTTACTGATATCTCCCTCAGACAAAACAGAGAGAAGAGACCCTCAATGACGAGTACTTTATTTACCCGAAGATTTAGAGCAATTAGTGCAGTTCCAAACCTTCTGTTTTTTGCTGATACTGTCAATGATCTTAGTTGCAAAATATGTGACAATGCACTACACTTTCGACAAGCTAGCGATTCTGTCGACCCACATGTCACCATATTGGAAACATAGGCCGCATTCATAGAACCTTCACTGCTTTGAAACATCCGTAATTTAACTACAGAAAAGACCCGTTTATCGCAGGACTCGTCTATTTCCAGATTCAGGACCCGTTTATCGCGTGATACCTTACTCCCACTCTTTACTTTCATGTCTCTCGGTAAACGAATAGTTGAAAAGACGGGACTGGGATGATTTCAAACTGAAGATTGCAGTACGTATTTCTACGTTATCTAGCATGCGCGCGTGGAAACAACTGCAAGCTCACATCGCTAGTAAGTGGAGTATATGCTCGATACAACAATCTTCGCTTGCCCTTTCCAGGAATTTAGGTTTCTAATATTTTAATCATTTATGGTACTGTCTTATAAAAAGGACTTTCTCCTGTACTGGGTGTTTCTATTTCTTATATGGATGTTTTTACGTTTTTTTACATATTTTAAAACAAATGGAAATATATTTATTATATTTAATTTATTATGCCGATTACTATATATTTTAACAAGATAAATAACGTTTAAGCATTACTTTCCTCTTGGCCACTAACTCAACTGTGCATGTGCATAGATTGGACACTTCTCACTGTCCACGTCTAAGGGTCAGCCGTACAACTGTGCAAGTTCATAGGTAGGAGGCTCCTAACTGTGCACGTTTTAAATAACAAAATCAGCTATTCAACTTCCAGGTTCATGTGCACAGACAAGATATTCCCGTGTACGTCTACATTAATTCTATCAGATCTTCAACTGGCATGTCCACGTGTACAGGCGGAGCACTTACAACTGCACATGTAAACAGATGGGAGACTCCCAACTCGGCACGTCTCAATTAATACGATCATATTTTTCGGTTTAAAGTCTGCGTGCAAAGATGGAAGACTCCAAATTGTGCACGTGCACAATAAGGAGACTTGCAACTGGGCAAGTCTCCATTGAGTCGATCATATTTTCAACTAACCAGTCCACGTGCACAAATGAGAGACTTCTGATATTGCACGTTTTAGTAAATACAATGAGATTTCTCACGTAAAAGTGTTAAAATGATCAATTCCACTTTCACTGGGTATAGCTGGTACCCTTCCAACTGTGCTCGCCGCAAATAATTAAATAATTTTTCCACTAAAGGTACACGTACGCAGATTGTAATTTCCCAAATGTTGACGTCTTGAATTCTGCAATCGGATTTTCAACTTAAAGGTTCACATGCGCGGAGTTTACATTCTGAACTGTGCAATTCTCGATTAATTCAATCATATTATACTTAACACTCTACGTGCACAGATGATACGCTCTCAACTTTGCACGTCTTCATTACTGCGATCAGATTTTTGAGCGAATAGTCCATGTATATAAATCATTTAAAACTTTACGTGCACATGTCATAGCCTCCCAACTGTGCAAATCTCAATGAATGCAATTTGACTTTTCATCCGAAAGTTCAAGTGCACAGATGGTATTCTTCGAACTGTGCACGTCTTAATTAATGCACTAATTCTTGCCTTATAAGTCCACGTGTACAGGTGGTACCCTCCCAAATGTGTACGCCTCAGTTTCTGCGATGATATTTTTAACTTTAAAGTTCACGTGCTAAAAGAAGTAAAGTTTTTTTTTACACAAAGATTTTGATTTGGAACTGGACATGAATCAAAAGGATATTCCTATACAGAAAAGTGACTAAGGTCAAACAAATTAGTTTAAGCTATTTACGAAATTTGTTACGACATTGATTAAAAAAGAGTTTCACTATTTTCGTATTTTATTAATTTAAAAACTACTTTATCTCAAACAATAAGTATCCTCGAGGTGACTCACAAAGTTCTTTCTTTAAAACCAAAATTTTGTCCGAGTTGCTATATTTGGATTCTGAATATAAACAATATGTCTCTTTGATACTTTGAATCTTTCACATTTACGATCTTGCGAAGATTCAAGCAAACTTATTACACATGGTGGTAAGGTGGTGTTCAAACCAGTTTAAACTGATTCAAAACATGAGCAATATGATTTATACTTCCTAACCCTTTTTTGTAAATTTGAGGCGCCTTTAAACGAGTTATAGTTTTTATTTTTATCTTATGCTGATTAACCAGCAATTGAACTGACATGATGCAGGTTGCTATGATAGTTGAAACTCACCGACATTCCGAGAATAATAGCATTTATTATATTAATGATTTACTGTATGTGAACTATAATCTAATCGAAAGCATTTTAGAAGATATTTCTTCCTATCTTCATTTAAAACCGTATTCCTTACATAAGAATTGAACTTTGTTCTGAAAAGATCGGTTTGGAAATATGAGCTGAGATTGATTTAAAATGAACTCAGAAATTTGAATAGGTGACAATCACATAATGTCAAAAATGAATTGATTTGACCTAAGGACTTAGTGCGCGCTTTTGAAAGTTTTTTTAGTCATCCAAATTAAAACCAGTTAAAACGATTTTAGCAATCTGAATAGATTATAGTTTATAATGTTGAAATTGAGCTAGATTGGAGAATCGAATTTACTTCAAATCTGCTAGGTAGTCTATGCTAAAGTCGCACAATGATTTGCTAAGTTTAGTATAGATATTCACCTATTTATTTCTTACGTACTTAAGGGTTAAACAACATTTCAAAAAATAAACAAACAAATGGCACGGATAAACATGATTAGAAGTAATGTCCGAATGTAAAATTATTTTGGATTTTCTATGATGCATATAAGTATGAGTATATCCTAGCAGACAATGGGATGATGAAATGTTCTATGAAGGACAGAGCTAGGGGACGGGGTAATCCGATGATGCTTTATGATTTTTCACGTTCTCCCTATGTTTATTTTTCCTCGTGTTAAATCAAATAAAATATAAACGATTTGGTTATAAACAAATAAATAAATGCAATCCGCCTAGCTGCCAAAATTTATATGGCGTAGTAATAAGAATCAAGCGATGTTACGAAGAAAGGATGTAGAAAGAAAAAGAGAAGGAAAAGTTTACAGATGCAACTTGCACCCCGGTCATTAGCTCTGATATCATTATAGTTACACTGTCGTAGAAATATAAGAACTTGCCGACTCGTTGCCTAATTTAATATTTCCCCCCAATTCTTCCCTTCCAATTTCACCACAACTCAGTTTTGCTGACTATTAGTAAATACTGACATGCTATCCAAAGAAATGTCAATATGAATGAAGTGATGAATTATAATTACCAATAAGATATCTCCTAAGTATAAATCAAAGGAAAAAATGTAATATCAAAATTAATCTACTTCTTTCGGCAAATTCTATTGAAAAAGTCATATTGCAAACATTCTTGTCACGTGAAATCGTGACTTCAAATTGCCTGATTTCTGACAAAAGAAAGAGATAGCGTTCGAACATTTTGGTCTCATATCTACGGTAAATGTTATTCAGCAAGTTCCATCTTTCTATACGCTCAACTTCCCAGTCATCAAAAATCCCCACCGAATGATTTTAGCACTGACCGAGGAGCTAAAAGATGTTCTATTCTAAGAATGAAACTATCAGTAAGTCATTCTTCTTTCGATAATTTTTTCAACCAGTTCAAAATTAGAATCGGCCGTCTGCGCTTCAGGATCAGTCTTTGATAAATTCGAAACCGAAAAAGGTATAGTCAATTAGTGTCGTGCGGACGTTAAACTTCTGTTTTGGATAACAACTTGTCCGACGACTTGTTTACATAAAAATAATATATCGAAGTCTGAGGATGCACGTAACAGTGAGTGGTTCTTCTCTTGCTAACCTTTTCTAAAAGTTAAAGTTGTAATCGCCTATCCGTGGTTCGGGTTCGGTCTCTGACAAATTCAGAGATTTCAAAAAAGGTTATGTCAATTAACGCCGTGCAATCGTTATAGTTCCATTTTGAAAAAGAACTCGCCCAACGAAAAATTGTTCTCGCAAAACTCAAAATAAATGGATATTTATAAGAAAAATTAAAATTTGGAATTACCTAGGAAAAGAGTAGATAAGAGGAGATTTTTTTTAAGTATTGTCACTCTTCCTTCAGTCTCCTATATGTTTGTGTAACGCGCAGGTTCTGAAGAAAAATTTGAAATTGTCCATTATCCAAAATAAGCGTCGAAAGGAATCAAGGACTCTCTTTGTCTCTACAACCATTCTTCCTGGAAAATGGTAGTTTGAGGCTAAAAATTGCGTAATATAACTGTAAATCATTCTATTCATACTTTAAATAAAATTTCGTAGAATTTCAAAGCACTCTACTAAAAAAAAACTTGTTCTATCCTGAGAATCACCCCCCCCCCCCCCCCCCCCCCCCCCCCCCCTCTTCCCCTAGAAATAAGCATGGCTTAACGGCGCTGCCAGTCACGCGCAGTTCCTGTTATACCAAGCTAAGGTTATATCTATGCTATTGAAGTATTTCACTGTATTAGACTTACAAAACAGAATAATACAAATTGATAGATATCAATATTTAAATTAACTGTGCGTAACAAACTAATATTGGCAGCGGTGGTGTTGTATTACGCGCGGTTTTAGAGCCACATTACCTTTTATGCTTAAATTTTGACACTATTTAATTTTCATAATGTTTCGAATTCTGTTAATGATAATAAACTGAATTGCTCTATGCAATGGAAAATGGTGCAGCTAAAATATGTTAATCATTGTTCCACAATGTTTACTATGCAAGTGCAGTATGATACATAGTTGAACGCGATTGAGTATAACAAGTTGAGCGTCGCACAGTGGTCAGCAAATCCAAAAAACTAGCCAAAATATGACAGTGTTATCGCAATTCCATAATTTTTGGCATACTTAAGTTTTAAAGGTCGCAGATTACGATAATCAATAGAGATTTTTAAAGTTCAAAATGGCGGTTCTAATATGGCGAATAAATTTGAGGAAAAGTCACTTGATCGTTTTAAAACTTGAATGATACAGATTAGAAATAAAATCGTGGGAAGTAAGAAAAAAAATTCGAAAGAAGTGAAAGAAAAAAAACGAAGATTCAAGCAAAATTCTACAAAAAATTAGGTTTGCTGGTTGATCAGTCAAAATAGAATTATGGGAGTTCTAATGATGGTAATACTTCCAGATGTTTTTTTCGAAAATGCAAAGATTTCATATGAAATGACTAGAGTTGCCTAAGATTTAATCAGGCGATTGCACACAATACTTTAAGTTATTTCCAGGGATTTTGAAACTTATGTGCAAAAGTGATCTTAAAAAGGTAATCCTACCGACCTTCAAAGATACTGAATAGCTTTTCCGTATTGGATCTGCCATTTTGAATACCTAAAATCAACAACTTCGAAAACGTAAGTATACCAAAAATTATGCAATTCCGATCACACCTTCATATTTCGGCAAGTTTTTTGGTTTGTGCAACCACTGTGCAACGTTTCATACAGTGACGACCAATACCCATTCATACAGAATACTACAGAATAATTAACTTTTGGTATGTGTAAAAATATTGCACACAATTTACCTCACATAGTTTTCGACAAAATTCTAATATATGTATAGAAATTTGTGAATGAGATGAAATATTTGGTGTTATCGATTTGAATTATAAACACCTTTGGTGAATGAATACACTTTGTTGCAATACAAACCGCAAAATCAAACTGATATTTTTAACGTGTTCTCCGACACGCACTTTACCTCCGGTTGAAACTATTCAAGGTTTTCGCAGAAAATACGTGTGCAGCATGCTGGAAATGGCTCACGCACGAGCCGTCTGTGCCCACACGCAGAGTACCGTCGCAAATTTCTGCTTCTCGAGCTGCGATGTTTAAATCTGACGTGAACACACGCGCTCTAACTGAAATTAATCACAAAAAAAATTGTTTACTAAATAAAAAAGAATTTCTTTAACAAACAAAGAGGGGAGAGACAATTAGCTTAAAAACAATAAAAACTAAGTCTTAAGAATTATAAATATTTAATAATTAAAAAATATATCAATTTATAAGTTAATGAAATTAAATAATATTGATTAACTTTTATTGCTTTTCAGGTTATTATGAAGGATACAATATTCAAAGAAAGGTATATTTCTAGGATTCCCTCTGATCCAAGATTTGACATAGGCGCATGCTTAATCACAAATGATAGGGGCATAGCAAAGATCCTCATGATAAATATTTACTACGAATAAAATGGTAAATTTACTAATACCGCCGGTAGAATTTAAAGAATACGATTTTCTTTCTACATCAAAACGAACGGCTGAGAATCTTATTCAAAAGAAAAAACAAAAGGAACAAGCTGAGAGACTTGTGTAGATACAGGAGATTTTAAATTTAGAATATTTAAACAAAGAAGAAAAACTTTTTATTACTCTTGTTTTTTGAGTATTCATTTAAATTTTATTTGCCAGGAGATAAGTTAGGAGCAACGAATGTAACTACCTATGAAATAGTTACAACTGATGAGGAACATATTCATACAAAACAATATCGGTACCCTCATATCCATAAGAAAGAGATTATGAGACAGACGGATGAATTAATCAATTCAGGAATACTTAGCCATCTGTCAATCCATAATGACGGTGGGAGACGCATATCCACTGACCAATATAACTGATATTCTTGATCAATTACGGGGAGCTAAATATTTATTTTTATCAATATTTTGCAGGTTGAAAAACGCCCTGGCAACTTTCCAAAGAGTAATGGATCAGGTTCTTCCAGGGCTTCAAGGAATAGAGCTTTTCGTCTATATGGACGATATTGTCATTTAAGCCTCACGAAAAAGGGTGTTAGATTCAACCCTCGCAAGATTGAAGCAGTAAAAAATTGTCCTATTTCCAAAACAAAGAAAAATGTCAAACAGTTTCTAGGTCTGGTCGGTTGTTACAGACGATTTATTCTAAATTTCTCCAAAATTGCTAAACCATTAACACTTCCTTTAAAGGATAACATTAATTTTCAACGGACCTCAGTTGAACAAAGAACTTTTGAAACTCTTAAGGATATAATTCGTTCTGATCCTATCCTTCAATATCCTGATTTCACAAAATCCTTTTTAGTAACAAACCGTGTTTCTAATTTCTTTATAGGCGGAATCATGAAGCAAAGACCTACCGGGAAAGATCTCCCTATTTCGTTTGCTTCACGAGTACTTCACGAAGCCGAATTGAACTATTCCAACATACAGAAAGAATTATTTGCGATAGTCTTTTGCGTTCAATATTTACGACCCTATATTTATGACTGAAAATGTATTGTGGTCACTGACCATTGACCATTGATATGGCTGCATGCGTTAAAAGTTCCTATGTCGAGGTTAGCTAGTTGGTGAACCCAACTCCATGAGTGTAACTTTGATATCGTCTATAAACCCGGAAGACTGCTGTGAATAGAGGATCGCGACCTCTTGTCATAGTTTTCTGTCATCCGTTCGCGATGAGGAATGTACTAAAGATAATGGCAGTGAAAATTGTTTAAATGAATTATTAGGACAGTTTTCTTGGATGAGTAGAGACTTGAAAGTACGATACTTGTGTCTCAGGGTCCCACGGAGGATGTTCGGCCTGCCACAAGTAGGCGCTTGTGTCTAAAGGTACCAAGGAGAATGTTGATTCTGTCACAAGCAAGGTCATATTTGAAAGTAGTAGTACCTACAAGGTCATCTTCGCTGGTGTAGAGTCATTCCACGGTCCAAGGGAGCAGCAACCTCTGGCAGTAATAAGACCTGCTGCTGTAGAACCTTCCGAAATTCTGAAAAATAATAAGAATTGTATACCATATACAAAAGATAAATTGTTTATGTTTAAAGAAAACATTGCACTTTTCATTTCAGCAGATGGTATTTTAAATTCTAAAGTAAATAAAGATATAATACAAAGACAGATGTTTGATCCTCAGGATCTCCAAAGGGAGCAACCAAAAGTGAACGATGTCGTATATTTTCAGCTTCATTATAAAAAATAAAAAGGATGATAAAGTATTTTTAAATACAATTTCTAATGTTAGATAAACGTATTTATTTCGGCCTACTGGCCTTAAAAAACTGACTTGCTTACACTTCCATTTTTTTACAAAATATTCGCACAAATGTTTCTTACAAAGTACCTTCCATCTACACTTTATAGCTAATTCGCTTGTTTCTATAGCCTAACCTTCCCCGCTGCGTCTCGCCTTGCACGCATTTCGCCCTTTTATCGCTATTCCTCGCATTACAAGCCTCGGTCTCTACGGCTAACACCTAATACTTAACTACTATTTACAATATTTACATTTTTCTTACATCTACTTCCTCTCCTATTTACAATCTTTCCTTCTTGATTCCTCTTCCTCCTTTCTTCTCTTTTGCTCCATCTTACCCAACACCCCCTTCACCCACGCTACTGCCCTTTTGTCGCCCTTTCATGCAACAATACCTCCATGCTTATCTCACTTCTTTCCATCTCTTCACACTCCTCCAACTACTTCTCAACTTTAGCATCCCCTTTCCCGCACAGTACACACATTCTCTTTTCTCTAGAAAGCCAAAACCTATCACAAACTTCCATGCGACCGCATCTCATTCTCGCTATAAGCCTCTGACTACCTTGTTATCCTATCTCACACAAATATTGCGCTCTCTCCCTTGGTATAATCCACACATAGTTCTCGTTAAGCCTTGACTCTCTTATCCTCTCCTCTACTTCAGCCTTTTCTTTCTCCATGCCATTCTTTTGAACTAACTTATATATCTTCCTTCCTTCCTCGTGCCTCCTGCTAACTTCATCCATCTGCAATCTAAACGTTCCAAAATACCTTTCCCTTTCCACTTCCATCTTTGAACCACTTCGTCTGTTCTCCTTCTCCCACGAACACTCCCTAACCAATTTACTTCCCCCCTCTTCCAAAAATTTCTCCTCATATTTACACGCTCGACTCCCTGTTATAATCCCTAAACTTGTTCTTCCTGTTTGCCTCCTGACAATATAATTCGGCGTATTCCTTGCTAACCCCAGTGTCCACTTTACATACCTCTCCTGTATCCTGTTTACCTTCTCACTTACCTTCCAGCCCCACGCCTCCACTCCGTAAAATAAGACACTCATCACTAGAAAATCAAACAATTTCATTCTCCTTACAAAATCCTCTGCGAAAAAACCTCTGTCCCAGCCCCCATACCTGTCTCATCACTACATTTACCCTTCACAACCTCTCTTTTATATGACCATCCACTCCTCCATTCCTTTGAAACAGAAAGCCCAAGTACACAATCTCTTTCACCTCTTGTACCGCTTTTCCCTTCCACTTACACTCCCCTCCCCTATCTCTCCCATCTGCCTTCTTGAACAACATAACCTGCGACTTGTCCTCATTTAACTCTAGCCTATTTTTGTTAAAATATCTTCTCAACCTCTTCATCATCTCCTTTAAAGCCTCTTCGCCAGCAGCACTATGTCATCTGCATATGCTAGTGACCATATCCTGACTCCTCCTATCCTAACTCCTCCTACCGCGTTCAAAATTTCAAAAAGCGTTGGGCTAAGTGGGCACCCTTATCTCAACCCCCTATCCATCCAGAATCCCTCAGAGATTCCCTCCCCTCCTCTCACCCTATCTTTCGTCTCATCATATACCTCCCTTATTCTCTCGATCAGGCCCCTCTTCACTCCACTACCTTCAATCACCCTCCACAACCTCCCTCTATCTACCGAGGGGAACGCGCTCTTTATATCTACAAAATACGTGTACACTTTGGCACCCTTTTTGGTTAGTTCTATATCCACCAGGTGTTGCAAGACATAAATATTTTCAATAGTACTCCTTCTCTCTCTAAAGTCCGCCTGCTTCTCCCGCAATATTCCTTTTCATTCAACATCCTTGCGCAACCTATCTGCTAACACCATCGCGTACATTTTGTACGCAGTATTCATGATTGTAATTCCTCTATAATTTTCCTGCCTCTTTCTATTCCCTTTCTTATACAGTGGTACGACCAACTCCTCCCTCCACCCTCTTCTGAATCCCTCCTCCATCCATACTTTTTCCAAACAGTCACTCTTCGTTCTCCACCCCGTCCATCCCTGTTGCCTTAGATTTTTTCAATTTCCCTATCTGCTTCTCTATCTCCTCATCGTTCAGATCCTCTTTATCTACCTCCCTCGTTCTTCTAATCCCCTCCTCTCTCTTTCGTGTATCTGACCCCTAAAATGAATCTTTAAAAAATTTTCTTTATTCGTCGCTCCCTATCTTCTCACTTATCCCAACCCTACGTTTGCTAAACCTATTAATTATTCTCCACACGTCTCCTTCACTTTAACACTTCTGAACTGCTCTTCCAGCTCTTCTTCTTTTTCCTTCTCTTTCTTCTTACACATCGCCCCCTAACTCATTCCTCATTTCTACTACTCCTCCCTTTTCGCGGTTCCTTCCTTCTACATCCCGTACTTCTTTTTCTCCTTTCTTTTCAGCATTTTGCATTCCCTATCCCACAACAGCTTCACCATTCCTTTCTTCTTCTTCCTAAATACCCTCTTTTGCAGACAACCTGTCACTTTCTCTTGTAAATCCTCCCATATCTCGTCCACTGACTATCCAACCTTGCATATTCATAATCACATAGTCTATCACCGATATACCCCTCTTACCCACATACGTGTATTCTTCCACTTCGTCCCCTTTTACCATACCATTCGCCACCGCCCACCCTCTATCCTCCATTCAGTTTCTTAGAATCTCCCCCTCTTTATTTATTATCTCATCCTTTGATTTCCTTTCAAAGCTCTCCTTTTTCCGGTACAGGCCCCCTTCCCGCCCAATTCTCGCATTAAAGGCTCCCCCCATTACCACCAGACTGTCATCTCTCTCTTCTAGTAAGTTTTCTACCCTTTCTTTAAACCGTTCCATTCCATCCTTGTTGTACACAGTCACAAACTTATACATCGCCCCTCCTATCTTTACAACCCTCATTTGCACGCCCTCCCCCCCTCTCTCTCTCTCCATGAAATTCTTCCTCTAATCCATCCCTAACCCCTGTTATAATTACCCCACTAGCCCTTCCTTTTCTTTTTACTTTGACCGCCTCCTGTAGCCACCACCTTTACCCATTTGGCAACTTTTGCTCTACTCTATCACATTCCTTTCTCTCTCCCCACGTCTCTACCAGTACAATCACATCGAATTCCTGAATACGAGGTGTGTTCAAAAAGTAAGGTGACTTTTCAATTTTCGCGGGCTAGGTACATTCAAGTTTTAAATTTTTTGTTTTGTTGTGTTGGTACGCTCGTCACGATCATATGTTCACAGTTTTGACTATATAGCTCGTGTTCTTTTTCTGGCAGAGGGGTAAAAGGTTAGAGGAGTTTGGTGTGCTCGGCGATTTTCTTCTTTCGCAAAAAATGGAGCAAAGAGTTTGTGTTAAATTTTCTGTGAAAAATGGAATCCAGTGCTCTGAAATTCTTAAAATGTTGACAGTTGCATACGATGAGTCTACTCTGAGTAAGAAAAATGTGTATAAGTGGTACAAGCGGTTCCAAGAAGGCCAAGAGGATGTCGAAGAGGAACCTCGCCCTGGACGTCCCAGCACGTCAACAACAGATGAAAACGTTTAAGCAGTAGAAGAAATAATGTTGAAAAATCGCCGAATTACTATCAGAGAAGTTACTGAAGATGTTGGCATATCGGTTGGCTCTTGCGCCGTTTGCGAGAGGCGATACACAAAAAACGTCCGGAACTTTGGAAAAACAATTCGTGGCTTTCACATCACGATGCAAATCTATCGAGGGCGCAAGCAAAAGCGTTACGCTCAGCTAGCGAGGTCATTAGTAGGCAACCCAATGAGGGCCAACCAGCGCATTGCCATAATCTACTACCAGAAATTTTGATTCAAACAAGGAAAATATTAATCCAATTGTATAATACATTTTCTTTGAAAAAGTTCAATCTAAAGATTTCACACCTTTCTGTAGCCTCTGACAAACACTCCTCTGTTTTCTCGTATTTTTATTGACATTCGATTATTTGACTAGAGAGGAACTATTACTAATAACTAAAGACAAACGTACTATATTCAAATATCCGCAAGCACCGAGAATCGAACGCACGAACGCAGGCTTATAAATCGAACGCCTAATCCCCATAGCTATGATGCCACGCTTTGTTTCGTATCTTAAATGCTTGACAGCGTTCATCCAATACTTTAGAAATTAGGAAAAAAGGTTTTTGAAGCTCTATTTGTTATATATTTTTTTCAAACGTACTTACGTTTTTTAACATTAAATCGATCTTTGAGAAAAATTCTTTTCAAATTTTTAAGGCACCAAATGTTTTTAATTTTTTCAGAAAAAAATGAAATTTTTCAAAGTTTGCATCTCGGTGATTAAATTTTTTTTTAATTTAAGTATAATTAAGCATAAGAACATTAATGTAGTTTTTTGCACTCACAGCTGTATTACCCGTTTTACCTGTTGAGGGCTTTACAAGGTTTCTTCGAGAAAATAATTAATTGATAGAAATTATTTTTTAAATATTTCTTTATGAATAAAGCTTTTTATCTAGTTTAATTACAAAATATAGTGCTAAAAAGTGAGTATATAAATAATGTAAGACAAGTAGCATACGACAATAACCTGTCGAGGGTCAACAGAGGGAAAGCCTAGATTCTTCCAGCCAGCTAGGAAATCTGGCTGCGGCCTCGTGAGAGCCAATATTTAGTTTAGGCATAAAGAGGAAATTTCTACCCGGGGTGTGTTTGAACTAAATCTATAGCCAGTTAAGGCTTTAACTTTTTTTCAGATTTTCAAAACAGTTTTAAGTTATTCATCCTACCAATGTAGCGTGTGTGTTTGTGGAAATAACACTCTTACGATAAATTGAAGGCTCTTGTAGATCAATCTCTTTAACTAGAGAAAATGATTTTTATCATTAATATCTCAAAATTGACGAAAGGATTCTTAAAAATATTTATTAAGTTTTGTTAAAACTTTGCTTAATTTAAAAATATTATTTTCATAAATTAAATTTTTTCATTAAAACAGTTCAAATATTATGCAAGAATAGAAAAAATTCGTTGACTCGAGCGAAACCGGTTGACCTATAATATTAATACATTGTATAGAGGCGTATGGAAGTTATGGTCAGTTATAATACTTAAAAAATCTGTTAAAAGTTGATGCACCAATAGAATAGAATACAAAGGACGTGGAAATACCTCAAACTGAAATGACTACTATTTGTAAATTAATTTTTACGATTTCCAAAGAATACTTTAGAATATAGGAAATTCTTTAAGAGAAAATAATTTCTTTAAGAGTAATAATTTGTCTATAATATTTATTTCTGAGAGCACTTTGCAATTTTTAATAAAAATGGCTTTCGTTTCTCTTTTCAAATTGAAATTTTCTCTGAAAAAAGATCTACTCCTTCGCTCCGCTGGGAAATGAACACAGAATTCTCATATAACTCACAGAACTCTCCCAGCGGAGTGAATGAGAACGTGCTTATTCAGAAAAAATTAGTTTAAACAATGCTTAATCCATAGCTCCATCTAGTCTTAAAAGATGTTAAGAATTTCTGTTATTCTCTGAAGATAATACAAATTTATTGAAAAATTAGAATTATAACATATAGCGAAATAATGCGTGTACGTATACCTCCAAAAATCCTCATATTTCTTCTTTACCCCTGCTACAATCCAGTACAACACCTTTAACACTCCTCCATCCTGCTTTACTCCCACTCCCCTACTTTCCTCGAAATAAATTTCCCTGCACTTCCTTTAATACCTCCTTCTCCTCGTCCCATACCCACATTTTCTCGTCTTTTTTTATTTTCCGATACTCTACCTTCGCCGCTTTCCCTTCGCTCATCTCCTTCCTAGCCCTGTCACTTAGCATTCTGTGAACATCCCTTTCCTTCCTCGTCAAATCTTGATCAATACAAATCTTACAGTCCTTTATCCTATTTTTGGCACGCATTATCCCCAATCTTACTTCACATCTAACCTCCCTTTCCCTATTAACCAAATCGCACCCCCCAACTACCATGTAAATTAATTTTTATCTTCCCAATGAACTCCTCACAGCCGTACTCATCTCCTAGACTTCCACCCTCACACTCCACTTACACCTTCCACACAAACTTTGTAAAAACTTCTCACCTCCTGTCACTGCACACTTTCTCACTACCGCCACCACCATGCAAGTCTCGAATACAATTTCTAATATGATTTTGGCCTTAAAAAATGCAATCAAAACACTGAATATTGAAAATATAAAGGTATTTAATAAAGGGCATTATTGAATTGATTGATGGATATAATACCAATCCGATTTGGCTTTCCGTTCTCCCGGATTTTTTAAAAAAGACTTAATTGGCCAATCAAGTACAACCAGTTCCCCACGGTGGGGCGCTTTGACCAATCACAGGCATCGTCGATAGTATACCTAAGAACAACATGACCTGATCCCTCAGTTTCAGGTCAGCCCAGAAGATGTGAATTGCAATGTTCACGAAACGTCGGCAAACAATTCGTAGTTTTTTACACGAGTGAAACCCGAAATATCTCTTTTTATCAAAATGAATAATCGTGAAAGCATAAAATCTACTATAAAGGGAATAATATTGATTTTATCCCTTGGCCTTTAATGAAACAAATATTCCGAATAAGATCATTGTATTATTAGTACAATATGAAATCAGATGTTTAAGCAGTGCTAAATTCCTGTATAATTTGGATGAGAAACAAAATAACTCGTAAGGTAACAAGAATGCCTATTATAATAACTGACACACCCAAAGAACCTTTTTAAGAGATACAAGTCGACGTAAATATTCAGATCACTAAATATTCAGATGCGATACCCCTAAAAATGACGTATGCAGCAACAATTTCCAAAAATTTTATTACTAGGTACGGTTTTCCACAAATAATTTAGATTGATCTAGGTGCTAATTTAACTAGTAAAGTAATAGAGAGTTTTTGCAAAATCTTTAGAATAAAAAAAGTTTAATCTGTGGCTTACCATCCGCAAAGTTTTGGATCTTTGGAGCATAGCCATCAAACCCTTATTGAGTACCTTTGACATTTTGAGGGTCCTCATAACTAGAAAGAGTGGCTTCGCTTTGCCGTTTTTTCCTATAATACGGCGGTCCATGAGGGCACCGGATTTGCCCCGTATACTTTGGTGTTTGTTAGGGATGCGGTATAACCTGCAAGGTTTTCCGAAAACCCATTTGAAAGAACATATGTGGATTATTTGAGAGAATTTTTCTTAAAATTAAATAATATACAGTTAAATGCTCATGACACACGTGAAGAAGCGAAAGAAAACCCCAAAAAATATAACGATAGGAAAATGAACCCTGCAAATTTTACGGAAGAAATATCTGTTTACTTAAAAAGGAAAAACAGACACGATAAAAAATTTGAACTCAAAAATAAACCAGATGTTTTATGAAATACATGAAATCTCAACAAAAATTTTGAGTTTTCCAAAGGAATTGTCAACCTCATATTTAAATTATTAACCAGAGAAGTGAATTTTAAATAAAAAAGGAGAATGAGTCATTAAGAAGGTTAATATTCTACCGCCTAAGACAAATATTCAAAACAAAAGAATTTTTTTTAAATTGTTACATTTTGAACGAAATAATGGTCCCACCATAATTCTTTCTCTTCATTTGATTTCTCTCACTCAGAAATATTTTCATAAATTTCATTTATTCTCATATACTATACGTGTATACTGTGCATGTGGTAAAAGAATATACTTATTTTTTAGTTTCTTTATATTCTTCTTATGCATATTCTAATGAAATATCCTCCTTCTTTTGTTTCTTATAAACTACATGTTTTGAATTTCGCGCTCATTTCACTTACTTCTTTGAGTTACCGTGGAGGCGCTGAATGTCAAAAACCTCTTTTAATTTGCAAGACAGATCGGTGACATTGAAACGTGACGTGAATATAAGCGGTATGTTCCGATTTGAGCAGTTGAGAGTTATTTAAAGTTTCAAAGTTGGCAATGCCAATGTATAAGCATAGGCTGCCGGTGCGCAATGATGCCTATGCTTATACATGGCATTGCCAACTTTGAAACTTTAAAAAACTCTCATATACTCAAATCGGAACATACCCAAGGTACTGAGATCTCTCTGCCATCCGCAACGAACGCAGAGGATCCTACTACACTACACTATACTATACTATACTATTCTATACTATACTATACTATACTATACTATACTAATCTATACTATACTATAGGATTACAGCCAAAGTATGCCAAGTAGCTGAATGTAATTAATCCTCAGAACCGAAGTTTGACATTATTTAAGATATAGTTCAAAGTAATTTTGTTATCCTCTTTCGTCCTTGGTTGATAAATAAATCGTTTCAATGTCTACTATGCCTCGTTCCAGTGTAAAAAAAAATGAAGCCACGATCAGGTAAGAAATTCCGTGCAAGAAAAGACAAAGCATTGTTCCTGAACTTAGCAGAAGAAAGTTTTACTGGTAAATTAATTCTCTGCGAAACAAAAAGAGTAAAGCAGCCAAATGGAGGTGTTGTCAACTTTTCGTTCAATGTTAGGATTGTGGATCCAATACTCTAAAAATAAAATCAAGCAAAAATTTTTTTTTTAACCGGCACCGCTCTTGTAGCCCTAGAATTGGATTCAGTCAAAAATTAATTAATCGACGATTAACGCTAGTTAGCAGAATGGCAGTAAAAAAAGTATCAATTTTGTTGCAGAGCATTTTGCTCTAATGATCATTTGACTTTTCAGATCATAATGATCTGTCCATTCGGATCAATTTGATCTTATTTTTTGGTTCATTCTTCAGACTAAACAAAATGGCCGCCAATTCTTAGGGCTGGTGCCATAACGAGATAACGTAAAAATAATATCTAACCGCACCTAAGCGATAACTAAACTTAACAGGTGATATTTTCTAATAGCAGATTTCGTTAATTTTTAAAAATTTTAAAGTACACTACACGATCAGAAAGCATAAAAAGCTAGCATATGAGCTAAAGTACTCTAAGAACGTCAGCCATTTTGGTTTGACTTTATACATGATCCCAAATCCGATTATTATGAGCTCAAAAGTCTAATATTCACTCCGGCCGATCAAAATGCTCTTGGATTCGATATTATTTTTGTTGCATATCAAAATGATATTGGTTTTGGAATCATTTTGATTTTTATAATAATTTTCATCATATCTTAGCTTTTTCTTTCATCAATATGTAGATAAAAGAAACTATGAGAGCGTAAAATATTTTTCATGAGGTTTCCACAAAGAGTCAAATGTTTTTCTATAACCTCACTTTTCCTATCTACTGTTTCTTTAACTCCTTTGGAAGAGATAATCCGTTTTTAAAAATAATGTATGCAAACTGTATAAATTAACGAAGTAAGAATTCAGCAGAATAAATCTATTTCACAGTGTTGGAAAGAAATATTTAACCACTGTAACTTCGCAGTGCGCATCATGAAGCTTCCTTATATGTATTTTTTTATTATTTGGTTATCCCAACCAAATTTTTTGGTTGCTATAGAAGCCGCAAAATCGTTTTACTGATCTAATCATATTATTTTGTTAGATCGTGTGTTTGAACTAACTAAAAAGTTTGGTAGACACAACAAAAATGTTGTTTAGTTTGAACAAAGTTATTTGGTTAAATTACCAAAATATTTTTAGGTTGAAAATAATTATTCTTTAGAGTTGACAATAATATTGTAGATTTTACAAAATAGTTCGGCAGCACAAAACAAATATGTGTAATCACAACAATTTTTTCATGCAGCATTTATTTTTTCAAGGGAAAAACGTATATTGTAAATAAAATATAAAATATTATCTATACGAGAAAAAAACTAGAAGGACAAAATGTACTTATTTAACAAAATGTGTTCGATTTGTAAAAATTTTGTTCATTTAATGAAAATTACATTTCGGAATACTCGGTCATTAGATGAAAGAATTATTAATCAAAATATTTCTATTAATTACTTGAAGATACTGTAATTCCTTTCTTAAATATCTTGGCCCTATTCATATAAACTCTGCTGGCTGGCAGCCTCACCCATCCTATCGCTTTTTCGAAACAAACACTTTTTGTTATTTTTCATTTTCTTGAATAGAACTACAAATAATATTAACGATAAAAATACAGAGAGATTATTTTAGTTCTAATCCACCATATGGAAAAAGTGGTAAACTGTTTATCATTAATGAAAAGAAAACGCGTGCATAGCCGAGTGTATGGTACGCTCAACAAAATTCTTTGGTATGCCGAGTAAAAATGTTTCAACTTGAGTTCGACTTGGTTACGTCTTAAGTTCGTCTTCAAGACATCGATGTCTGGCTGCGTCTCAAAACTGAGTCGAGACACAGACCTTCGTCTTACTTTTGTGGCGAATTGTATCCTCAAAAACTATAGAAAATAAAGATTATTTAACAATAAGTTAAGCAATAGTTTTTTTCGGTAAGCAATCCGGCTAAAGGCAAAGCACTTTAGATCCTAATAAGATCTAATTAGAAAGTTCACAATTACCTGATAGAAACTACATACAACCAGGAAC
The DNA here is from genome assembly GCF_010883055.1 of Belonocnema kinseyi. NCBI lineage: Eukaryota > Metazoa > Arthropoda > Insecta > Hymenoptera > Cynipidae > Belonocnema > Belonocnema kinseyi. Next base: position 67,743,729 of record NC_046663.1, on the reverse strand, counting down.
AACACCCATTTTCGTAAGTAATAGGATCTTGTAGAAACCATATCCTATTAGTTTCTATTTGGATTCTAATAGACATTTTCAGAATAGAATCACACCAGAACCTAATAAGAGCCATTAGGAAGTTCAAAATTACGAAATACAAACCGTAAAGAAAGCTGAATCCAAATCAGATTGGGAACCACATAGGTTCCACTTAGAAAACAATATCTAATAGGGAGGAATGCTGAATACAGACACATTAAATACTAATAAGATCAAACTGGAAAGTTCACAATTACCTAATAGAACACTAGATAGAACCGGGAACAAACCCCACTTCTGAAAGTAATAGGACCTAATAGAAGCCATATCCTATTAGGTTTCTGTTTGGATTCTATTGGGCATTTTTACTAGGGTGAACAGTTGGAGACAGAAAAAAATTAACAAAATTTACAGATTCGACATCCAAAAAACATAATTATTACAGACAAAACAACTTTAAAATTCAAAGCGGACTAGTGATTACCCTCTGGGACCTGGGGAGCTTTCTGACTTGTTTTCAAGTTTTAAACCTTGAGGTTGTTTTCGAATCAAATTATACAGAATAAACTTGAATTTGTCTTGTAGTTTTTAGCCAAGATCAGATCAAGGTCAATTATTTTTACCCAGCCAGGTTTGTTGTCAATGTTTCAGAGAAAATAATACTACAAATCGTCTCATTAACAGTAAAACGTACATTTTATTGGCAGGTGCTTAAATTGCAATTGAAAATATGAAATAATTATAATACAAATTTACACTTACATATCGTGTACTAATATAACTGTCTGCATGAATGATCGAAGTAAATATGATTATAACTTTAAGAAACTCTTCGTTGATTACAAATTTTGACTAATAAAGTTTCATTTGTAAATATATGTACTTATAATACCATCAGTCGCCTAATATGTATAAACATTTGTAAAAATGTAGATATTCAGCCTTTTGGAATAATAATAGAATTATTTTTAATATACTTAACTACAATAAGAGTAAAATGCTATGAAGTCGTATCTCTCTGAGAATCAATTGTTTTCAAAATAAATATCGCGAATAAGAACACAGACCGACAACATTTTTAACCCAGAGCTTAGATTAAAGCCTAGTTTATCTCGAGATATCCTAACCTAAAAGTACATAAAATTCTGTATTTCGCTGTATTGGATGTTAGATTATATGGCTTATTGCTTATTACACAGAAACCAGAACAGACTTTTCCAACAGTTTTTGACGCGCTAAATCGAAATCCGACAATAAAATTACTCCATAACTTTAGGTTTCCGAGATATTCTAACCTAAAAGTGCAGAAAATGTTGTTTTCGTTATATTGGAGACTAGATTACACGGCGGGCTGATTTTTTTTCGTAAAATCTAGTCTCAAAATCTAAGGATCTTGAGGATAATAAACGTCTAAATTCAAGATAGCGGAATCGATATGGCGACTACAGCTGCCACATTCTATAGCGAGTAACTAAAAATTCCAGAAAGGGCTTCAAAATGGTAACTCGCGGGTTTTTGGCGCCACTGATTTCGAATCTGTGATCAGAATTATTTAAATCATGATAACGGATAAAATATGGTTAATAATTGTTACACGCGATGGCACACACATAAATTACACATTTTCAAGTACTTTTTCGAATTTTTAATAACTTCCTATGCAATGTGGCATCTAGAGTCGCCATATAGGATCCTCTTTTTGAATTTAGAAATTCTGACCCCAGAGTTGAGATCAGTGACCCCAAAAACCCGCGAATAACCACTTTTTTTTTAATTTTTAGGACCTCACTATTAAGCCTGTCAGTTGTAACCGCCATAATGCATTCACCATATTGAATTTGGAAACTCTGACCACAAGTTCGTGATCTGCATCTCCAAAATCCTTTAATTCTTTGACAATATTTTACGAAAAAAGTCAATCTGTCGGGTAATCTTGTATCCAATATAGCGAGAATCCCCTTCAGAAAAGTATAGTCTGGTTTCTGGGTTTTGAAAAAAAGAATTTTGTCGGCCTGTGTAATCCAAAGCCAGTTTTTGTATTTTCAACTTTTCATATTAATTTCAGATTTCTAAAAAAGATTTTCAAGTATTTTCTTGTTCTCACGACAATTTGATTTACAATAAAATTGACATTTAATGTACAGTTCAGTCGTAGAATTATATTATTGGTAGTACTCATAGATACATTATACATTTATTAAAATGTATGCAGAAACGAAGATATTATTTTTCAATAAGAAGAAAAAAAAATTATTTTATAAATGTATCGAAGTAGTTCAAATTTAGAAAATATATATATATATATATATAGCACCATTTTCATATTGTATATAACATAAAGAAACAAATATTTCAAAAAAGATATTAAGTTAAATTGCACTGAACACCTATTGAGTCATGTATTTAGGCATCTACGCTATTCATTATACACAATTGATATACGGCAGTATTTTTATAACGTTTAAGGTTAATATATTTGAATACATATACGAAGAATATTTGACCGGTAATCGTTACTCACGAAAACGCATGTTTTCGCTGATGGGGACGGGGGGAGGGGTCGGTACTTTGTGATGAACCTGTATACTAACAAGTAGAATGCATCATCACTTGTGAGAAAGAACTAAGAGGGCTAGCTGAAGATATCTTCGTATCTGCGACTTACGCAATATTTGTAACAAATATTTTATATAATACAAGAAGCCAACCATTAGGGATAACATGAAAATAAATTTTATGAATAAAATTCGTAAATTTTATCCGCTAATACAGAAAATCAACATGACCACAAATTCGCTTCTATAAGCCCTGAGTATTCATAATGCTCATAATATGCTTAAAATATTGAATGACACAATTTTTACAGAGTCTAATAATATTATACAAAATAAAAAATTGTACATAAATAATAATAATAAGTGAACGATGAATTGTCAATAATAAATAGTATTAAATACAGGTATAAAATGAATATTGCCAAAGATTTCGAAAAGATTTAAAAGATTTTACAAAGACTTTAATTATTTCATGAAAATTTTCGATATATTTTAAACATTGCAGAAAGATCTCAATGTATTCTCAACGGTTTCAATAATTTCATAATATTTAAGTAAAAATGCTTCGACTTGAGTTCGACTTGATTATGCCTTGAGTTCGTTTCCAAGACATCGACGTCTAAACAAAATTATGCCGAAACGCCACTATAGCCAAATTTCATCACAACTTCCGCAAATGTTTACAGAGCAAATTTTCTCCTTATTGAACGCACTACATTTTTTCTAGAAATATCTCCAAGTGACTACTTATTTAATTGTCTTCTTTATTGTTTCCTTTCAACTTAGCACAAAAACTTGTATTTCCATGTAATTTGAAGGAAACAAAGAATTAAAATTGAGTGCTGGTAAACGTGCATTCAATTTATAACATACGTGCAATGGATCAGAAGTTTCCATAACTTTCCATATTTCAGGGCTAATTTTAGGTATTAAATTAGACTCAGAAAAAACAATCTGGCATGGTACTAAAATAAGACCACTAATTGGAACCTAGATCAGATTGTTTTATACTGAAAATAACAGCATGAATTTTCCCTATTTGAAAACAGGACAAATAAAATATAATACCGTAAAAAAGAGGTCTCCAATTTTTACCATGTATGTTTGTGAGTTTAATAAACATTTTGAAAGCCATTGGATTCTTTATTTTGAAGGACCAATTGCGGACTCACAATATAGTTTTCAAATGGTGAAAAATTGGCGAATGTAATATAAGGAACAATAAATAAAGCAGTAGCACAATAAATATAAATATTCCTGATAAGGTTACGCATTTATCATTAACTGCGTGATTTTGGAACTGATGCTCAATATCTCGCTCCATTTTTTGATTATGATGAAAAAACACCTGAAAGAAAAGAAAAAAATGTTAGACTTTATATCAGTACACATACTAGGGTGGAGTAACAATGTAAAAATGATTACAATCGTTTCTGCCCACGAGAAAATATTTGTAATATCAAATTATAGATTGAAAAGTAATTGTTTCGTTCAATTTAGAATGGTTTGAAAGTATGCGTAAAATATGCTTCTTGGATTAAGTTACCTGCATACTTTTTTGGAAAAAACTGAATATGCGGAACCTAAAACTGACATCCTTTTTAGTAAATAAAACATCCTATTATTTCTTTTTCACGTGGAAAATGATCTTATTTGACGAATGGACTTTAAGCACACTTTACAGACACGGAATATCGGCATTTTGATGCATATATTGTAAACACTTTGATTCGAGGAAAATAATTCATGCCTAAGAATCAAAAAGCCAGAACTATGAATGAAAACCTCGATCGAAACGTTGATGGTACTATAAAAGTATAAGGCATATCAAATTGAGAAACATGCACATTGATGTATTTCGAGAAAAATAAATAATTACAGTGATACAAATATTTTTGAATCAATAAAGAATCTTTTCAATTGGTATGGAACTTTAATTCCGTCAAACAGATACTTTAGATTTGATAGTATGTGGTAGTTGTTATTTCACTATCTGGAGGGGTTTCGCAGTTCAAAAAAATACAATAGATGGCACTCTCGTCAGATGGGCCTGTTTTGGAATTTTTATGTACATATAGAAAAAATACTCAAATTCATTAAAAACATGATATTTTTTAAGAATATAAAAGGAAGAAAACATAGTTTTTAGTAACAATAAGAGCAGCTGTAATTAGTCACTCGAAAAAATTCATGAAAACATGGAATTTAAAATTAGAAAAATTGAATATAAAAATGAGTATTTTAAAACCCGATTGAGTTGTTTTCATATTTTTCTACTATTTATTTTGCTAATTTAATTAATTAATTTTATAAACTATTGTAATTATTTCAAAATTCAAACATTGATTGATAATATTAATTAATTTATAATAATATTTAAACATTAATAATTAGCCTTATAAATATATCCTTTTGTTACTTCATCTAGACATTTCCGCTTTCTTAAAATATATATTTATATATCATTTACCAGGAAATTTTGAAATGGAACAGGAATTTTTCAAAAAATTAAAACTGGGATTTACAAAAAGGGAGTTTAGAAAATCCCTGTTCCAAGTCAAAATTGGTCACAATTTAAAAGTTTCTACTTCCGAAGTTAAAAAATAAATACAGTGATTCAAGCAGTTTTCAGAGTAGAAGTAGTATTTTGAAAAGGAACTATTTCTTAATTATAAGATAATTTTTTAAAATATTTTTTCGTGAAGAATATACCTTTTTTCAAACTCAACTACTTGCGGCTGAAGGCTGAACTCTTTTATGAAAATTTATTTTTTAGAATATTGGTAGAAAATCGACTTTTCTGCTAGAAAACGAGTTTTTTCTTTGAATTTTAATCTCTTTATTTAAAACTTCTTCTTTTTGTTTAGAAATTAAAGTATTTCATTTAAGTATTGATCATTTAAGTTGAAAATTCATCTTTTAGCTTATAAATTAATTAATTTACTTCAAAAATAAACTCGTTTGTTGAAAATTAATTTTTTACATTCGCATAATTTATGATTGCGAAAGTATTATAATTGTCAAAAATTCAACACAACAGTTTTTCAACGGATCTCTATGTTTTCAGACGCCCTGAATCCGAAAATAAAGTTTTTACGTTGGCGTTTTTCTATCTGACTGTCCTTCCGGCAGGCTGTCCATCATTTTGGATAAAAATTCAAAAGGTTAGAGCATTTTCAATATTTTTAGAACCACATTTTTATCTTTAAAAACGTTATCTACGTCTATTTGTGTTACTCCGAAAGCCAATCAATTTATTCTAATTACTTTTTTTGATAAAAGGAAATTTCTGAGGATTATAATATTTATAAGATTTGAAAATTAATCAAAAATCAAAATTTTAGGCAAAACCACTTACGATATAAAAAAAGTAAAAAAAGAAAAACTTTGTTTTTTGAAAGCCCTACAAGATGATGATAGAAACTTTTTGGATTTTCTTAAAAAATCAAAAATTTTAATTTTGATTGCACAAAAAATAATGAAAAATCAAAGTCAGTTACACCAGTCGTCCCCACACTCTTAATTAGTAATTAGTGTTTAATTTGGGTTTTCTATAGCTTACTGAATTGCGCCCCAGATGCGTTCACAATACCCCCCCCCCCCACTTTAAAAATCAACATTTAAATTACATGATCTTGAAGATCTTCAAATGCGCTCATATGCGCTATAAAGAATAATTTTTGCGTGATATTGATTACCGAGTTATTAGCGATCGAAACAGGGGGGGGGGGCTGGCGTCATTATTATAAACTAATAACATTTTTTCAAATTTATCATACCTCTCTTTCATAACTTCAGATGCGCTCAAGTGCGCCACCACTAAAAAATGGACGCTAGCTAATTAATAAAGATATTATATTTTGGAGAGGGGCCCAGTATAACGCATTGATGAAGTCACTTTCCTATGGAGTTACGAATGCGCTAATATGCGCAACTTTTAAAATGAATAAAAAACCGTAATCAACTCCCTCATTTCAACCTGTTATTGATTCAATATCCAATGATATCTCCAAATAACCTAAATTGCACTATACAATTTTATGAGGGGCTTTTCGCATATGACTTCAAATACTTTCATTACTTATTTGTAGATATCATTGGATAGTAGATTGGTAACAAGTGGTAATGAGGGTGTTCATTATCTTTTTTTGTTAATTTCGAGAGTGGCACATATGAGCGCATTCGAAACCCCATAGGAAAGTCACTTCATCAACCTGGATTGAAAACTTTTTACTTTGTTGGCCATCATTTGTAAAATTTTGTTACCTTCATATCTTCGGCGATTTTTAAGATTTTCAAACAAAAAATTTTATGGCAAATATGAGCGCATATAAAGACGAATGAATCCATGTAGAATTATAAATCAGGGCACTACACGGAGAAGCTGTCAGTTATAAAATTTGAATATCACTTTTTTCAACTTCAATCTGCTATAAAACATATTAATCTTCCTAACTATAAATGACAATTATTAGGTTTGTAGTATATTTATAAATGAAATGAAACATGTATTCAATCGGAGAGCTGCGGCAATAATATTATTTTCTCGGCTACATCCTAGATTGCCATCCAACTTTTGTAAAGATCAATATCGTAATACCAAATTTTACGAACAAGAGTTTCTCCGTGTACCAGGTCCTGCCGAGGAAGCCTTATTTTATTTCAGGCGCGGATAGAGAAATTCTATCAGGCCCTGATGGTGCTTCGTCACGCTCGGAATGAGTATGGCCGTATGTAGCAAACCTTAGACAGTCCATTTCAGGTAACCTTGCCTATGCCTTTTAAATAAGTAACGCCCTTTTCCGGGCCGTATATATTTCCTATAAAATCCCTCAAATTATTATTTTTTAAATATAATATAATGTATTATGGGTTTTAAAGGGAATAGCAAATAAAATTTCAGTTGAGAATTAAAGAATTAAATAGATTTGATCTGAAATAGGCAGAATTTTCGCCCTTTTATTATCAGCATACATTGTTTTTGCAAACCTAATTGGATTTTGAATGACTTGATCGAACCAATAAATAAAATAATTCTTTATAGAAAAGACTCAGTTTTACAGAAACGTTATTGAATAAAAAGGTAAATATGATAATCAATATTCAATCTGAGTAGTCACTTAAATTTAAATTAAAATGTTGATTTTTCAATAAGAGGAGGGGGGATTTGTGACGCTACCCCCCTGCGTAACACCTGATATAACTCCTACAGTTTTGTGGCGCCAACATTTTTATCGGTTGCGCATTTGAACGCACCTGGGGCGCAATTCAGTAGGCTATAGAAAACCCAAAAATTAAGAGTGTTGAGGTGGGCGGGGGCTGGTGTAACTGACCTGAAAAATAAAAAATTCTATGTTTTAGTCAAAATATGCAAGATACGATAAAAGATGAATAAACAAAAACGAATAAGCAAAAAAGATATAAAAATCTGTTAATAACCACTTCTTTATAGAACGCTTAGTCTTTATTTTATTTGTAAAAAATAACATTAAGAATTTTAAAAAATTTGGAAAAACGTCACAAGTTACGGAATAAAAAGGTTTAACAAAAATTGTTTACCAGAAATATATACCAATTTGGAATAATTTATTACATTCCCATAATATGTTATGGAGAATGAATTAGCATTCTCCGCAATTTGACACTACAACGTTAATATTTTTAACCACACGACGCAAATTACGAAAAAAAAGTCTTAAGTAGAAATTATAGCTTTTGAAAAATCCTACAAAATGTCATTTAACCATTTTCAAATCAAACTCATGATTTTTTAAATGTTTATCACAAATAATATGCACAAATTCGAAAATTCCAATATTACGTGAAAAGACGCAATATACGTAAAAAATCTACAAGAAGACTTGTAGGATATTTTTCTTTATCCATAAAAAATACTATGATAACAAAAATCCTATTCTTACAATAGCAACGCGTGATAGAGAAAAATAGCTGAAAAAAGGATTGCGGTTTTTTATTTATTTTAATGTGGTTCAGAATATATATACTACACTTAATTAAGTAGAAAATTCAAAATATGTATGAAGACGCACATAAGTAGTGCAATCTACAAGCGATCTTTTTTTATAAAGTCTCATTCAAGCATTCTAAATGCAAAGAATACATACCCAAGCACGAAGCGCGAGGTTCAAGCAATACATTTAGTAGCATTTAGCAAGCATTACATTTTTTCCTAGAAATTCAACTACTCTATTTTTTGTTGAAATTTCATAATTTTCAGATGCAAATTTAAGTATTTTGTTGAAAGTTGATAATTTTTATTTAAAATCAAACCATTTTTTTTTTAAATTGATGCATTTTGTAGAAAATTCGTCTTTTTTGTATAAAATTAATCTTATTGGTTGAAAATTCGCCTTTTTTGATAGGTATAAAATTCAACTATTCCAGTAGAAGATTCATTCTTTTAGTTGATTTGTCAATGTGGTTGAAAATTAGTTTTTTCAACTAAATACTTAACCGACCCACTTTGCGTGGAAACTTGACCTTTTCTAGTGCAAGATTTGAGGATTTTTATTTGAATTTTGTCTTTTCTAAATAAAATGTAATTTATTTCGTTCAATTGTTAATTTTACATATCTTATTTTACACAATTTTACACATTTTTTCATAGAAATCGCTTTTAATAGGATATTTACCGTTTTCGCCAATACATAACAATGTATCTGTGGTACAACTAGAGACGGATGAATACGTTGTAGCGTTTAATATAAAGAAAAATCTTGTTGTGTGGTACTTCGAATTCTTAAATTACCTGGAAAGAGGAAGCAAGCTCGGTCAACTCAATAAGTGGAAATGGCGAATTTTCAATACATTGGCGAGGGGCGGTGAGAGGCAGCGAGGGAATTCAAATTAGTTTTACTGGACATCGCAAATGGTGCTGACGTGAAACGCTAAAAGCCACGCAAAATTAGATAGATTTTGAAATGCAGATTACAGACTAATTGTTCACATCTTACTTATCCCGTTTTCATTACTTTCTCATCCATAAAAAAAAGGTATTCGTTTTATGTGAAAACTGACTTTTCAAATTGAAAGAAACCAAACGAAAATGAACACTTGATGTCAAACAAAGCATGATATGGGGAAAAGTCAATAAAAGAAAAACATTATTTTTTCCGTGGCCCTACATGGCCCTAAAAGAATAGCTGAGCCACTTTGTGAATTTTGCTTAACCCTTGCGTTACCACCTAAAAAATTTTATACTAGCAAACAGCCAGGTACCCGGGTACCCAGGTACGATTTTGGAAGTAAAACTTTGCTATACCTGGAAACTAATACATAAACTAAATTGATATTAGTTTATTAATACTTTAAGAAGATATTTTAATAGAAATATAGTGGTATTTTAATATATGGTGACCCATATAAGTCCTTAGCAAGGTATGGAACGCAGGCAGCTTCAAAAGTCGCGTAATCGACGTTCCTGCTAATAATCAACCACGAGACATTACTGGTAGGAAAGTGGTGATTGGATTGTGCTACATTTGCAATAAACAGGCAATCAGAAAATGTCAAAAGACGAGCAAGAGTTGTGTTTCATGCGATAAACACACTGCAAAAATTACGAGATGTTTGGAATCTATGAAGTGAATTTTTAGTTTTGAATACGGTAAATCAATAATTCCAAAAATGCTGCTTTGTAGTTTAACTTTCTTTTGTGTACATTAAAATGATTAGTATTGAAAACTGAATTATTGCAAACATAGTACTGCGGATATTGTAAAAGAATTGGATAAATAGAAAACTGCAGGACCCCTCGCGTCTCCCTATAAGCTTAATTTCAGAGAGCTCTTGATCACTGTGTTACCTACATGCTCCTAACTTCTCTACATCACTCTACTTGCGAATCTTGATAAGTATTTCGCGTATCGACACAGCCGAAATAATAGGTCCCCCGACGGCAAGGTTAAGGGGCTGTATGCGAATACTGTGGTAGCTTTTAGCCAAAAAATTGATTTGATGAGTGTTTAAACAAGTTTTTGTATTATAATGTAATTTTGCATTTTTTTAAATTTATATTTTTAAATTGGTCAACGGAAAGCAACGTGCTCGTAAAATGAGCATCATATAAATATAAATACAAACAAAGTGGAAACACTGAAGATCGGATTCAAAGACAGTATATACTCTATGCTTTGAAAATTAATCCCGCAACATATTTGTATGCAATTTAATATTGAAGTATGTTACGCTTTGCTAAGCCTTCATTTACATTTGTATTTAATTTTCAAATCAATAAGGTAATTCATACAGGGTGCCACTAGTCGAAAAGGAGAATTTTAAATTTATTTGTATTGGATACATTAACTTATGCAATTTATTTATTTTATTACATTTATTAGTTTTGATTTGAAAATACAAAATATATCAAATTCGGCCAATTGAACTGAAAGCTACATTCAAGGTCTTTTTTTGTTACTATTGATCAAATTAACGGATTTTTAAAATAGGTTATTTATTTATATGAATTCAAAAAGTAAAAATGGAGTAAATTTTAGAGAACATAATTTTCTTCTTATGTTACAAACGTTTGTAAAATATATCCAATTTCATCTATTTCATAAAGAGAATTTGAAACACTTTACTACTTAAAATTTTGAATATGTGTATGTCAGCGGGTTTTAATAAGATTTTCAACTTAATTCTGAATTACCTTCAAAAGTCAGCTAGTAGTCGTAACTGGAGAATCTCTGCATCTAGCAGTGGCTTCGTTAGAGTGATAATCCTGTTTTTCTGTTGATGCAAAAATGGTTTCAATTATGTATTTTATTTGTATTTTATTTTATACTATTGCTTCCATGAAAGTTTCATTGCTCACCAATGAATAAAGTTGAAATTGAATTTTTTTATGTATAAATCTGGAATATGTATATCTTTTCTAATGTAAGAAACAAAAGGAGTTTTTAATGAATGAAATGAGCAAGAACAGTCTAACCGGCCGCTAGAAAGGCTAGTATTACACTGGGAGATCTGTGCTTCAGGTAGGAGAACCAGAACGTTGATTTACGTGTCACCAAACGTTACATGCGCAGTACAGAATTTCTGTTTTTTGTTTTTGTTGTAATCCTATAGTTCTAACTATTTTATTGATAAATTTCACTTCTGCAATAGTTATAATGTGACTGCAATAACATAAATTTTGTAATTACTTAATAAACAGTATTTGCATAAATAATATAATAATTAGATTTGCTGTATGTTTGTGATGCTTTTGCATTTTGACCCTCACTTAATTCTTATGGTTGTCAGCGAAAAAACAACGTGGTTTCGTTGCTGTTCCTTGCTGCTCTAATTATTTTTTATTTTATTCATCTTTTTGTTGCCTTGATAAGAATACTGTATGAGTGCCGAAACGCAGATGATCATTTTTTAAGAATTTTTTTTATCGTAATTTGATAATAATAAAAAAACGACGAAGGAAATAAAAAGAAAAGGAAGGGAATTAGGTTGGTTGCCTACTCATTTTTCTTTCCACTTTTTTATTTTTGCCAAAATAATTTGTTCTTTTCTCTTTTTAGAACAGTTTTTATCTTTTTTTAATATTGCAATAGGATGATTGTATGGTGGTTGTTTAAATTTTATCGTTGGGTTCTTGGTTTTGTTTTCAGAAATTCTGGATATAAACTAGATTATTGAATGTTAAGTAGCATTTTAAATTTGAAGTTAATCTTAATTAAATGTCTTAATTTTTAATATTTTTTAAAATGAATTTCAATCAACAGCGTGTAATTTAAATATTAATTATGCGTTTAGATAAAAAATTCCTTATTTTCAAGTTAAGAATGATATAACGATATAAAATAATATTTTATGTACATAAAAATTGGACGCGGTGAGAAAGAAGTTATTTTCACGCGGAGGGCAAATGTCGATTAAACTGCGTAAAAATGATGGTCCAGTAACGAGTGTTTATGTATGTGATATGATTTTTAAAACCGAGAAGATCAGTACTTTAATAGGCAAACTCCTGTTAAAAAAACAAGAATCCAGCGATCAAATTTTGGACCACAACAAATAATGAAAACAAAAAATTCTATTGTGATATGAAAAAAAAATTCGGACAAAAATGAAAAAGAGGAAAGAAAAATAAGAAGGCAACCAACCACATCCTCTTCCTTCTCTTTTTCTCTCTTTCGTATTTTTTATTTTTATTATCATCAAATCACAATAAAATAACATTCTTAATGAAAAAAAAAATTCAATATTTCATTACCCACGAATAGGTGCTTTCTCTTTGATACCTGAGGATCGAATGAGATTCAGTAGGCCAATCTGTTTCAAACACAATATAAATATCTGTCACAATTACATCAAAAATAAAAAAAGTAAAAGAATTCATGAAACAGCCTCGTTAAATGTAATTAATCATATTAGCATAACTTTTGTTCAACTTATCCAAATTGGTTTTTAAATGAATAGATAACTTTTTGTTGTTTGATATAAAACATTTCCATGCATTGTCTCTTTCTCTCATTACTTTAACTATGCAAAATTTGAAAATTATCCCAGTCAAACTCATGGTCAACATCAACAAATTCCTCCTTTGTATGTTTGGCAAGAACACTCTTGTAACAACGTCACAAACGAACATCACTTTTGTGTTCCTCTATCCTAGTATTAAGAAGACTGCCAGTCTGTCCCACATAATTCATCTTACAGATTCTGCAAGTTATCTTGTAAACAACAACAACCTTTTCAAAATTATCCAAAAGATATTTGCAAAAATTTATCACTGAATCCATTTTACTCTAATGGGGATATGAGTGATTATGAATTTTCAAATGCAAAAGGTGTCAAATAGTTTAAAAATTAATTAAAAGGTTTTTCAAAACTTAAGAAATTTAAATTAGAATAAAATAAAAATTAAAAATCCGATTTAACGTCTAATAATCAAATTGATGGAAACTACCAAAAAAAAAGAATCCGACGATCAAATTTTATTTTATCCGAACAATTTTTCTACACATATAAATAGTTTAATCACCTGTTTCCGTAGGATAGTAAAATAAAAAGAATTATTGATTAATTTTTTTTACGAAATTCATAAAAATAATACATCAGGTCAAAAATTCCAGTTTATAAATTAAAGGGATTCAAGAACGCTTTTGTGGACAAACATTTGTATGATTAGCAATAAACTTTGATGAACGACATTTTTTTGTAATCATAAAAATCTAAAACCAAAAACTGACATTCAGTAATACGACAAGATGAAGTATGATTCTGTTTTAGAGTGTTTATTATCTGTTCTTGCATGAAATGGACATACTAGGCTGCAGCCTAGTGCATAATTAGTAATTATTGATTTTTGTCACAGGCTAAAGATGGTTACTGCTCAACATGACCAAAGCATTTTTGGTTAGAGTTAGATTTTTATTTTTCATTACTTAACACGGGGCTGTCCCGGTATATACCATCAGTCATGGAAGCATTTTTATAATTCAATCAAGTGATCTGATGAGATCAGTCTGCCCAGGTATATAGGACAAAGCCTGGATTTTACCTCAACATTGACGGACCGGGTTGCAGTCAAGTACACGATGGGGAGACCTACAGCTTAAGGTGGGGTTCGAAGCACCAGAAACTCGGTAAAGGTACATTGAAAAATGTCTAGAGGTACCGGCTCAGGGATCGAACCCCGGACCTCTGAGGTGAAGTCCGAGTGTCCAACTAACTGAGCCACCGAGGCTCTTTTTTATTATTTTATTATTATTTTTATTAAACTGGTAAAACTGGAGTGATACGAATGGGATAGAGTAGAGCTAAATTTGCCAAGGGGGTATAGGTGGAGGCTGCAGGACGTGGTCAGAGTGAAGAGGAAAGGAAAGTCTAGTGAGTGAATTATAACAGGGGTGAGGAATGTATTAGGGGAAGAAGTTAATGGAGAGGGAGAGGGTAAGGGCGTGAACATGAGGGTTGTAAAAATAGGAGGGGTCATGTATAAGTTTGAGACTGTGTACAATAAGGATGGGATGGAAAGGATTGAAGAAAGGGTGGAAAACCTACTAGGCGAGAGAGATGAGAATATGGAAGAGGGGGAGATTCTAAGATACTGGATGGAGGATATAGGCTGGGTAGTGGCGAGAGTTTCATGGACAAGAGAGGCGATAGAGAAGTATCAGGAGCAGTTGTGCAATGTAAGGTTTAAGGGGGAGTCAGTGGACGAGATACTGGAGAATTTAAAGGAAAACGTGAAAGGGTTTGTGCAATAGAAGGTATTTGGGAAGAATAAGACAGGAATGGTGAAGCCGTGGTGGGTGGGATAGAGAATGTCAAATTAGGAAGAAAAAGGTGCAAAGAAGTACAGGAATTGAAATGAAGGAACCCCGAAACGGAGGCGTGTATATTATTGAAGGAGTTTAATTGATGTGTAAGAAGAAAGAGCAGGAAAGGGAAAAAGAGCTGGTAGAGAAGTTGGGAAGTTTTAAGACAGAAAGGGCAGTTTGGAAGAAAATAAATAGGCTTAGGAAACAGAGCAGGACGGGGTAGAGAATAAAACGTGGCTGTTTGGCACACAAGAGGGAGGGAGAGGCTGAAGGGGGTAGTGAAAAAAGGATGGAGGTGTAGGGATTCCCAAAAGGGTGGAGGGAGGGGTTGATCGTACAACTGTATAAGGAAAGAGGGAGAGATAGGAAAATTACCGAGGAATTACGCTAATGAATACGGCGTGACGTAAGTTGGTTATGGAGTGTTGGTGGGTAAAGGAGAACAGAATTAGGGTTTCGAAGATGGAGGTAGAAAGGAAAAGATATTTTGGAACGAATGGATTACAGATGAATGAAGTGACAAGGATGCACGAGGGAGGAAGAAATGTATATGAGTTGACTAAAATAAATGGCATGGAGAAAGAAAAATCAAAAGGAGAAGAGACAATAGGAGAGTGGATGTTCAACGTTCTGGCTTTCTAGCGGAACAGAATGTGTGAATTGTGAAAAAGGGGAATCCCTACACCTCCATCCTTTGTTCACTACCCCCTTCAGCCTCTCCCTCACCTCTTGTGTGCTAAACAGCCCCGTTTCATTCTCTACCCCATGCAGCCCTGTTTCCTAAACCTACTAGTTTTTTTCCAAACTGCCCTTTCTGTCTTAAAACTTCCCAAATCCTCTTCCAGCTCTTTTTCCCTTTCCTATTCTTTCTTCTTACATATCAATTAAACTCTTTCATTCATATATACTCCTCCCTTTCGGGGTTCTTTCATTTAAATTCCTGTACTTCTTTGCACCCTTTTCTTCCTAATTTGACATTCCCTATCCCACCAAGACTTCACCATTCCCGTCATATTCTTCCTAAATACCTTCTTTTGGACAAACCCTTTCACGTTCTCCTTTAAATTCTCCAGTATCTCGTCCACTGACTCCCCGTTAAAGCTCACATTGCACAACTGCTCCCGATACATCTCTGTCGCCTCTCTTGTCCATGAACGTCTCGCCACCACCTCATCTTTCTTTTTTACCCCTACTACGTTCCAGTACAGTACCTTTAACACTCCTCTACCCTGTTTTGCTTCCACTCCCTACTTTCCATGAAACAAATTTCCCTGCACTTCCTTCAACACCACCTTCTGCTCGTCCCCTATCCACATTTTCTCATCGATTTTTGTTTTTCGATACCCTACCTTCGCCTCTTTTCCTTCCCTCCTCTTCTTCCTAGCCGTGTCATTTAGCATTCTCTGCACATCCATTTCATTCCTCGTCCAATCTTGATCGATGAAAACCATCTTGTCCTTTATACTATTTTTGTTACGCATTACCTTAAATTTTTCTTCCCAGCTCCCCAATTCCACCACCGCCACTTCATTTTCCTTTCTCCCCTCTATCCTAACTTTCCCTATCTTGCCTCTAACCCACCCTATGGTCTGTAGCAACACTTCCACCTCCTCCCTTCCCTTCCCTCTCTTTAGCTGAAATTCTCATATTACTATATTATTTCGCCTATCTGCCTTCTCTCTTTTTTCCATCCTCAACCCCATTGTCCTTATCCTTTGCCTATCCGCTCTCTCGCTCTTTTCATTCTTACGCTCTTCTAATACCTTCTTTAATGATCTTCATTTTACCTTCTTCTTCCTTCCTTAACGAAACCACCTCCCTCTGCAGTCCTTCTAACTTCCCCCTCAGCTCTTTTACTCCCTTTTCCCTCAACCCTCTGACCTCACGTAACAGCACCACGAGAGCCTCCTTCTCTGTCTGCCCGTCCATTTGTAGGGGGGGGGGGCAACCTACGTGTTTGTACGCTTTTTTAAAGGTACTTTGACGCGATTTTTTCCGGACTCTCTTTGCTGGCCTTTTTCCTCTTTAAGATATTGTCCCTTTCTTTTATCCGATTCTTCCCTCTCCGTGACGCGACACTCGACACAGGGCTACGCACAGCTGGCTGTCGCCTCCTTCTGGAAATTTCTTCCACGTTTAATTCACTACCAGCACTGCCAGTACTTTTGCTGACCACCTTCCTCTCTTCAGTCGGTAACTGTGACCTATCCATGCAAAAAAGTACGTACGGCAGCCAACAGATGTCCATTGTCCACTATAAAGGCTCAAACTCCTGACCACAATACTACCCCGCTCCCTCATCAACCTAACCTCATTTTCCCTATGTAGCCAGATCCGAGCCCACAACTACAATGCAAATTATTTTTTAACCACTCAATTCACCCCTGGCAACCCTACTTATCTCTCAGACTTCCACCCTCACACTTCACTCACACATTCCACACAAACTCCGTAAAAACTTCTCAGAATTCTGAAGTTACATAAGAAAAGCTCAATTACAATTTTTCCCTTTTATAGGTTATAAGTTTGTATCTAAAATTTAATTGGTTGAATTTTAGAAAAGTGTCATTAGCAATTTTAAAATTAGTAGTTTTTAAGTAATATAAATTCACTTCAAACAATTGAACTTTTAAACGGTTTGATTATAAAAAGTTTTATTATTACAATTTTTTTGAAATTTGTTGTATAATTTAATCCATTATTTGATTTTCTGTACTCTCTTCTCCCACTTCATCACTGTGGACCTCTTTAATCAATGGCAACCATATTTGCTGCTTATATCTACATACTCTACAAACAATCTCTTTTTTATTCATCCAATACCTGCATGCTCGTACACTCTCTCCCTTTCTTAATCTCACTACCCTATTCCATTTGCTCTCCTTTTCAATATTTTTTAGGTACTCTGGTTTCCCAAGCTAGCACCAGAATGTTAAGCTTTTTTGGGCTTTTTAAAAATACATAAATAAATTTTCAAAAAACAACCCCTATCTAAGAAAAACCACCTTTAAAATAAGATATGCACTCAAACTAAAACTAAGCGCATCAGAATTTTGGGCTTTTTTGGGCTTTTCTTGGACACCAATATTGATTTTTGGAATCTTTTACTTTTCTCAAACAAAACAGAGTTTCGGCATGGACCTTTTGGATTTTTGGACCTTTTTAGGCTTTTGAAAATTGTTTAAAAAGCTAAAACATCGTTGACGGTTTTAACTTAACCCTGCGCAGCTGTCTTCAACTACAAAATCCGTAAAGATTTAAATTATATATAATTACCACAAAGAGTTTCCTAAAAATCTTTTTCATATCCTTATCTCCTCGGTAACATTAAGAACCACTTGAGAACACACTGATATTATACAACCCCTAGGAACTAAACCTATCACATTTAATGAACCAAGTCTCACCTTTTATCAATCAAAAAATGGTTAAAAATATTACAAATTAAAAATAAACAACACAAACAGCTTTCAATGTCTCTGGTAGATACATACCGTCACGGTCGTATCCCAGACGTGTCCAGAACTAGTCGTATCAAATTTAATGAATCTAGTCTTAGCTGCCTTCAACTAAAAAGGGTAAAGAAATTGAATATTAAAAAGAGTAACCTCAGACAGTATCTCAACACTCTAGTTGATATATTTAAGTCCCTAGTAATATTACGCAAGCCGTAGGAGCTATGCCCATGAAATTTAACAAATATGCTCTTAGTTGTCTTCAAATAAGACCCTCAAAAATGTAAAATGAATTCAAATCACTGAAACAACTTTTAAAGACCCTATTTAATATATTTATCTCAAGAGTAATATTTCATGACAGCTAAGAACCACCGCTATCACATTTAGTGAACGAAGTCTCAACTTCTATAAATTAAAACGTTGAAAAATATATCTTATTTTAAATAATCACCACACAATACTTTCCAAATCTTCAGCAGATATATCCACCCTCGTAATAATACTCTACAGCCACTAGGGGTTGCCTAATATTACTGTGACTGTAGATATATTACTAAAGACCTTGAGAGTTGAGTGTTGTTTTTTATT
>NC_046663.1:67717227-67724723 GCF_010883055.1 Belonocnema kinseyi | reverse complement strand
ATATTACTGTGACTGTAGATATATTACTAAAGACCTTGAGAGTTGAGTGTTGTTTTTTATTTTTAACTGCAACTTATTGGCAATTTTGGTTAAAGGCACCTGAAAAATGGTCCATTGAATGTGACAGTGATAGTTTCTAGAGTTCGTTTAATATTACTATGTATATAGATGTATTAACTAGAGTCTTGAAAATTTGTATGGGGTGATTCTTTTTATTTCAAATTTCTGTTGCTGTATTAGACGAACACGGCTGAGAATAGATTCGATACATTTGATAGAGGTGGTTCCTAGGGATTCCGGAACATTACTGTGCTCATGGATATATCGAACAGAGGTTTGAGAGTTTTGTAATTATGTGTGGAGATGTTTGTCAATTATTTTTAATGAAAATTTTTTGCGTCGATTTTAGTTAAGGGCAGCTGAGACTGGATTCTTTACATTTGTTAGATGTAGTTTCGGGGGTTTCTGGAATATTACTATAAGGGTGGATATATTTATTAGAGACTTCAAACGCTGTGTGTATTGATTAGTTTCAGTTTGAAATATTTTTTGCCGTTTTAATTAATGAAATGTGATACTTGATTCGTTGAACAAGATACGTGTAGTTCCTAGCGGTTAGGTATATTGCTGTGGAGGTAGATAATCAGATATATTAACTCGAGCCTTAGAAAGTTGTCAAGGGGGATTCTTTTTACTTAAAATTTTTTTATTTCATAGGTGACGTGGAATATTCCTGCGGAGATAGAGTTATTAATTAGAGTGATTAATAGTTGTTTAGGGGTAGTTATTTTTAATTTGAGATTGCTTCGGACGTTTTAGTTGATGGAGCGTAAGGCTTGATTCTTTAAGTGTGATAAAGGTAGTTCTCAAGTGTTGTTTAATGTTACTTTGGAGAAGAGGATATGGAAAAGATTTTTATAATTTAAATGTTTATGGAATTTTATTTGAAGTCAGATGAGTAGGTTTTGGTTAAAGGCATCAAGGGTTCTTTTTATTTGACTTTTTGAGTATCGCTGTGGGGTAGTGGGTATAGTTTAGAGTTTCTGGAGAGTGAATAGTATGATTTTTTTACATTTGGAGATTTTTCGGCAGTGTTTTTTAATTCCGCAACACCATTGACTTTTGATTTATATTTGTTTAGTTTTGTTTAACACCTATATTTTTATTTAGGAGTAGCTGTTCGTGTTACGGGTTGTTTTTGGACAATATAATTTGTTATTTTTATTAAGCGCAAAACGAGGTCAAACTTACGGTATATTTTTTCTTGCACTCATTCCATATCGCTTTCTTAAGAATAAATGCAGGCTGGGTGCTTAACTTATTCAGTGCGTGAATTATTCAGTTTTTAAAAGCTGAAGAAAGCCCAAAATTCTGGTGCTGTTGCTTTTTAAATTTAAAATTTTTTTTTGTGGGTGGTGCTAGCGGGCAACACCTCCACCGAAAACTCCTATTCTTTAAGAAAAATATCGGAATGGGTGCCCAAAAAGAGCCCAAAGAAAGCCTAAGATTCAGATATGCTTACATTTAGTTTGAGTGCATATTTCATTTTGAGGGTATTTTTTTAACGATAGAGGTTGTTTTTAAACATTGCTGTTTGCATTTTTGAAGAGCCCAAAATAGCACAAAAGTCTGGCGCTGTTGATTTTTAAAAATTTTTTAAAGTTTATGTAGTGGAGGTGCTAGTGGTCAGCACCTAGAGCAAAATGTCCGGTTTTTTAACAAAAATAGTAGGGCCCGAAAATCTACATCAGTGACAAAGAAGAGCCCATAAAAGCCAAAATTATGATACGCTTACATTTATATGCTGTGAATATTTAATTTTACGGGTAGTTTTTGAAAGATAGGGTTTATTTTTTTTAAATGAATTTTTATAGTTTTTGGCAGCCCAAAAAAGCCGTAAATTCTGGAGTTGTTGATTTTTGTAATTTTTTAATTTTGCTGTAGTGGAGGTGGTATTGGGCAACATCTCCACCCCAAACCCCGATTTTTTTAGAAAAATAAAAGACTTGAAAAATCGGCATTTGTGCACAAGATGAGCCCAAAAAAAACAAACTAAAATACAATAATGCGCACATTTAGTTTTAGTTCATATCTTATTTCAAGGGTAGTTTTTGATAGATAGAATTTTTTTTTGAAATTAGTGTTTGCAGTTTTTGAGAGCCCAAAAAAACCAAACATTTTGGAAAAGTATTTCAATTCCATTATGAAGGTGCTAGCGCGTCGCACCTGGTTATACCTGCCATTTAACCATTCTATGCCAGAAGTTGTACCTTGAATCTACGACTCATATCTCTCCTCCTCCCATTTTGAACTCCCCCGTTACCCCTCCTCTCTTTATCCTTAACCTCCCGGGCACACGCTCGTGCAATTTTACTTTCCTCTCCTCTCTAAGTTTCTTTTCGTAGTTTAAGGCTCTTTTCACTTGCCTTAACAACATTTTTCCCGTCTTATTTCTTCCCTTAGCATATAACCAAAACCCGAACCAAAATCCTAGGTAGCAAAACTCATCCGCCAAATCCACAACCACGCCATTTATCTTCCAATCGTACTCTAAAGTACCCCTTTTATTTCTGAAAAGCATCATCTTGGTCTTGCTTACATTTACTGTTTCCGTTTCTCTCGCATAGTATGCAAACAATCTCATCAACAGATTCATACACTAATTTATCATCCACCTCTAGCACTACGCCCTCTGCATATGCTAGTGAATACAGTTTGCCCGTCCTTAATGTTGCCCCCCCTTTTCCTATTCTCTCCAAATTGTCCTCTAAATTAGTCAGCAGCACACTAAATAGAAATGGGCTCAACGGACACCCTTACTTGAGCCATCTTCCTGTCCAGAATTCCTGTTAACTGTGTCAAGTGGTGCGTTAAGGTCTCACGAACAATGCTATTAGCTTCTCTTTCTTCCATACCTTGTTGCAAATCATCGACACCTCTTTGCTCATTCCTAATCCTCCATATTTCATTGCTTTATTTTGCAAGCCGTCTTCCCCTGTTGTCCTCGCCCCAATCAACCACTTTTCTTTCTTTTCACTTTACCATATATTTTACTCATCCTAACAGACCCTTAAATTCCTTCATCCACTCTTACACTCCTATTTCTTAATTTATACCCTTTATTTCTGCCTTTTCCCTATTTATCATTTTCCATTTCCTTCCTTCTTTTACCGCTTTCTCTATCTCTTATATGTACCTTTCATTGTCCTTCTGCCTTTTCTCCTTCATTATTCTTTCGTGCTACCTCTTTCTCCTATTGAGTTCTCCCTTTTCGATTTCTCCTTTCCTCCATTTTCTTACACGCTTATTCATCCTATCTTCACATTCCCAGCACTCATCTTCCCACCAGCCTCTCCTGAACACCTCTTTTTTCTCGGTCTCGCCTCATTCTTTACCTCCTATCACCCCCTATCTCATCGTTTTCTATTTTTTCTCTAAATTCTCTTAACTTTTCCTCCTCCCAAATGACCATTTTCGACTTCTGTTCTCTCTTTTCTTTCCTCTTCCTATTCTAGAATGTTATCCATTGCTGTGTACACTATACCCGCGTACGTATATTCACCTTCTTTATCGCCTTTTTTATTACCATTTTGATTTTCTTATAAATACTTTCTTTTCTTTATTTCATACTTCTTCCCCTTATTCCCCGGCCTATGCATTTGAATCCCCTCATATTCAGAACAGCCTCTCCTCTTTTTTCTCTGTGAATTTCCTGATTGTTCCTTACACTCTCTCTTTTCCTCCTCTTTTGTACATGCATACTACATCCACAATAACTTTTTCTCATTGTATTGTTCTACTTACTGTTCTATCCCTTTTCTTTTAAATACTCTTCCTTTTCTTCCTCTACCACCACTTCCTTCCTTACCCCTGAAACCATGCCACCCATTCCTCTACCTTTCACGTGCTCCTTTCTTGCTGCTTGCATCTTCTAGTCATATACTTTTGGTAATATTGTTTTCATGCCTTGCAGCTTCTTTTTATCCAACCACGTCTCACTCGTCATTTTCCCATTCCACTTCTGCAATTCTTCCAAAAATCATTTATCCTTATTTTTTAATCCTCACACGTTCCAGAACGCTACTTTAACGTCACTCTTCTTGCGTTTGTTTCCTTTAACCCTTTCATTCAAATTCTCTTGCCCCCCCCCCCCCGTAACACTATTCTCCCCTTTTCATTCCCTTTGTCTTCTTCATTCTCTATCCGTTTGCTACCCTCTCTTAGCTCTTCTACTTGATTGTCCTAAATCTATATCTTTCCGTTCACCCATATCATATATCTGCCAATCCTTACAATATTACCTTTAGTTCTTTTAGACCATGCCTTGTTCTCGATCATCGACTTTTTTCTCCTTTGCCGTGACGTCAGGCCTTTTCGAGTTTTTCATTTCTTTCTTTCAACAACTTCGTTTTCTCCCTCTTTCGTTCCACCTCGTATTTTTATCCCTTCCACTCTGACTTGCGCGCTGATGTCTCTTATTAGCTTACCAAAGTATTTATCTTCCCTTCCCAGTCCACTTTTAAACCATTCACTATTATGTTCTTTATCCCCTTCGCTCTCTACCCTTTCGATTCTTCTTTCAACCTTAAGCAATCTCAAGCGCACCTTTTATTCGGCTAATGCTTTATTGCCTCAGACTCTCTTGCTTTTTCCAAACTTCCTTTCCCTCCCGGTTTGGGCTCATTCCTTAGTTCTCGTTTGCTTACTCTCTGTTCTAGCAGTTTCATGTCCCGTTTTCTATCCTGTTAATTTGTTCTCTGCATATTCTCTATACTTTCCAATTTATTCCATAATTTTTCTTTTCTCCTTTCCATAATGGATCCCATTCTTCCATTTTTGTCTGACTTTTCCTGCCTTCTCTTTTACCTCCTCCCCCTTTCCTCTTCATATAATTCAGTCTTCCGGAAGTGTCTTCCAATCTTCCGAAAGCCTCCTCTTTAAATCCCCTTATCAGGGCTTCTGATTTTGTAAACAGGTTCGCTTCAAACCTATTTCCCTCCGGCGTATCTTTTTTGGTCTTCACCCTTTCATAATCATTGTCCCTCTATGCATCTTCGCCCGTCTGCTCTTTTTTCCTTTTATCATCCCCCGTTTTTTCTCCTTCGCCATTCATACTTTCGCTTCTAATCGCGCTCGCGGACTGTTGCTTCCTCTGTATTAAATCCTTCGACCCCGAACTTCTCGATTTTGATCCAAGCCTATCCAAATCATTAGGTTTTCCGCGCTATTCCCCCTTCCTCGTTTCGATTCTGCTGCTGCTACGGGATAAAAAGGCATAGAGAATGTCTTATCTGTATTCCCATCAATGCTTGCTTCGGCGACGCCGCTACATTTCCTCTGTTCGCTATCACTATCCCTATTCGCTTCTTCTTTCTCACTTAACTCGCACTGCCCTCTTCCGAAATGACGCTGTGGACTCCGCCTCGTCGACATGCTACTCTACCCTGTTAACTGACCGCTAGCCTCACACCCTTTTCTTTGTCACTTTGCCACCCTTTGAACCTTTAGTTCCTGCCAAAAAACCCAGTGTCTAACCAAAGCGAAACTAACCTCAAAATAATCTTTCGCCAATTTCTGTAATTTTCTATTAAATTCTCACTTTTTATTGCTCCCTTTATTCATACTTGCA
Organism: Belonocnema kinseyi; assembly: GCF_010883055.1. Classification (NCBI taxonomy): domain Eukaryota; kingdom Metazoa; phylum Arthropoda; class Insecta; order Hymenoptera; family Cynipidae; genus Belonocnema; species Belonocnema kinseyi. The sequence goes on along the minus strand of NC_046663.1, from coordinate 67,719,094 downwards.
CTTTCACCTTTGTTTGTCCTTAGTTGGAAAGTGGGGAAAAATTGAGAATAAAAAATTCTTAATTAATTAATTAATTAATTAATTTTTCTTAATTGAATACTTAGCTATAGTTTCTTGATATTAAACTTCTTCAAATATTTAACTTTTCTAGGCCAGTAGTATATTATTGAAATCAACAAAATTCGTAGATGCTGATTATGCTATTTTCAAATCATTAGCTGAAAAATTAAAAGCGTTTGAACATCCTTACTTTGACATTCAAGACTCAATATTCCGCGACCCCATTGACGGCGTGAGATGTACAGTCGCGGAACGGAAGACTTAAGATGTATGCTTTTGTTCATGTGCATAACCTTTCTTGTCCCGATAAAAGGGACCTGAGCTCGTTCTTCGTCCATGGAACTACGCCAAATGAATAGAGTAGTACCGGGACGGCAAGCATGTTCGTTGCAGATACTTTGTTTTTCGCCGACCGTTCCGAACCCCAAATCTGTCGGCTGAGACGTTTGTGTCTGCTTCGGAGAGTATCCTTCATAGATATCACATCCTGAATGCGGCTCTGTGGCACGCCCAGGTATGTATAAGTCTCTCCGGCGCAAAGGTGTCGTATGGCGCTTCTATCAACGAGCTCAGGATCTTCAGGGATACCATTAAGTTTTCCTCGCTTCAAATAAACCTTGGCGCATTTGTCTAACCTGAATTCCATTCCAATTTCCTTAGTATATCGTTCGACAATCCCCAGGGCTAGATGCAGTTGCATCAATCTCTCTATGCACCCAACTATTTGCGGATGAACCTTTAAGATTTCCAAAAGAGAGATGATAAGTCTATTGGAGGTCGTATCGAAAGCTTTCCGATAATCAATCCAGGCCATCGATAGGTCACGCTGGTAGAATGCTGCATCTTTGCAGACACATCTATCGATGAGCAGGTTCTCCCGACATCCGGCAACGCCTTTCTTTGAGCCTCGTTTTTCATACATTTCTTGCCACACAGGTTCAATTGCCCGAACAATCCTATCATTTAGGATAGCTGTGAATATCTTATAAAGCGTGTTCAGACAAGTTATTGGCCTGTAGTCCTTCGGCTCAGATAAGTTGCCTATTTTCGGCAGGAGTATTGTGCGCCCTTCCACCAACCACTCTGGAATCGGCTCTTGACACTTCAAATATGAGGTGAAAATACGGGCCAAATGCTGATGGGTTGAAGAAACCTCCTTCCACCCGAAGGTTTTGATACAATCTGGTCCCGGTGCGGAATAGTTCTTCATCCCTCTTAATACTTTTTTCACCTTCTCGGTAGTGATGGGTGGGCATTCTTTATCAGGTGTTATGAGGGCAACACATAAATCCTAGAAGCTATTTATATTTTCTGAGTCTTCGTCCAGTCTATGCTGTGCTTCGTAGACTTCTCTCCAAAATAGGTCGACCTCCTCTGGTTTGGGTGGGTTTTCGACAGTAACTGGAGGGTCTTGGAAGAGTCGAGATGGGTCAGAGAGAAACCGTTGTTTTTCTCTGACCCACCTCTCCCTCCTCTCTAGACTTCTCTTAGCGTCAGATAGTATCCGTATTCTCTCAACAATATGCTGCCTGATGGTCAGCAGCTTTGACTTGTTAAGTGTGTGATAACGGATCCGGAGTTCGCGCGCGAACTTTCGAACATTGGCGGTAAAATTCCTGCCAGATGTGATGTAGTAAATCACACATTGAATGCGGGACGCGTACTGTCTTGACCAGCCTATCTTTATGGCAAGTTGATGCATTCAACTTTTGGTCTTATGATCAGCCGTTGGTTTTGTTTTACGGTTCGCATCGGCCAAAGCTCTCGCTGCATTATACACACAATAATTGATAGCCCAGAGGTCGGA
>NC_046663.1:67715354-67717127 GCF_010883055.1 Belonocnema kinseyi | reverse complement strand
TTTACGTTTGTATTTAATTTTAAAAACAATAAGGTAATTCATACAGGGTGTCACTAGTCGAAAAGGAGAATTTTTAATTTATTGGTATTGGATACATTAACTCATGCAATTTATTCGTTTTATTACTTTTATTAGTTTTTATTTGAAACTATAAAATATATCAAATTCCGCCAATTGAACTGAAAGCTACATTCCAGGTCTTTTTTGTTACTATTGATCAAATTAACGGATTTTTAAATTAGGTTATTTATTCATATGAATTCAAAAAGTAAAAATAGAGTAAATTTTAGAGAACATAATTTTCTTCTTATGTTACAAACGTTTATAAAATATATCCAATTTTATCTATTTCATAAAAAGAATTTGAAGCACTTTACTACTTAAAATTTTGAATATGTGTATGTTAGCGGGTTTTAATAAGATTTTCAACTTAATTCTGAATTACCTTCAAAAGTCGGCTAGTAGTCGTAACTGGAGTATCTCTGCATCTAGCAGTGGCTTCGTTAGAGTGATAGTCTTGTTTCTCTGTTGATGCAAAAATGGTTTCAATTATGCATTTTATTTGTATTTTATTTTATACTATTGTTTCCATGAAAGTTTCATTGCTCACCAATGAATAAAGTTCAAATTGAATTTTTTTATGTATAAATCCGGAATATGTATATTTTTTCTAATGTAAGAAACGAAAGGAGTTTTTAATGAATGAAATGAGCAAGAACAGTCTAACCTGACGCTAGAAAGGCTAGTATTACACTGCTCGAGCCGTGCTTCAGGTAGGAGAACCAGAACGTTGATTTACGAGTCACCAAACGTTACTTGCGCAGTACAGAATTTCTGTTTTTTGTTTTTGTTGTAATTCGATAGTTGTAACTATTTTATTGATAAATTTCACTTCTGCAATAGTTATAATGTGACTGCAATAACATAAATTTTGCAATTATTCCAATTTGAAAACTTGTAAAAATTCAAAGAAAAGAAAATAGCTTTGGGAATTACATTTTTTGTGGACTCCTTTATTCCATAAATTTTAAATTCTGGCACAAGGTTAAGATTTTTCGATTCAATACTGTTTTTTACAGAAAGATAACATTTTTTTAAATCAATGTGTAGAATTCCTCAAAATAAAGATGAGAATCAAACGACTAAATTTAGACAACCACCATAAAATGTTCCTATTGCAATTTTAATAAAGATAAAAATTTTCCACTTAAAAGAAAAGAAAAAAATTCTTTTTTTGACAAAAATAAAAACGCGGAATGAAAATTGAGAAGGCAACCAACCAAATACCCTTCCTTCTCTTTTTATTTCTTTCGTCTTTTTTTACATTATTATTATCAAAGCACAATAAACAGTATTTGCATAAATAATATAAAAATTACATTTGAGGTATGTTTGTGATGCTTTTGCATTTTGACACTCACTTAATTTTTATGGTTGTCAGCGAAAAAACATCGTGGTTTCGTGGCAGTTCCTTGCTGCTCTAATTATTTTTTATTTTATTTATCCTTTTGTTGCCTTGATAAGAATACTGTATGAGTGCCGAAACGCAGATGATCACTTTTTAAGAATTTTTTTTATCGTAATTTGATAATAATAAAAAAACGAAGAAGGAAATAAAAAGAGAAGGAAGGGAATTAGGTGGTTTGCCTTCTCATTTTTCTTTCCACTTTCTTATTTTTGCCAAAATAATTTGTTCTTTTCTTTTTTTAGAACAGTTTTTATCTTTTTTTAATATTGCAATAGGATGATTGTATGGTGGTTCTTTAAATTTTA
>NC_046663.1:67714229-67715254 GCF_010883055.1 Belonocnema kinseyi | reverse complement strand
TATTTTTGCCAAAATAATTTGTTCTTTTCTTTTTTTAGAACAGTTTTTATCTTTTTTTAATATTGCAATAGGATGATTGTATGGTGGTTCTTTAAATTTTATCGTTGGCTTCTTGGTTTTGTTTTCAGAAATTCTGGATATAAGCTAGATTATTGAATGTTCAGTAACATTTTAAATTTGAAGTTAATCTTAATTAAATTTCTTAAGTTTGAATATTTTTTAAAATCAATTTCAATCAACAGCATGTAATTTAATATTAATTATGCGGTTAGATAAAAAATTCCTCATTTTAAAGTTAACAATGATATAACGATATAAAATAATATTTTATATACACAAAAATTGGACGCGGTGAGAAAGAAGTTATTTTCACGCGGAGGGCAAATGTCGATTAAACTGCGTAAAAATGATTGCCCAGTAACGAGTGTTTATGTATGTGATATGATTTTTAAAACCGAGAAGATCAGTACTTTAATAGGCAAACTCCTATTAAAAAAAAACAAGAATCTAACGATCAAATTTTGGACCATAACAAACAATGAAAACAAAAAATTCTATTGTGATATGAAAAAAAAATTCGGACAAAAATAAAAAAGAGGATAGAAAAATGAGAAGGCAACCAACCACATCTTCTTCCTTTTCTTTTTCTCTCTTTCGTATTTTTTATTCTTATTATCATCAAATCACAATAAAATAACGTTCAAAATGAAAAAAAAATTTCAAAATTTCATTACCCACGAATAGGTGCTCTCTCTTTGATACCTGAGAATCGAATGACATTCAGTAGGCCAATCTGTTTCAAACACAATATAAATATCTGTCACAATTACATCAGAAATAAAAAAAAAGTAAAAGAAAAACAGAATTCATGAAACAGCCTCGTTAAATGTAATTAATCATATTAGCATAACTTTTGTTCAACTTATCCAAATCGGTTTTTAAATGAATAGATAACTTTTTGTTTTTTGATATAAAGCATTTCCATGCATTGTCTCTTTCTCTCATTACTTTCACTATGCAAAATT
>NC_046663.1:67712910-67714129 GCF_010883055.1 Belonocnema kinseyi | reverse complement strand
ATTGTTACATTATTATATTATATTATATTTATTATTTGTTTTATTTATATATTTATTTGTCATTAATAAAACATTTCTGTGTTGAAATGTTGTCACAGGCTTATACTGCCCAACATGTCGAAGGCATTTTTCGTTAGAGTTGGATTTTTTTATTTGATCATGTTGCACGGGGCTGTCCCGGTATATATCATCAGTCCCGGACACATTTTTATAATGCAATCAAGTGGTCTGATGAGATCAGTCTGCCCAGGTATATAGGACAAAGCCTGGTTTATACCTCAACATTCACGGACCGGGTTGCAGTCAAGTACACGATGGGGAGACCTACAGCTTAAGGTGGGGTTCGAAGCACCACAAACTCGGTAAAGGTACATCGAAAAATGTCTAGAGGCACCGGCTCAGGGATCGAACCCCGGACCTCTGAGGTGAAGTCCGAGTGTCTAACTAACTGAGACACCGAGGCTCTTTTTTATTAATTTATTATTATTTCTATTAAACTGGTAAAACTCGAGTGATACGAATGCGATAGAGTAGAGCTAAATTTGCCAAGGGGGTATAGGTGGAGGCTGCAGGACGTGGTCAGAGTGAAGAGGAAAGGAAAGTCTAGTGAGTGAATTATAACAGGGGTGAGGAATGTATTAGGGGAAGAAGTTAATGGAGAGGGTAAGGGCGTGAACATAAGGGTTGTAAAAATAGGAGGGGTAATGTATAAGTTTGGGACTGTGTACAATAAGGATGAGATGGAAAGGATTAAAGAAAGAGTGGAAAACCTACTAGGAGAGAGAGATGAGAATATGGAAGAGGGGGAGATTCTAAGATACTGGATGGAGGATATAGGCTGGGGGTGGCGAGAGTTTCATGGACAAGAGAGGCGATAGAGAAGTATCAGGAGCAGTTGTGCAATGTAAGGTTTAAGGGAGAGTCAGTGGACGAGATACTGCAGAATTTAAAGGAAAACGTGAAAGGGTTTGTGCAATAGAAGGTATTTAGGAAGAATAAGACGGGAATGGTGAAGCCGTGGTGGGATAGAGAATGTCAAATTAGGAAGAAAAAGGTGAAAAGAAGTATAGGAATTGAAATGAAGGAACCCCGAAACGGAGGCGTGTATATTATTATACAATTGATGTGTAAGAAGAAAGAGCAGGAAAAGGAAAAAGAGCTGGTAGAGAAGTTGGGAAGTTTTAAGACAGAAAGGGCAGTTTGGAAGAAAATAAATAGG
>NC_046663.1:67702756-67712810 GCF_010883055.1 Belonocnema kinseyi | reverse complement strand
ATCCAAATCGGTTTTTAAATGAATAGATAACTTTTTGTTTTTTGATATAAAGCATTTCCATGCATTGTCTCTTTCTCTCATTACTTTCACTATGCAAAATTTGAACATTATCCCAGTCGAACTTATGCTCAACATCAACAAATTCCTCCTTTTTATGTCTGGCAAGAACGCTCTTGTAACAGCGTCCCAAACGGGAATGGTGAAGCCGTGGTGGGATAGAGAATGTCAAATTAGAAAGAAAAAGGTGCAAAGAAGTACAGGAATTGAAATGAAGGAACCCCGAAAGGGAGGCGTGTATATTATTATTCAATTGATGTGTAAGAAGAAAGAGCAGGAAAAGGAAAAAGAGCTGGTAGAGAAGTTGGGAAGTTTTAAGACAGAAAGGGCAGTTTGGAAGAAAATAAATAGGCTTAGGAAACAGAGCTGGACGGGGTAGAGAATGAAACGTGGCTGTTTGGCACACAAGAGGGAGGGAGAGGCTGAAGGGGGTAGTGAAAAAAGGATGGAGGTGTAGGGATTCCCAAAAGGGTGGAGGGAGGGGTTGATCGTACAACCGTATAAGGAAAGAGATAGGAAGAGGCAGGAAAATTATCGAAGAATTACGCTAATGAATACGGCGTGACGTAAAGTGGGTTATGGAGTGATGGTGGGTAAAGGAGAACAGAATTAGGGTTTCGAAGATGGAGGTAGAAAGGAAAAGATATTTTGGAACGAATGGATTACAGATAAATGAAGTGACAAGGATGCACGAGGAAGGAAGAAATGTATATGAGTTGACTAAAATAAATGGCATGGAGAAAGAAAAGGCAGAAGGAGAAGAGACAATAAGAGAGTGGATGTTCAACGTTCTGGCTTTCTAGCGGAACAGAATGTGTGAATTGTGCAAAAGGGGAATCCCTACACCTCCATCCTTTGTTCACTACCCCTTTCAGCCTCTCCCTCACCTCTTGTGTGCTAAACAGCCCCGTTTCATTCTCTACCCCGTGCAGCCCTGTATTCTAAACCTACTAATTTTCTTCCAAGCTGCCCTTTCTATCTTAAAACTTCCCAAATCCTCTTCCAGCTCTTTTTCCCTTTCCTGTTCTTTCTTCTTACACATCAATTAAACTCTTTCATTTATTTATTTTAATATTTATATGTTTATTTATTTATTTCAATTTGACATTCCCTATCCCACCAAGACTTCACCATTCCCGTCTTATTCTTCCTAAATACCTTCTTGTGCACAAACCCTTTCACGTTCTCCTTTAAATTCTCCAGTATCTCGTCCACTGACACCCCGTTAAAGCTCACATTGCACAACTGCTCCCGATACATCTCTGTCGCCTCTCTTGTCCATGAAAGTCTCGCCACCACCTCATCTTTCTTTTTTACCCCTACCACGTTCCAGTAGAGCACCTTTAACACTCCTCTACCCTGTTTTACTTCCACTCCCTACTTCCAATGAAACAAATTCCCCTGCACTTCCTTCAACACCACCTTCTGCTCGTCCCATATCCACATTTTCTCATCGATTTTTGTTTTTCGATACCCTACCTTCGCCGCTTTTCCTTCCCTCCTCTTCTTCCTAGCCGTGTCATTTAGCATTCTCTGCACATCCATTTCATTCCTCGTCCAATCTTGATCGATGAAAACCATCTTGTCCTTTATACTATTTTTGTTACGCATTACCCCAAATTTTTCTTCCCAGCTCCCCAATTGCACCACCGCCACTTCATTCTCCTTTCTCCCCTCTATCCTAACTTTCCCTATCTTGCCTCTAACCCACCCTATGGTCTGTAGCAACACTTCCACCTCCTCCCTTCCCTCCCCTCTCTTTAGCTGAAATTCTCATATTACTATATTATTTCGCCTATCTGCCTTCTCTCTTCTCTCCATCCTCAACCCCATTGTCCTTATCCTTACTCTATCCGCTCTCTCCCTCTTTTCATTCTTACGCTCTTCTAATACCTTCTTCAATGATCTTCATTTTACCTTCTTCTTCCTTCCTTACCGAAACCACCTCCCTCTGCAGTCCTTCTACTTTCCCCCTCAGCTCTTTTACTCGCTTTTCCCTCAACCCTCTGACCTCACGTAACAGCACCACGAGAGCCTCCTTCTCTGTCTGCCCGTCCATTTGTAGGGGGGGGGGGAGGGGACAACCTACGTGTTCGTACGCTTTTTTAAAGGTACTTTGACGCGATTTTTTCCGGACTCTCTTTGCTGGCCTTTTTCCTCCTTAAGGTATTGTCCCTTTCTTTTGTCCGATTCTTCCCTCTTCGTGACGCGACAATCGACACAGGGCTACGCTCAGCTGACTGTCGTCTCCTTCTGGAAACTTTTTCCCCGTTTAATTCACTACCAGCACTGCCAGTACTTTTGCTGACCACCTTCCTCTCTTCAGTCGGTAACTGTGACCTACCCATGCAAGAAAGTACGTACGGTAGCCAACAGATGTCTCTCTCCATTGTCCACTATAAAGGCTCGAACTCCTGACCACAATACTACCCCGCTCCCTCATCAACCTAACCTCATTTTCCCTATGTAGCCAGATCCGAGCCCACAACTATTATGCGAATTATTTTTTAACCACCCAATTCACCCCTTGCAACCCTACTTATCTCCCAGACTTCCGCCCTCACACTTCACTCACACATTTCACACAAACTCCGTAAAAACTTCTCAGAAATTTGAAGTTACATAAGAAAAGCTCAATTACAACTTTTCCCTTTTATAGGTTATAAGTTTCCATCTAAAATTTAATTTGTTGAATTTTAGAAAAATATCATTAGCAGTTTTAAAATTAGTAGTTTTTAAGTAATATAAATTCACTTCAAACAATTGAACTTTTAAACGGTTTGATTATAAAAAAAGTTTTAATATTACAATTTTTTTTAAATTTGTTGTATAATTTAATCCATTATTTGATTTTATAGAAAGTCTTCTGATCAGCTTTAATGTTAATTATAATTTCGTTATGTAATAACAATTTAAATTTCTAAAATTTATGAAGTTTTAACTTTGAGAGATTCAATTCACTTTTCAATATTAAATTGTCAAATCTTAATTCTTCTCCATTTGTTTATACACTCTCCCATCTTCCATTTCCTCTTACCATTATCAATGTTTAATTTCGACTCTAGTCTGCATCTTTACTTCGTAACTTTGCTTCTTTCAGAGACATCCCCCCCCCCTCGCCCACCTATCCTGTGCAACAAGCTCTCTTTCTCTCTCTCTCAGACCTTCTAACTTCTTCGTACATTCCCGCCACTGACCATTTTTATTTAGAATTAATTTAATTCTCTCTTCTGTACTCTCTTCTCCCCCTTCACCACTGTGGACCTCTTTAATCAATGGCAACCATATTTGCTGCTTATATCTACATACTCTACAAACAATCTCTTTTTTATTCATCCAATACCTGCATGCTCGTACACTCTCTCCCTTTCTTAATCTCACTACCCTATTCCATTTGCTCTCCTTTTCAATATTTTTTGGGTACTCTGGTTTCCCAAGCTAGCACCAGAATGTTAAGCTTTTTTGGGCTTTTTAAAAATACATAAATAAATTTTCAAAAAACAAGCCCTATCTACGAAAAGCCACCTTTAAAATAAAATATGCACTCAAACTAAAATTAAGCGTATCAGAATTTTGGGCCTTTTTGGGCTTTTCTTGGACACCAATATTGATTTTTGGAGTCTTTTACTTTTCTCAAACAAAACAGAGTTTCGGCATGGACCTTTTTGATTTTTGGACCTTTTTAAGGCTTTTGAAAATTGTTAAAAAAGCTAAAACACCGTTGACGGTTTTAACTTAACCCTGCGCAGCTGTCTTCAACTACAAAATCCGTAAAGATTTAAATTATATATAATTACCACAAAGACTTTCCTAACAATCTTTTTCATATCCTTATCTCCTCGGTAACATTAAAAACCACTTGAGAACACACCGATATTATACAACCCCTAGGAATTACACCTATCACATTTAATGAACCAAGTCTCACCTTTGATCAATCAAAAAATGGTTAAAAATATTACAAATTAAAAATAAACAACACAAACAGCTTTCAATGTCTCTGGTAGATACATACCGTCACGGTCGTATCCCAGAGGTGTCCAGAACTAGCCGTATCAAATTTAATTAATCCAGTCTTAGCTGCCTTTAACTAAAAAAAGTAAAGAAATTGAATATTAAAAAGAGTAACCTCAGACAGGATCTCAACACTCTAGTTGATATATCTATGTCCCTAGTAATATTACGCAAGCCGTAGGAACTATGCCCATGAAATTTAACAAATATAGTCTTAGTTGTCTTCAAATAAGACCCCCAAAAATGTAAAATGAATTCAAATCACTAAAACAACTTTTAAAGACCCTATTTAATATATTTATCTCAAGAGTAATATTTCATGACAGCTAAGAACCACCGCTATCACATTTAGCGAACGAAGTCTCACCTTTTATAAATTGAAACGTTGAAAAATATATCTTATTTTAAATAATCACCAAACAATGCTTTCCAAATCTTCAGCAGATATATCCACCCTCGTAATAATACTCTACAGCCTCTAGGGGTTGCCTAATATTACTGTGACTGTAGATATATTACTAAAGACCTTGAGAGTTGAGTGTGGTTGTTATTTTTAACAGCAACTTGTTGGCAATTTTGGTTAAAGGCACCTGCAACTTGGTCCATTGAATGTGACAGTGGTAGTTTCTAGAGTTCGTTTAATATTACTGTGCATATAGATGTATTAACTAGAGTCCTGAAAATTTGTATGGGGTGATTCTTTTTATTTCTAATTTCTGTTGCTGTATTAGATGAACACGGCTGAGAATAGATTCGATAGATTTGATAGAGGTGGTTCCTAGGGATTCCGGAACATTACTGTGCTTATGGATATATCAAACTGAGATTTGAGAGTTTTGTAATTATGTGTGGAGATGTTTGTCAATTATTTTTAATGAAAATTTTTTGCGTCGATTTTAGTTAAGAGCAGCTGAGACAGAATTCTTTACATTTGTTAGATGTAGTTTCGGGGGTTTCTAGAATATTACTATAAGGGTGGATATATTTATTAGATACTTCAAACGCTGTGTGTATTGATTAGTTTCAGTTTGAAATATTTTTTACCGTTTTAATTAATGAAATGTGATACTTGATTCGTTGAATAAGATACGTGTAGTTCCTAGCGGTTAGGTATATTGCTGTGGAGGTAGACAATCAGATATATTAACTCGAGCCTTAGAATGTAATCAAGGGAGATTCTTTTTACTTAACATTTTTTTATTTCATAGGTGACGTTGAATATTCCTGCGGAGATAGAGTTATTAATTAGAGTGATTAATAATTGTTTAGGGGTAGTTATTTTTAATTTGAGATTGCTTCGGACGTTTTAGTTGATGGAGCGTAAGACTTGGTTCTTTAAGTGTGATAAAGGTAGTTCTCAAGTGTTGTTTAATGTTACTTTGGAGAAGAGGATATGGAAAAGATTTTTATAATTTAAATGTTTATGGAATTTTAGTTGAAGTCAGATGAGTAGGTTTTGGTTAAGGGCATCAAGGGTTCTTTTCATTTGACTTTTTGAGCATCGCTGTGGGGTAGTGGGTATAGTTTAGAGTTTCTGGAGAGTGAATAGTATGATTTTTTTTACATTTGGAGATTTCTCGGCAGTGTTTTTTAAATTCCGCAGCACCATTGACTTTTGATTTATATTTGTTTACTTTTGTTTAACACCTATATTTTCATTTAGGAGTAGCTGTTCGTGTTACGGGTTGTTTTTGGACAATATAATTTGATATTTTTATTAAGCTCAAAACGAGGTCAGACCTACGGTATATTTTTTCTTGCACTCATTCCATATCGCTTTCTTAAGGATAAATTCAGGCTGGGTGCTTAACTTATTCAGTGCGTGAATTATTCAGTTTTTAAAAGCTGAAGAAAGCCCAAAATTCTGGTGCTGTTGCTTTTTAAATTTTTTAAATTTTTTGTGGGTGGTGCTAGCGGGTAACACCTCCATCGAAAACTCCTATTTTTAAGAAAAATATCGGAATGGGTGCCCAAAAAGAGCCCAAAGAAAGCCTAAAATTCAGATATGCTTACATTTAGTTTGAGAGCATATTTCATTTTAAGGGTAGTTTTTGAAACATAGGGTTTATTTTTTTTTTTAAATTTTTATAGTTTTTGGCAGCCCAAAATAGCCGAAAATTCTGGAGTTGTTGATTTTTGTAATTTTTTAATTTTGCTGTAGGGGAGGTGGTATTGGGCAACATCTCCACCCCAAACCCCGATTTTTTTAGAAAAATAAAAGACTTGAAAAATCGGCATTTGTGCACAAGAAGAGCCCAAAAAAAACTAAAATACAATAATGCGCACATTTAGTTTCAGTTCATATCTTATTTCAAGGGTAGTTTTTGATAGATAGGATTTGTTTTTTGAAATTAGTGTTTGCAGTTTTTCAGAGCCCAAAAAAACCAAACATTCTGGCGGGTTTGATTTTTTTAATTTCTTCAATTTTCTGTAGTGGAGGTGCTGGCGGTCAGCATCTTCACCCAAGAGTCGATTTTTTGAGAAAACTGAAAGAGTTAAAAAATCGGTATCGGTATCCAAAAAAATCCAAAAAAAGCCCAAAATTATGGCATGAAGAAAGTATTTCAATTCCATTATGGAGGTGCTAGCGCGTCGCACCTGGTTATACCTGCCATTTAACCATTCTATGCCAGATGTTGTACCTTGAATCTACGACTCATATCTCTCCTCCTCCCATTTTGAACTCCCCCGTTAACCCTCCTCTCTTTATTCTTAACCTCCCGGGCACACGCTCGTGCAATTTTACTGTCCTCTCCCCTCTAAGTTGCTTTTCGCAGTTTAAGGCTCTTTTCACTTGCCTTAACACCATTTTTCTCGTCCTATTTCTTCCCTTAGCATATAACCAAAACCCGAACCAAAATCCTAGGTAGCAAAACTCATCCGCCAAATCCCCCCACCACGCCATTTATCTTTCAATAGTACTCTAAAGTACCCCTTTTATTTCTGAAAAGCATCATCCTAGTCTTGCTTACATTTACTGTTAATCCCGTTTCTCTCGCATAATATTTAAACAACCTCATCAACAGATTCATACCCTAATTTATCATCCACCACTAGCACTACGCCCTCTGCATATGCTAGTGAATACAGTTTGCCCGTCCTTAATGTTGTCTCCCATTTTCCTATTCTCTCTAAATTCTCCTCTAAATTTGTCAGCAGCATACTGAATAGAAATGGGCTCAACGGACACCCTTACTTGAGCCATCTTCCTGTCCAGAATTCCTCTAATTTCTCTTCTCCTATCTTCACCCTTCTCTTAGTGTCCACAAATATTTCTTTTATCCTCTCTATCAAACCTTTATCTGCTCATCTATCTTTCATGGCCGCTCATAACACCCTCCTGTTAACTGTGTCAAATGGTGCGTTAAGGTCTCACAAACATTGTATTAGCTTCTCTTTCTTCCATACCTTGTTGCAAATCCTCGACACCTCTTTCCTCATTCCTAATCCTCCATATTTCATTGCTTTATTTTGCAATCCGTCTTCCCCTGTTGTCCTCTCCCCAATCAACCACTTTTCTTTCTTTTCACTTTACCATATATTTCACTCATCCTAACAGACCCTTGAATTCCTTCATCCACTCTTACACTCCTATTTCTTAATTTATACCCTTTATTTCTCCTTTTTCCCCATTTATCATTTTCCATTTCCTCCCTTCTTTTACCGCTTTCTCTATCTCTTATATGTACCTTCCATTGTCCTTCTGCCTTTTCTCCTTCATTATTCTTTGGTGCTACCTCTTTCTCCTATTGAGTTCTCCCTTTTCGATTTCTCCTTTCCTTCATTTTCGTACACGCTTATTCATCCTATCTTCACATTCCCAGCACTCATCGTCCCACCAGCCTCTCATGAACACCTCCTTTTTCTCGGTCTCGCCTCATTCCTTACCTCCTATCACCCCCTATCTCCTCGTTTTCTATTTTTTCTCTAAATTCTCTTAACTTTTTCTCCCCCCAAATGACCATTTTCGATTTCTGTTCTCTCCTTTCTTTCCTCTTCCTATTCTAGAATGTTATCCATTGCTGCGTACACTAAACCCGCGCACCTTTTATTCGGCTCATGCTTTATCACCTCAGACTCTCTTGCTTCTTCCAAACTTCTTTTCTCTCCCGGTTTGGGCTCATTTCTTAGTTCTCGTTAGCTTACTCTCTCTTCTAGCAGTTTCATGTCCCATTTTCTATCCTGTTAATTTGTTCTCTGCATATTCTCTATACTTTCCAATTTATTCCATAATTTTTCTTTCTCTCCTTTCCATAATGGATCCCATTCTTCCCATTTTTGTCTGACTTTTCCTGCCTTCTCTTTTACCTACTCCCCTTTCCTCTTCATATAATTCAGTCTTCCGGAAGTCTCTTCCAATCTTCCAAAAGCCTGCTCTTTAAATCCCTTTACAAGGGCTTCTGATTTTGTGAACATGTTCGCTTCAAACCTATCTCCCTCCGGCGTATCTTTTTTGGTCTTCACCCTTTCATAATCATTGTCCCTCTATGCATCTTCGCCCGTCTGCTCTTTTTTCCTTTTATCATCCCCCGTTTTTTCTCCTTCGCCATTCATACTTTCGCTTCTAATCGCGCTAGCGGACTGTTGCCTCCTGTGTATTAAATCCTTCGACCCCGAACTTCTCGATTTTGATCCAAGCCTATCCAAATAATTAGGTTTTCCGCGCTATTCCCCCTTCCTCGTTTCGATTCTGCTGCTGCTATGGGATGAAGAGGCATAGCGAATGTCTTATCTGCATTTCCATCACTGCTTGCTTCGGCTACGCCGCTACATTTCCTCTCTTTGCTATCACTATCCCTATTTGCTTCATATTTCTCACTTAACTCGCACTGCCCTCTTCCGAAATCACGCTGTAAACTTTGCCTCGCCGACATGCTACTCTACCCTGTTAACTGACCGTTAGCCTTACACCTTTTTCTTTATCACTTTGCCACCCTTTGAACCTTTACTTCCTGCCAAGAAACCCAGTGTCCTACCAAAGCGAAACTAACCTCAAAATAATCTTTTGTCAATTTCTGTAATTTTCTATTAAATTCTCACTTTTTACTGCTCCCTTTATTCATACTTGCACTTTCACCTTTGTTTGTCCTTTGTTGGAAAGTGGGGAAAAATTGAGAAAAAAAAATTCTTAATTTTGCCACCAGTGATTTGAAAGTAATGGATTTGGAATCTCCGTATTTTTTCGAATCGAGTGACATGTAATTTTTGTATAAAGGATGCGAATGTGAGAAGTATTAGTATTAAATTGAATACTTAGCTGAAGTTTCTTGATATTAAACTCCTTCAAATATTTAACATTTCTAGGCCAGTAGTATATTATTGAAATCAACAAAATTCGTAGATGCTGGTTATGCTATTTTCAAATCACTAGCTGAAAAATTAAAAGTTTTTAAACATCCTTACTTCGACATTCAAGACTCAATATTCCGCGACCCCCTTGACAGCGTGAGATGTACAGTCGCGGAATGGAAGACTTAAGATGCATGCTTTTGTTCATGTGCATAACCTTTCTTGTCCCGATATCAAGGGATCTGAGCTCGTTATTCGTGCATGGAACTACTCCAAATGAATATAGTAGTACCGGGACGGCGAGCATGTTCGTTGCAGATACTTTGTTCTTCGCTGACAGTTCGGAAGCCCAAATCTGTCGGATGAGACGTTTGTATCTGCTTCGGAGAGTATCCTATACAGATGTCACATCCTGAATGAGGATCTGTGGCACGCCCAGGTATGTATAAGTCTCTCCAGCGCAAAGGTGTCGTATGGCGCTTCTATCAACGAGCTCAGGATCCTCAGGGATGCCATTAAGTTTTCCTCACTTCAAATAAACCTTGGCGCATTTGTCTAATCCAAATTCCATTCCAATTTCCTTAGTATATCATTCGACAATCCCCAGAGCTAGATGAAGTTGCTCTCTGTTTTTAGCATAGATCTTAAGATCGTCCATGTAAAATACATGAGTGACCTTGTACTTTCGATCTGC
>NC_046663.1:67699396-67702656 GCF_010883055.1 Belonocnema kinseyi | reverse complement strand
ATTGGCCTAGAAAAGTTAAATATTTGAAGGAGTTTAATATCAAGAAGCTTCAGCTAAGTATTCAATTTAATACTTATACTTCTCAAATTCGCATCCTTTATACAAAAATTACATGTCACTCGATTCGGAACAATACGGAGATTCCAAATACATTACTTTCAAATCACTGGTTGCAAAATTCAGAATTTTTTATTCTCAATTTTTCCCCACCTTCCAACAAGGGACAAACAAAGGTGAAAGTTCAAAGGGTGGCAAAGTGATAAAGAAAAGGGTGTGAGGCTAACGGTCATTTAACAGGGTAGAGTAGCATGTAGCCGAGGCGGAGTCCACAGCGTGATTTCGGAAGAGGGCAGAGCGAGTTAAGTGAGAAAGATGAAGCAAATAGGGATAGTGATAACAAACAGAGGAAATGTAGCGGCGTAGCCGTAGCAAGCAGTGATGGAAATGCACATAAGACATTCGCTATGCCTCTTAATCCCGTAGCAGCAGCAGAATCGAAACGAGGAAGGGGGATTAGCGCGGAAAAACTAATGATTTGGATAGGCTTGGATTAAAATCGAGAAGTTCGGGGTCGAAGGATTTAATACACAGGAGGCAACAGTCCGCGAGCGCGATTAGAAGCGAAAGTATAAATGGCGAAGGAGAAAAAACGGGGGATGATAAAAGGAAAAAAGAGCAGACGGGCGAAGATGCATAGAGGTACAATGATTATGAAAGGGTGAAGACCAAAAAAGATACGCCGGAGGGAGATAGGTTTAAAGCGAGCATGTTTACAAAATCAGAAGCCCTTGTAAAGGGATTTAAAGAGGAGGCTTTCGGAAGATTGGAAGAGACTTCCCGAACACTGAATTATATGAAGAGGAAAGGGGAGGAGGTAAAAGAGAAGGCAGGAAAAGTCAGACAAAAATGGGAAGAATGGGATCCATTATGAAAAGGAGAGAAAGAAAAATTATGGAATAAATTGGAAAGTATAGAGAATATGCAGAGAACAAATTAACAGGATAGAAAATGGGACATGAAACTGCCAGAAGAGAGAGTAAGCTAACGAGAACTAAGGAATGAGCCCAAACCGGGAGAGAAAGGAAGTTTGGAAGAAGCAAGAGAGTCTGAGGTGATAAAGCATGAGCCGAATAAAAGGTGCGCTTGAGATTGCTTAAGGTTGAAAGAAGAATCGAAGGGGTAGAGAGCGAAGGGGAAAAAGAACATAATAGTGAATGGTTTGAAAGTGGACAGGGAAGGGAAGATAAATACTTTGGGAAGCCAATAAGAAACATCAGCGCGCAAGTCAGAGTGGAAGGGATAAAAATACGAGGTGGAAAGAAAGAGGGAGAAAACGAAGTTGTGGAAAGAAAGAAATGAAAAACTCGAAAAGACCTGATGTTATGGCAAAGGAGAAAAAAGTCGATAATCGAGAACAAGGCATGGTCTAAAAGAACTAAAGGTAATATGGTAAGGATTGGCAGATATATGATATGGGTGAACGGAGAGATATAGATTTAGGACAATCAAGTAGAAGAGCTAAGAGAGGGTAGCAAACGGATAGCGAATGAAGAAGACAAAGGGAATGAAAAGGGGAGAATAGTGTTACGGGGGGGGGCAAGAGAATTTGAATGAAAGGGTTAAAGGAAACAAACGCAAGAAGAGTGACGTTAAAGTAGCGTTCTGGAACGTGTGCGGATTAAAAAATAAGGATAAAGGATTTTTGGAAGAATTGCAGAAGTGGAATGAGAAAATGATGAATGAGACGTGGTTGGATAAAAAGAAGCTGCAAGGCATGAAAACAATATTACCAAAAGTATATGACTAGAAGATGCAAGCAGCAAGAAAGAAGCACGTGAAAGGTAGAGGAATGGGTGGCATGGTTTCAGGGGTAAGAAAGGAACTGGTGGTAGAGGAAGAAAAGGAAGAGTATTTAAAAGAAAAGGGACGGAACAGTAAGTAGAGCAATACAATGAGGAAAAGTTATTGTGGATGTAGTATGCATGTACAGAAGAAGAAGAAAAGAGAGAGTGTAAGGAACAATCAGGAAATTCACAGAGAAAAAAGAGGAGAGGCTGTTCCCAATATGAATAAGCGTGTAAGAAAATGGAGGAAAGGAGAAATCGAAAAGGGAAAACTCAATAGGAGAAAGATGTAGCACAAAATATGGTAAAGTGAAAAGAAAGAAAAGTGGTTGATTGGGGAGAGGACAACAGGGGAAGACGGCTTGCAAAATAAAGCAATGAAATATGGAGGATTAGGAATGAGGAAAGAGGTGTCGAGGATTTGCAACAAGGTATGGAAGAAAGATAAGCTAATAGCATTGTTTGTGAGACCTTAACGCACCATTTTACACAGTTAACAGGAGGGTGTTATGAGCGGCCATGAAAGATAGATGAGCAGATAAAGGTTTAATCGAGAGGATAAAAGAAATATTTGTGGACACTAAGATAAGGGTGAAGATAGGAGAAGAGAAATTAGAGGAATTCTAGACAGGAAGATGGCTCAAGTAAGGGTGTCCGTTGAGCCCATTTCTATTTAGTATGCTGCTGACTAACTTAGAGGAGAATTTGGAGAGAATAGGAAAAGGGGGGACAACATTAAGGACAGGCAAACTGTATTCACTAGCATATGCAGAGGGCGTAGTGCTAGTGGTGGATGATAAATTAGGGTATGAATCTGTTGATGAGATGGTTTGAATATTATGCAAGAGAAACGGAATTAACAGTAAATATAAGCAAGACTAAGATGATGCTTTTCAGAAATAAAAGGGGTACTTTAGAGTACGATTGGAAGATAAATGGCGTGGTGGTGGATTTGGCGGATGAGTTTTGCTACCTAGGATTTTGGTTCGGGTTTTGATTATATGCTATGGGAAGAAATAGGACGAGAAAAATGGTGTTAAGGCAAGTGAAAAGAGCCTTAAACTGCGAAAAGAAACTTAGAGGGGAGAGGAAAGTAAAATTGCAGGAGCGTGTGCCCGGGAGGTTAAGGATAAAGAGAAGAGGGGTAACGTGGGAGTTCAAAATGAGAGGAGGAGAGATATGAGTCGTAGATTCAAGGTACAACATCTGGCATAGAATGGTTAAATGGCAGGTATGACCAGGTGCGACGCGCTAGCACCTCCATAATGGAATTGAAATACTTTCTTCATGCCATAATTTTGGGCTTTTTTTGGCTTTTTTTGGATACCGATACCGATTTTTTAACTCTTTCAGTTTTCTCAAAAAATCGACTCTTGGGTGAAGATGCTGACCGCCAGCACCTCCACTACAGAAAAT
>NC_046663.1:67698089-67699296 GCF_010883055.1 Belonocnema kinseyi | reverse complement strand
AGGTGCCTTTAACCAAAATTGCCAATAAGTTGCAGTTAAAAATAAAAAACAACACTCAACTCTCAAGGTCTTTAGTAATATATCTACAGTCACAGTAATATTAGGCAACCCCTAGTGGCTGTAGAGTATTATTACGAGGGTGAATATATAGCTGCTGAAGATTTGGAAAGCATTGTGTGGTGATTATTTAAAATAAGATATATTTTTCAACGTTTTAATTTATAAAAGGTGAGACTTCGTTCACTAAATGTGATAGCGGTGGTTCTTAGCTGTCATGAAATATTACTCTTGAGAAAAATATATTAAATAGGGTCTTTAAAAGTTGTTTTAGTGATTTGAATTCATTTTATATTATTGAGGGTCTTATTTGAAGGCAACTAAGAGCATATTTGTTAAATTTAATGGGCATAGCTCCTACGGCTTGCGTAATATTACTAGGGACATAGATATATAAACTAGAGTGTTGAGATACTGTCTGAGGTTACTCTTTTTAATATTCAATTTCTTTACCCTTTTTAGTTGAAGGCAGCTAAGACTGGATTCATTAAATTTGATACGATTAGTTCTGGACATGTCTGGGATACGACCGTGACGGTATGTATCTACCAAAGACATTGAAAGCTGTTTGTGTTGTTTATTTTTAATTTGTAATATTTTTAACCATTTTTTGATTGATAAAAGATGAGACTTGGTTCATTAAATGTGATAGGTTTAATTCCTAGGGGTTGTATAATATCAGTGTGTTCTCAAGTGGTTTTTAATGTTACCGAGGAGGTAAGGATATGAAAAAGATTGTTAGAAAAGTCTTTGTGGTAATTATATATAATTTAAATCTTTACGGATTTTGTAGTTGACGACAGCTGCGCAGGGTTAAGTTAAAACCGTCAACGGTGTTTTAGCTTTTTTAACAATTTTCAAAAGCCTTAAAAAGATCCAAAAATCAAAAAGGTCCATGCCGAAACTCTGTTTTGTTTGAGAAAAGTAAAAGACTCCAAAAATCAATATTGGTGTCCAAGAAAAGCCCAAAAAAGCCCAAAATTCTGATACGCTTAATTTTAGTTTGAGTGCATATTTTATTTTAAAGGTGGTTTTTCGTAGATAGGGGTTGTTTTTTGAAAATTTATTTATGTATTTTTAAAAAGCCCAAAAAAGCTTAACATTCTGGTGCTAGCTTGGGAAACCAGAGTACCCAAAAAATATTGAAAAG
>NC_046663.1:67695396-67697989 GCF_010883055.1 Belonocnema kinseyi | reverse complement strand
GTACTGTGCCAACCATCGGCATAGTACTGGTATACTACTGGCTCAGTACTGACTGTCATTACTGGTAGAATACCGGCGCAGGAATTTCGCCAACGGTTGGCGCCATACTGGTTCACGATTGGCCCCGTACTGACCTTTATTACTGGTGTAATATCGGCACCGGTGTTCCGCCAACGGTTGGCGTGATACTGATATACTACGTTTGCAGTACCGATACGTATTATTAGTAAAATACTGAAACAAGAGTTCAACGAACGGTTGGCATCATACTAGTTTACAACTGGCTCAGTACTGACCGTCACCACTGGTGCAATATCGGCACAGGAGTTACGCCAACGGTCGGCATGATACTAGGTCGACTACTGACGCAGTCGTGATACGGATTATTGGTAAAATACTGAAATAAAAGTTTAACCATCGGTTGGTATCATACTGGCGTACCTCTGGCTGAGAAGTGATATACGTTACTCGTGAAATACTGGCACCGGCGTTTCCCCTGCGATTGAAGTAGCAGTGGCTACATACCAACTTCAAGTGCTTGTTGACAACCGACATAAGAGTTCAACCAGGGGTTGTCGTGATACTGAGTCTATTATTGGCGCAGTACTGATACGTATTACTGGTCAAATACTGACACAAGCGTTGAAACAACGGTTGGCATCATACTGGTGTTCTTCTGACTTAGGAGTGGGATACATATCTGGTGAAATATTGGTACTGGTGTTTCGCCAGCGTTTGGCGTGTTTTTTTGTAATTGTCACTAATTGTATTTGAAATTAGAATTCAAACAATGTTTTTTTTTTTAACGAAAAATCGTATTTTTAAAGTAAATTTTCCAATAGAACAGTTACTCATGTTCCCAGGTGGAAATGTCGGTAGTGTGCCGGAGTTCACTACTGGCGCATTCCTGGCCCAGTACTGTCCACCAGTACAGGCAAACGGTGGTTCGTCCAGTATGGCAGAACTTTGGCTGCAAGACCGGGATGGGACTATGCCAGTAGTACAAAAATAGATTTGAAAAAACCCGTTTATAAATGTTGTCAGGGTGTTTTGAAATGTCGAGAAATTGACTATACAATGAAGATGAAAACATTTTTTTCTATTACTTTTTTTAAGGAAGATATTCTAAGTTCCACCTACTTGAAAAATATTAAATGTTCCGAAAAAATTACATTGTATGTATGTCTTAATCGTTGTAGAATAGTCTAAATCATCTAAAAAGAAAAACTTTACACGAAGGTTTAAAGAAAATTGTTATTAAAAAAATTGTTGCGCAACGTGGTCAAATTTCTAAGTTCCGTCAATACAAATATCAAATGCTCATTATATGTTATTATCAGTACACTTAAAATGGTCTAAAATGCGAAAAAATAAAATATTACACGAAGAAAAATTGTAGTTGATTTAAATAATTTATTTTAAAATTATTTTATTCACATTTCCGTGAACAGTTAGTTTATTTTATATATATTTGATGTCGTATGATGATAAAAAGAATAACGAAAAAAAAGAGTTGAAAAATGGTGCTTTTAACTTTTCTGAACTGTAGCTTATGAGGATGGCTTTTTCATGGAGTTTCAACTTGTCGGATTAGCGCAGTGGTTAGCACTCCCGACTGCTAGGCGATAGATTTAGGTATATAAAAGTAGGTTCGAAACCCCGTAGCGCTGGAAATATTATTCGTAATTTAATGTGTAAAAGTGTAATATATGTATTTATTCTAAGCAGTGCCATTAACATGTATTGACAAAATACAAGCAGTCAATTATTATTATTTTTTAAATACCTTTTTTGTTATATCTCTAGATTATAGAAATAGTGGGTGTTAAAATCAAACACATAGTTCGAAAATTATATCTTCGCAATTATAAATAATATTCGGATAGTATGCAGTCGTATGATGATGAATGGATGGTCTTTAAAACAATTAAATAATTTTTGATCATTTGTAAAATTAACCCCGGCATTTTCGTACGCCAGCAGTTTTCCAGTACTGCGTCAGTACTGACAGGCCAGTACCGCTATGCATTACAAGCCAGTACTGGCATAGTACAGGCCAAGTGTAAACAGCCAGTACTGGAACTCCGACGGGAGAGGGGGGTACTAGGCCAGTACTACAGGTCAGTACCTCGCCGAGTTCGCAGTATTGGTTGAGCCAGTGCCAGGCCAGTACTAACAGAGGGTACCGCACCAGTACCAAATGTAAGTACTAGCCCAGTACTGGCTAAATACTGCAAGTCAGTACAGAACATTGTTATCATTAGGGGTTTTACCGGTATAAAGCCAGTAGTCCTGCCAGTATTCTAACAGTACTGCGCCAGTACCGAACTTCGACCGGCGGTACTGGCGGGGTACTGTGCCGGTGGTAAATTTCCCCCTGGGTGAGGGCGCCAGGCTGATTACTTTTGTATTATATAATATGTGATGTGTGTGCGTGATTACGTGTGTTATTTAGAAGGTTGAACGTCAATGAGTAAAAGCATAAAACTTCTTATTCATTTGTTAATGTGGAATTTGATTAATACACTGTCTGTTGGTGTAAAGAAGATAGGTGTGTTGCGTATGACCGAACACATGAAAGCGTATGAATGAA
>NC_046663.1:67691645-67695296 GCF_010883055.1 Belonocnema kinseyi | reverse complement strand
AAATTGATGCTTTTTTGCGCCTGGGAAGTAGCAAACCACCATCATGAGTGCACTCATAGTGAACATAGTACTCGGGCCTCTGCCTCGCTATGAAACTGCAGTGTCATTTTTTAAACGATACTTAAAACATCGTAAACCCTGGATCGAGCCATGATTTAGATTGAGTGTCTACCATGCCTCACTCTACTTTCCTATTGTTAGAGCTTACAGTCGGTTTAATGAAATTAAAAATGATCAAATATTAAGGAATTAAATTTTAATATTCTGCATTCGGTTCATTACGTAACGACGAGTCGATTAAAAAAAAGATAGAAGAAAATCGGTGAATCCGTTCAATTTCTGGATATAGTCTGGATTCCAAAAGTTTCCATTTCTAGATCCCAAAAAATGTAAAAAATAATCGCATTTTCTAGTGTAAATGTAATGGTTTATCATTGTTTGGAATTTTACATTTTCCTAAAAACATTATATCATCATTTAAGTAATAATTTATTTTCAAATTTCTGAACATTGAGCTAGAGATATCCACTTTTTCTAAATTGGTATCAAATGCTACGTTTTGTTGAATAATTACATAATTTTGATACATTTCTTTCAATTTTTAATAAATCTCTATTCGTTTAAATAATCCTAATTATATGTATAATAAAATGTATAATCCATACAAATATAATTTGTATGGATTAATTTCGCAAACACTTCATCTTTCTAATGGATAGGAAATATATTAATAATTTTTATTCAATTTTAACATAGTATAAGCTGTAAACATTCTGCCATTTAATTTTATAATTCTATGGCTAGGTCTCCACCTCGAAAAAGTAGGCTCCTTAGCTTTCTGTGAATACTATTTTATTTTTTCGAATAAAAGCAATGAAATGGAACCACAAGATTTGAATCTTGAAGCAAAAACTTTAATAAATTCTGACCAAGAACACATTTATTGTGACGCAAGAAGTTGTATTTGAAACAAATTAAGATGCAAGAAAAAGATAGCATGAAATTAAAAATAATGAAATGAAAATAAAAAAATAAAATAAATAAGAAAATAAAAGAGAAGAGAGAAAAAAGGTATATCAATCCTGAGGAAGCACCTTCAAGTGTAGGTTGAAATGAAGGCGCAAGGCTGATTACTTTTGTGTTATATAATATGTGATGTATGTGCCGGATTACGTGTGTTATTTTGAGGGTTCGAAGTCAATGAGTAAAAGCATAAAAATTGTTGGGCATTTGTTAATGTGGAAGTTGATTAATACGCTGTCTGTTGGTGTAAAGAAGATAGGTGTGTTGCGTATGACCGAATACATGAAATCGTATGTATGAAAAGAGTAATGTACTGGTCTGCTAGTTAATACACAGTAAAGAAAAAGGATCAATTTTATTGCAGATCATTTTGCTCTAGTGATCATTTGACTTTTGAGATAGTGATGATTTGTCCATTCGGATCAATTTAATCTCATTTTTTTGATTCATTTGTGCGAATACAAAAATTGGCTGTCAATGCTTGGCGCCGGTGTCATAACGGCATAACCTAAAAATGGTATCTGACCGTACGCAAGTGACAACTGCACTTAACAAGTGATATTTTCTTATATCAGATTTCTGTATTTTTTAACTTTTGAAATACACTGCACGATCAAAAACCATAAAAAGGTTGCATGTGAGCAGAAGTACTCTTTGAACGTCAGCCATCTTGGTTTAACTTCATACATGATCCGGAATCAGATCATTATGATCTCAAAAGTTGATCATTCACTTCGGCCGATCAACATGCTCTTGCATTCAGTGTCATTTTTGTTGCATATCAAAATGATATTATTTTTAGTATCATTTTGAACACTTTTTTTCAATGTATAAGGTTAAAGTGTATTCTAGTTATTCCTGTATGATTTTGTGCTGTTTCATCTTTCGCACTAAAAAATCCACAACATTTTGTATCCTTACAATCATAATTACATAATATGTAACAACGCAAGTAATTGGACCTGTACCCTCAACTTTAACCTTAATTTATTCTATTTTTGCACTTCCTTTACTAAATTTTGTACACCGTTACACCTTCTTTTCACTCACAGTTTCACCATCTGACTCTTCTTCACACAAAACACAAAATACTTCCCACCCTGCACATACAATAAATCTCCCCCCCTATCTCATATACACTCACACACAAGCACATATGATTTATTTTGTTTATACCTAAACAAATACACGAACGGCCTTGCAGAGAAAATAATATCAGGTGAGAGAACAGCTGTGCCTAAACTTCACTGTGCAGACTACAGAACGAGTGTGCTGCCGAGTCTACTAGAAAAATATAACTCAGAAGACACATTGAACGCGAATGAATTTGGTGTTTTCTTTGGATTCTTACCAAACACAACTTTGACATTCAAAGGAGGTTACTTGTAATAGAGGAAAGAAGAGTAAAGGACGTGTGACTGTCATGGCAGGAGCTAGTATGACTGGAACAGAAAAATTGAAACTGTTTGAGATTAGGAAAACGCAGGAATCAAGCTGTGTCAAGAAAAAGAAAGTGGAATTATTATCAGTTGTATATACGAATAATAAAAAAGCATGGATGACGTCAGCGGTTTATGAATCTTGGATTTTCGACTTAGATAAGAAATTCTCTAATCAAAAGAGGAAAGTGCTACTCTTTGTTGAGAATTATCTTGCGCATACTAAGATTCTTTCACACGAACTGAGAGAAATCCCGTTGGTTTTTCTGCCACCAAAAATGACTTCCAAACTGCAAACAACGGATCAGGGAATCATCAAGAACGTAAAACCTTATTATTGAAAAAATGTGATGCGAATAAATTTGTAAAATTTGGAATCTGAAAAAGAAATGAACGACGACAATCTTCTGGATGCCATTGAAAGTCTACGTAAGGCTTGGGGATCAGTCACACAGTCAACAATTCCTGTTTCCGCAAAGCAGGAAAAATAAATGGCAAATAGAACTGTGTTCATTTTTCTTATCGTTACCAATGTACACATGCGATGTTCTTATATTCTTGAATCTAACCATTGACATTATTCTTTTTTCTTCACAGAAATTGGAGAACAGGTGGCGGAAGAAGCAGTTGTAGAAGGAAGCCCATCAGAGTGGTTTCGTTGTCAGCAATTTTTTCCTGTAATGAGTGCGATTGAATTCCAAAAGTTCGTCAACGTGGACTTTGATCTTATTATTACGTCTTATCCGACTGACATTGAAATCCTCAATGCTGCAAAGTTTCAAGAATGGTGTAGATGTATTACGGAAATATATTCGAGAACAACACGGAACTACAGGTGAGATTTTTTTTGCACTTAACGTAATTGAAAGTTATATAGATAACATTAAAATTAAAAAACTAAAAAAAACTGACTGATTTTTTCAAGATGAAGTCTGCCTATTGAGTCTGAATTATTCATAATTCGTGCAATAGTGACTTTCGATCCTGATTGCTGCATTTTGTACAATCGGTGCTTTTCAGGGCCAACAAATTTTTCTTACGAGAAATAATCTTAATATGAAACATGCACTCGTTTATTAGTTCAAAGTCCTGATATTTTTAATCTTTTTCCTACGTTCTACTTTGTCTAATTTTGCACTTAGTGTACTTACTTTATGTTCCAGACGTGCAAATATTTTTGTTAAGATAT
>NC_046663.1:67689804-67691545 GCF_010883055.1 Belonocnema kinseyi | reverse complement strand
TTTCCTCTTTTGATTAGAGAATTTCTTATCTAAGTCGAAAATCCAAGATTCATAAACCGCTGACATCATCCATGCTTTTTTATTATTCGTATATGCAACTGATAATAATTCCACTTTCTTTTTCTTGACACAGCTTGATTCCTGCGTTTTCCTAATCACAAACAGTTTCAATTTTTCTGTTCCAGTCATACTAGCTCCTGCCATGACAGTCACACGTCCTTTACTCTTCTTTCCTCTATTACAAGTAACCTCCTTTGAATGTCAAAGTTGTGTCTGGTAAGAATCCAAAGAAAACACCGAATTCTTTCGCGTTCAATGTGTCTCTGAGTTATATTTTTCTGGTAGACTCGGCAGCACACTCGTTCTGTAGTCTGCACAGTAAAGTTTAGGCACAGCTGTTCTCTCACCTGATATTATTTTCTCTGCAAGGTCGTTCGTGTATTTGTTTAGGTATAAACAAAATAAATCATATGTGCTTGTGTGTGAGTGTATATGACATAGGGGGGAGGAGATTTATTGTATGTGCAGGGTGGGAAGTATTTTGTGTTTTGTGTGAAGAAGAGTCAGATGGTGCAACTGTGAGTGAAAAGAATGTGTAACGGTGTACAAAATTGAGTAGAGGAAGTGCAAAAATAGAATAGATTAAGGTTAAAGTTGAGGGTACAGGTCCAATTACTTGCATTGTTACATATTATGTAATTATGATTGTAAGGATATAAAATGTTGTGGATTTTTTAGTGCGAAAGGTGAAACAGCACAAAATCATACACGAATAACTAGAATACACTTTAACCTTATACAGTGAAAAAACTTGTTCAAAATGATACTGAAAATAATATAATTTTGATATGCAACAAAAATGATACTGAATGCAAGAGCATTTTGATCGGCCGAAGTGAATGATTGGCTTTTGAGATCATAATGATCTGATTCCGGATCATGTATGAAGTCAAACCAAGATGGCTGACGTTCTAAGAGTACTTCTGCTCACATGCAACCTTTTTATGGTTTTTGATCGTGCAGTGTACTTCAAAAGCTAAAAAATAAAGAAATCTGATATAAGAAAATATCACTTGTTAAGTGCAGTTGTCACTTGCGTACGGTCCGATACCATTTATAGGTTATGCCGTTATGACACCGGCGCCAAGCATTGACGGCCAATTTTTGTATTCGCACAAATGAATCAAAAAATAAGATTAAATTGATCCGAATGGACAAATCATCATGATCTCAAAAGTCAAATGATCACTAGAGCAAAATGATCTGCAATAAAATTGATCCTTTTTCTTTACTGTGTATTAACTAGCAGACCAGTACATTAATCTTTTCATACATACGATTTCATGTATTCGGTCATACGCAATACACCTATCTTCTTTACACCAACAGACAGCGTATTAATCAACTTCCACATTAACAAATGTACAACAATTCTTATGCTTTTACTCATTGACTTCGAACCCTCAAAATAAAACACGTAATCCGGCACATACATCACATATTATATAACAGTAAAGTAATCAGCCTTGCGCCCTCATTTCAACCTACACTTGAAGGTGCTTCCTCAGGATTGATATACCTTTTTTCTCTCTTCTCTTTTATTTTCCTATTTATTTTATTTTTTTATTTTCATTTCATCATTTTTAATTTCATGCTATCTTTTTCTTGCATCTTAATTTGTTTCAAATACAACTTCTTGCGTCACAATAAATGTGTTCTTGGTCAGAATTTATTAAAGTTT
>NC_046663.1:67686683-67689704 GCF_010883055.1 Belonocnema kinseyi | reverse complement strand
ATATTTCGGATATATTGAAATGATGTAACAAAGATTTTAATCATTAAAAAAATGTTATCAAATACAGTGAAATACTTAAATAGCCCTCCCTTCTATAGCCAATCCGAGAAGTGAAGCTTTCACAAAGATTTTAATGATTTTCTAAAGATTTCAAAGATTTTACAAAGATTTCAAATATTTGACAAAGATTTCAAAGATTTTAAAAAGATTACAAATATTTGTCAAAGATTTCAGATAGATTAAGAAGATTTCACAAAGATATCAGATGGATATTTGGAGCAATTCAAACGATTTGATAAATGTAATCTATCGAAACTGATAGATAATAGTGATCCTAAACAAAATTATGCCGAAACGCCGCCATAGCCAAATTTCATCACAACTTCCGCTAATGTTTACAGAGCAAACTTTCTCCTTGTTGAACGCACTACATTTTTTCTAGAAATATCTACAAGTGACTACCTATTTAATTGTCTTCTTTATTGTTTCCTTTCAACTTAGCAAAAAAACTTGTATTTCCATGTAATTTCAAGGAAACAAAGAATTAAAATTGAGTGCTGGTAAACGCGGATTCAATTTATAACATACGTGCAATGGATTAGAAGTTTCCATTACTTTCCATATTTCAGGGCTAATTTTAGGTATTAAATTAGACTCAGAAAAAACAGTCTAGCATGGTACTAAAATAAGACCACTAATTGGAACCTAGATCAGATTGTTTTATATTGAAAATAACAGCATGAATTTCTCCTATTTGAAAACAGGACAAATAAAATATAATACCGTAAAAAAGAGTTCTCCAATTTTTACAATGTATGTTTGTGAGTTTCATAAACAATTTGAAAGCCATTGGATTCTTTATTTTGAAGGACCAATTGCGGACTCAAAATATAGTTTTCAAACGGTGAAAAATTGGCGAATGTAATATAAGGAACAATAAATAAAGCAGTAGCACAATAAATATAAATATTCCTGATATGGTTACGCATTTATCATTAACTGCGTGATTTTGGAACTGATACTCAATATCTCGCTCCATTCTTTGATTATGATGAAAAATCACCTGAAAGAAAAAGAAAAAAAATGTTAGACATTATATCAGTACACATATTAGGGTGGAGTAGCAATGTAAAAATGATTAGAATCGTTTCAGCCCAGGAGAAAATATGTGTGGTTTCAGATAGCAAAAAAAAAACATAAGTTGAAGGTCGTTTATATTTTCTGTGTCATTTTTGCCAATGGACAGTAATATTAAATTATAGATTGAAAAGTAATTGTTTCATTCAATTTAGAATGGTTTGAATGTATGCGTAGAATATGCTTCTTGGATTAAGTTACCTGCATACTTTTTTGGAAAAAACAGAATATGCGGAACCTAAAACTGCCTTCCTTTTTAGTAAATAAAACATCCTACCATATTATTTCTTTTTCATGGGAAAAATGATCTTATTTGTCGAATGGACTTTAAGCACACTTTACAAACACGGAATATCGGAATTTTTATGCATCTATTCTAAACATTTTGATTCGAGGAAAATAATTCATGTCTACAAACCAAAATACCAGAACTATGAATGAAAACCTCGATCCAAACGTTGATGGTACCATAAAGGTATAAGGCATATCAAGTTGAGAAACATGCACATTGATGTATTTTGAGAAAAATATTTAATTACAGTGATACAAATATTTTTGAATCAATAAAGAATCTTTTCAATTGGTATGGAACTTTAATTCCGCCAAACAGATACTTTAGATTTGATAGTATGTGGTAGTTGTTATTTCACTATCTGGAGGGGTGTCGCAGTTCAAAAAAATACAATAGATGGCTCTCTAGTCAGATGGGCCTGTTTGTGAATTTTTATGTACATATAGAAAAAATACTCAAATTCATTAAAAACGTGATATTTTTTAAGAATATGAAAGGAAAGAAACATAGTTTTTAGTAACAAGAAGAGCAGCTGTAATTAGTCACTCGAAAAAATTCATGAACACATGGAATTTAAAATTAGAAAAATTGAATATAAAAAAGAGTATTTTAAAAAATGATTGAATTCTTTTCATATTTTTCTACTATTTGTTTTGCTAATTTAATTAATTAATTTTATAAACTATTGTAATTATTTCAAAATTCAAACATTGATTGATAATATTAATTAATTTATAATAATATTTAAAAATTAATAATTAGCCTTATAAATATATCCGTTTGTTACTTCATCTAGACATTTCCGCTTTCTTAAAATATATATTTATATATCATTTACAAGGAAATTTTGAAATGGAACAGGAAGTTTACAAAAAATTAAAACTGGGATTTACAAAAAGGGATTTTAGAAAATCCCTGTTCCTACTTCCGAAGTTAAAAAATAAATAAAGTGCTTCAAGTAGTTTTCAGAGTAGAAGTAGTATTTTGAAAAGGAACTATTTCTTAATTATAACATCATTTTTTAAAATATTACTCTTTTATGAACTCTTTTATGAAAATTTATTTTTTAGAATATTGGTAGAAAATCGACTTTTCTGCTAGAAAATGAGTTGTTTCTTTGAATTTTAATCTCTTTATTTAAAACTTCTTCTTTTTGTTCGGAAATTAAAGTATTTCATTTAAATATTGATCATTTAAGTTGAAAATTCATCTTTTAGCTTATAAATTAATAAATTTACTTCAAAAATAAACCAGTTTGTTGAAAATTAATTTTTTACATTCGCATAATTTATGATTGCGAAAGTATTATAATTGTCAAAAATTCGCCACAACAGTTTTTCAACGGATCTCTATGTTTTCAGACGCCCTGAATCCGAAAATAAAGTTTTTACGATGGCGTTTTTCTATCTGACTGTCCTTCCGGCAGGCTGTCCATCATTTTGGATAAAAATTCAAAAGGTTAGAGCATTTTCAATATTTTTAGAACCATTTTTTTATCTTTAAAAACGTTATCTACGTCTATTTGTGTTACTCCGAAAGCCAATCAATTTATTCTAATTACTTTTTTTGATAAAAGGAAATTTCTGAGGATT
>NC_046663.1:67683910-67686583 GCF_010883055.1 Belonocnema kinseyi | reverse complement strand
ATTGCATACGAACAACAAACACTACAAGTTTCGTCGGAAATTTCTCAACATGGCAGAATCCCGCGGTTCAAGTATTTAATGTTGAATCCAATTTAACTCAAATATTAATAATAATAATAATAATAATAATAATAACACTATATTTAAGGCTGACGGAATAATTCAAATAAATCAAACATTATTTAAAGGGAAAAATCCTTACGGCAAAAAAACCCTTTTATTATCGTCTGTGAGCTTACACTTTACAAATTTATGGTCCTTTATAAAAAGCTAATCAAGTTTTAAACACACAGTATTACCAAATGGTCAACACTCAAGAGGCCTCGGAATATAATTAATCGGACATGCACGTATTGCATATACTGATTGCGTATAAAATTAATTTACTGCAATTGAATTTAATATAGCTTTAACTATCGAACGTGTATCAAACACATGTAATTGCTAATGCAAATCAATTTACATTAACAACATTAAGGACCAATCGCGAAAATAATCCGAACCGAACGCAACAACAAGAGCTTAGCTTTAGATAAATCATTTGACTGCCCAATACTAAAATCTTAGTGTGATCTTGATACAACGCTAATGAGAGAAACCGTTCTCTCTCTCTCTTTTCTTCAAATCGCGACGGCTCGAGATGAAGGAAAAAAGCGATCATATACGAAGCTAGTCGATCGGCACGGCGAAAGAAGCAGGGTAAAAAGAGAATGTCAAAAAATACGCAAAGACATACATAGGCTTCGGTTTTAACCAAACACTACAGTTGTGAAGAAGTATATCCTGGCAGGTATCGCATGTAGACGTATTGCGCTTGTTGTAGAACGCTCAAGAGTAAAACGATGCGACAATCCCGTCACCATGGCAATAATAAACTGCGTCCTTTTCTTCTTATTCATTGCTAGCATCAAGAATTATTTCCCGCAGTTAAGCGAATTTACAGCATAGACGTGACAGTGAAATATTATAAAGTAAATTATACGTAAAATTTAAATCAAGAGATAAATAAAAATAAAAGAGTTGGAATTATTCAATTAACAATTTTTTCCTTTAAAAATGTTTCCGAACAATGTTAAATATTCTTTATATTTATAATTATCACAATAACTGTAAAATTAATAATAAGTCTGATGAAGAGGTAGGATATTTTTTTAAATTTTACTTTTTTTCAATTTATGAATACAATACAATACAATAAAATCAAATAATACATTAAATCGAATGGGGATTATGTTTAATATTTTTAATTCAAAGCCTTCAAAATAAAAAATTAAATGTTTCCGCTGCGCGAGCACATTCTTATCGCGCGCTGCGCGAGAGGCTCGCTGCGATCGCGGGTTTCGGCGCGCCTAGGACGCGCGACTGTTGGTTCACGCACTTCGCGCTCAGTCTTTAAATTTCTCCCACATTCTTGCAAATGCCATATGAAATCAAAGTTAAACTGATCCACATCTGTTATTTTGTGATTGCCAACTTTATTTTGTTAAAGCTCTTTCAGATTTAAAGAACAGATTCTCATTACGTATCTCGTGCTTCGCACACGATTTTATAAAAAATTTCAACTTTTCTGTTTTATGCTCAGCACTTTTATATCAAATATAATACTTTTTTTGTAACTCTGTCTGGGATTTATTATTTATATATTGAAAAATCAAATACGAATTGTATTTACCATAATTACTTAAATTTTTTTCTTACTTTTCATTACATTTTATTTTGAGCTGAGCTGAAACATGTAATATTCCCATAATTTATATAATGAAAATTTATAGTATGCACAGAAATCGAAACATACTTATCTTTATTGCCTTTTTTTATTTTTAAAATCTTGGTCATGTCTTTTACGATTAAAAATACTACGCTTTCTACCAAAAAAGCATTCGTGGTTGAATCAATTTTGTTTGTGGCTTTGTTTAAACTTTTCAAATTTTTATAAAAAATGACTGGTTAACGAATTTGATCTATCTTTTTGGTCCCTCAAACTGTGCACCAACGCCCAAAAAATCCGATTAGTCTTTCGAAAGTTATGCGGTTTATCGATGATCACCACAGCAAAAACGACTATGGCAGGCAGTGAGACAGACACCTTCGTAAAAACGTTTTTTTCGGACACAGGAGGCTTCAAAACGTCAAGATTAATAAAAGCCGCAAAAGTCAGTTTTTACGCAAAACTAATACCTTCTCATTATGGATGAAAATGTAATATTTCATTAGTTTTTGTGCGATCGAAATTCGAATATTCAATTTTTTTCAAACAAAATTCAGAAAGTTGTTTAGAAAATCTTGTACGGCCTTGACAAAGTAAAGTTTTCCTTCTTCTGACTTTTTCTCATATCAGGCTTTTCTTGGCTTGAAATTTTTATTTCCGTTTGGTTCTTTTTTTATTTGGAAGATGCTATAACTTTAGTCATTTTTATTTTGTCAAAAAAAGTCGTAGGCTTAAATTGTTCGTGTTTTTGTCTAATATAAACATCTGCCGATAAAATTTTTCAATCTCGAAAAAAAGTTTTTAAAAAATTTTTTAAAATGCTGTAACTTTTTGCATCTTTATCAGAAATGGGTTTTTAATTGACTCGATCTTTCTTTTTTGTCCCTCAAACGAAGTGCCAAAGCACAAACAAATCCCATTAGTCTTTCGAAAGTTATGCGGTATCCAGGTGATAACATCAAGAA
>NC_046663.1:67670398-67683810 GCF_010883055.1 Belonocnema kinseyi | reverse complement strand
TTTCACACAAACACACATGATTTCTCATTTTCATACCCAATTGCATACGAACAACAAACACTACAAGTTTCGTCGGAAATTTCTCAACATGGCAGAATCCCGTGATTCAAGTATTTAATGTTGAATCCAATTTAACTCAAATAATAATAATAATAATAATAATAATAATAATAACACTATATTTAAGGCTGACGGAACAATTCAAATAAATCAAACATTATTTAAAGGGAAAAATCCTTCCGGCAAAAAAACCCTTTTATTATCGTCTGTGAGCTTACACTTTACAAATTTATGGTCCTTTATAAAAAGCTAATCTAGTTTTAAACACACAGTATTACCAAATGGTCAGCACTCAAGAGGCCTCGGAATATAATTAATCGGACATGCACGTATTGCATATACTGATTGCGTATAAAATTAATTTACTGCAATTGAATTTAATATAGTTTTAATTATCGAACATGTATCAAACACATGTAATTGCTAATGCAAATCAATTTACATTAACAACATTAAGGACCAATCGCGAAAATAATCCGAACCGAATGCAACAACAAGAGCGTAGCTTTAGATAAATCATTTGACTGCCCAATACTAAAATCTTAGTGTGATCTTGATACAACGCTAATGAGAGAAACCGTTCTCTCTCTCTATTCTTCAAATCGCGACGGCTCGAGATGACGGAAAAAAGCGATCATATACGAAGCTAGTCGATCGGCACGGCGAAAGAAGCAGGGTAAAAAGAGGATGTCAAAAAATACGCAAAGACATACATAGGCTTCGGTTTTAACCAAACACTACAGTTGTGAAGAAGTATATCCTGGCAGGTATCGCATATAGACGTATTGCGCTTGTTGTAGAACGCTCAAGAGAAAAACGATGCGAAAATCCCGTCACCATGGCAATAATAAACTGCGTCCTTTTCTTCTTATTCATTGCTAGCATCAAGAATTATTTCCCGAAGTTAAGCGAATTTACAGCATAGACGTGACAGTGAAATATTATAAAGTAAAGTATACGTAAAATTTAAATCAAGGGATAAATAAAAATGAAAGAGTTGGAATTATTCAATTAACAATTTTTTCCTTTAAAAGTGTTTCCGAACAATGTTAAATATTCTTCATATTTATAATTATCACAATAATGGTAAAATTAATAATAAGTCTGATGTAGAGGTAGGATATTTTTTTTAAATTTACTTTTCTTCAATTTATGAATACAATACAATACAATAAAATCAAATAATACATCAAATCGAATGGGGATTATGTTTAATATTTTTAATTCAAAGCCTTCAAAATAAAAAATTAAATGTTTCCGCTGCGCGAGCACATTCTTATTGCGCGCTGCGCGAGAGGCTCGCTGCGATCGCGGGTTTCGGCGCGCCTAGGACTCGCGACTGTTGGTTCACGCACGTCGCGCTCAGTCTTTAAATTTCTCCCACATTCTTGCAAATGCCATATGAAATCAAAGCTAAACTGATCCACATCTGTTATTTTGTGATTGCCAACTTTATTTTGTTAAAGCTCTTTCGGCTTTAAAGAACAGATTCTCATTACGTATCTCGTGCTTCGCACACGATTTTATAAAAAATTTCAGCTTTTCTGCATTATGCTCAGCACTTTTATATCAAATATAATACTTTTTTTGTGACTCTGTCTGGTATTTATTATTTATATATTGAAAAATCAAATACGAATTGTATTTACCATGATTACTTCAATTTTTTTTTTTACTTTGCATTACATTTTATTTTGAGCTGAGCTGAAACATGTAATATTCCCATAATTTATATAATTAAAATTTATAGTATGCACAGAAATTGAAACATACTTATCTTTATTTCCTTTTTTTATTTTTAAAATCTTGATCATGTCTTTTACGATTAAAAATACTACGCTTTCTATCAAAAAAGCATTCGTGGTTGAATCAATTTTGTTTGTGGCTTCGTTTTAACTTTTCAAATTTTTATAAAAAATGACTGGTTAACGAACTTGATCTATCTTTTTGGTCCCTCAAACTGTACGCCAACGCCCAAAAAATCTGATTAGTCTTTTGAAAGTTATGCGGTTTATCGATGATCACCACAGCAAAAACGACTCTGACAGGCAGTGAGACAGACACCTTCGTAAAAACGTTTTTTTTCGGACACAGGAGGCTTCAAAACGTCAAGATTAATAAAAGCCGCAAAAGTCAGTTTTTACGCAAAACTAATACCTTCTCATTATGGTTGAAAATGTAATATTTCATTAGTTTTTGTGCGATCAAAATTCGAATATTCAATTTTTTTCAAACAAAATTCAGAAAGTTGTTTAGAAAATCTTGTACGGCCTTGACAAAGTAAAGTTTTTCTTCTTCTGACTTTTTCCCATATCAGGCTTTGCTTGGCTTCAAATTTTTATTTCCGTTTGGTTCTTTTTTTATTTTGAAGATGCTATAACTTTAGTCATTTTTATTTTGTCAAAAAAAGTCGTAGGCCTAAATTGTTCGTGTTTTTGTCTAATATCAGAAATGGGTTTTCAATTAACTCGATCTTTCTTTTTTGTCCCTCAAACGAAGTGCCAAAGCACAAACAAATCCCATTAGTCTTTCGAAAGTTATGCGGTATCCAGGTGATAACATCAAGAACAACAACATGACAGACGAACAGACACCGAAGTAACCAATTTTTTCTGACTCAGGAGGTTTCAAAACGTCGACATTTCATGAAACCTGCGAAAGTCAGTTTTCACATAAAACTAATACCTTTTCATTGTCGATGAGAATGTAGTAATTCATTATTATTTGTGCGATGAAAATTTGAACTTTCTATTCTTTTGTTAACCCTTGTGTTACCACCCGGGTATTCGGGTACCCATCGGCGTGTATTTTGTTACGTCACTTTGTTCCCTGGAGAGATCGTCTAAAATCCTTCCGGATCCCCATGATTTGGCTGATTTTATATAGAAACATACATTCAAAGTTATTATTTCTTTTATTTTTCTCAAAAAATTTTTGATTTGAAAAAAGCACACGCTGGTACCACCCGGGTACCCACATACAAAAATATTAGGATTCATGCGATAAAAACGAAAAAAAAGTATAAAACAGGAAAGAATACATACTAATAAATGAATAATAATAAATATAATATATTTTGTATTGTTTATTGAGGAAATTTTATGAAAATGATAATATTTATTTATTACTTTTGTGCCAAAGTGCTTATAAATAAAGTCATAAAATTGTTTATCATTACATAAAATGCAAAAAAATTTAACTAATTTACACAAAAGAAAGTTAAACTACAACGCAGCATTTTTGGAATTATTGATTTACCGTATTCAATACTAAAAATTCACTTCATAGATTCCAAACATCTCGTAATTTTTGCAGTGTGTTTATCGCATGAAACACAACTCTTCCTCGTCTTTTGACATTTTCTGATTGCCTGTTTATTGCAAATATAGCACAATCCAATCACCACTTTCCTACCAGTAATGTCTCGTGGTTGATTATCAGCAGGAACGTCGATTACGCGACTTTTGAAGCTGCCTGCGTTTCATACCTTGCTAAGGACTTATATGGGTCACCATATATTAAAATACCACTATATTTCTATTAAAATATCTTCCTAAAGTATTAATAAACTAATATCAATTTAGTTTATGTATTAGTTTCCAGGTATAGCAAAGTTTTACTTCCAAAATCGTACCTGGGTACCCGGGTACCTGGCTGTTTGCTAGTGTGAAATTTTTTTGTTGGTAACGCAAGGGTTAAACAAAATTCACAAAGTGGCTCAGCTATTCTTGTAGGGCCATGTAGGGCCACGGAAAAAATAATGTTTTTCTTTTCTTGACTTTTTCCCATATCACGCTTTGTTTGACATCAAGCGTTCATTTTTGTTTGGTTTTTTTTCAATTTGAAAAGTCAGTTTTCACATAAAACTAATACCTTTTCTTTATGGATGAGAAAGTAATGAAAACGAGATAAGTAAGATGTGAACAATTAGTCTGTAATCTGCATTTCAAAATCTATCTAATTTTGTGTAATTTAACGCAAATTTTATTCATCAGTTTGGTTAAAAATTGATGGTTTTAGTTGAAATTCAACTATTTTGTTTAAAATTGGTCTTTTTTAGTTGAAAATTCAAAAATTTTATGAAAAATTCATGTATTTCGATGAAAAATCGTATTTTTGATGTTGGAAATTTATCTTCGCGTTTGAAAACGTAAGTATTCCAATGAAATGTTCATGATTTTAGCTAGAAATCAATTTTTTTTGTTGAAAGCTAAACTATTTTGTCAAAAGTTCATCTTTTTGTTTTAAAATTAATTTGTTTCAGTTCAATATTTGATAATTTTATTTTAAAAATTCATCTTTTTGGTTCAGTATTCACTTTTCAACTGAAGACTTGACGATTTAATGTTTGGTCGTAAATACATCTTATGATTTACTCTTTTGATTATTTATGACTTATTTGTTTATGCTTTTGCTGAGTATTGATGACTTTTGGGTTTTTAATTTTTGCTATTTTTAACCATTTAAAATTTAGACCTGAAAATTAGAATTCATTTTAATAGTTTTAGAATACACATCATGAAAAATTTATATCCAAATTTGAGCTCCATTCATATTGATATTTACCTCATGAAATTTTATAGGATAGAATAGACAGTTTGACGTGCAACTGCAATACTTATGTACTGACTTCTTCCGCTTGGAAAGAGTGACGGAAAATCTTGGCAAGGCTGACATAATGTCCAGTATTATGGTCACATAACGAAATCGTGAAAGTGTACCGGGACAACTGACTATTTAAAAATGAATAATAAACTTTGTATTTTTTAAACTGGATTTCATGTATGGGCGTCACTTTTCTAAAAATATATTACGTTACATTTCGCTAAAATATAAAAAATTTTTATCTAAATTTCTCTCATCGTGACCGTGTTTAGTCTCCGGTTTCATCCCAATCGAGCGTTGAAGTCACCACATCTACATCGCACATTTTAATCTTTTATTTCTCATGAATAAATTATTTAAACAATGTAAGTATCGACTTGCTTTTGAACAGTATTGTCAGAAGTATCATTTAAGCCCAAAGACGCTAATGCTTGTCATTCAACTTTTAAATCAACAACCACTCACTGTATACGTTTCGCTATCCATTTTTATTAATTTTATAACTTTTACAAGTGCATCATGCAGCACACGATGACAACAAAGAATTTACTTTGCGCGCACGCGCGTGGCCTTTTGTTTTTCGCGTCAGCGCCATCTGCGATGTATTCATCCGTCTCAATTTGTACCACCGATGCATTATTGTGTATTGGTGAAAACGGTAAATATCCTATTAAAAGCGATTTCTATGAAAAAATGTGTAAAATTGTGTAAAATAAGACATGTAAAATTAATAATTAAAGAAAATAAATTTAATTTGATTTAGAAAAAACAAATTCAAATACAAATTCTCAAATCTTGCACTATAAAAGGTCAAGTTTCCACGCAAAGTGGGTCGGTTAAGTTTTTAGTTGAAAAAACTAATTTTCAACCAAACTGATAAATCAACTAAAACAATGAATCTTCTACTGGAATAGTTGAAATTTATACCTATCAAAAAAGGCGAATTTTCAACCAATAAGATTCATTTTATACGAAAAAGACAAATTTTCTACAAATTGCATCAATTTAAAAAAATGGTTTTATTTTAAATAAAAATTATCAACTTTCAACAAAATACTTAAATTTGCATCTGAAAATTATGAAATTTCAACAAAAAATAGAGTAGTTGAATTTCTAGTCAAAAATGTAATGCTTAAAAAAATCGGATTTTCAGAAAATAGTTACATTTTCGATAAAAAAATTCCCTTTCATTCAAAGGAACAACAAGTTTTTATCCAAATGGCTAATTTTTTAACTGAAGAAATGAATTTTTGAACAAAATCATAAATCTTGAATTAAAAAATGTGACCGCTTTGCAGGCACATTCTCATGGAGCTCTGCGCGCGCGGATCGCTTCGCTAGGGCTCGCGTCTGTTGAATCTCGCGCTTTGCCCTCGATAATATATAACCTAGCGCTTCGTGCTTGGGTATGTATTCTTTGCATTTAGAATGCTTGAATGAGACTTTATCGCGCGTTGCTAGTGTAAGAATAGGATTTTTGTTATCATAGTATTTTTTATGGATAAAGCAAAATATCCTACAAGTCTTCTTGTAGATTTTTTACGTATATTGCGTCTTTTCACGTAATATTGGAATTTTCGAATTTCTGCATATTATTTGTGATAAACATTTGAAAAATGATAAGCTTGATTTGAAAATGGGTAAATGACATTTTGTAGGATTTTTCAAAAGCTATAATTTCTATTTAAGACTTTTTTTCGTAATTTGCGTCGTCTGGTTAAAAATGTTAACGTTGTAGTGTCAAATTTCGGAGAATCCTAATTCATTCTTCATAACACATTATGGGAATGTAATAAATTATTCCAAATTTGTATATATTTCTGGTAAACAATTTTTGTTAAACCTTTTTATTCCGTAACTTGTGACGTTTTTCCAAATTTTTTAAAATTCTTAATGTTATTTTTTACAAATAAAATAAAGACTAAACGTTCTATAAAGAAGTGGTTATTAACAGATTTTCAGATCTTTTTTATAATTTAAATTTAAGTGACTACTCAGATTGAATATTGATTATCATATTTACCTTTTTATTCAATAACGTTTCTGTAAAACTGAGTCTTTTCTATAAAGAATGATTTTATTTATTGGTTCGATCAAGTCATTCAAAATCCAATTAGGTTTGCAAAAAAAATGTATGCTGGTAATAAAAGGGCGAAAATTCTGCCTATTTCAGATCAAATATATTTAATTATTTAATTCTCAACTGAAATTTTATTTGCTATTCCCTCTAAAACCCATAATATATTATATTATATTTAAAAAATAATAATTTGAGGGATTTTATAGGAAATATATTCGGCCCGGAAAAGGGCGTTACTTATTTGAAAAGCATAGGAAAGGTTACCTGAAATGGACTGTTTAAGGTTTGCTACATACGGCCATACTCATTCCGAGCCTGACGAAGCACCATCAGGGCCTGATAGAATTTCTCTATCCGCGCCTGAAATAAAATAAGGCTACCTCAGCAGGACCTGGTACACGGAGAAACTCTTGTTCGTAAAACTTGGTATTACGATATTGATCTTTACAAAAGTTGGATGGCAATCTAGGATGTAGCCGTGAAAATAGTATTATTGCCGCAGCTCTCCGTTTGAATACATGTTTCATTTCATTTATAAATATACTACAAACCTAAAAATTGTCATTTATAGTTAGGAAGATTAATATTTTTTATAGCAGATTGAAGTTGAAAAAAGTGATATTCAAATTTTATAACTGACAGCTTCTCCGTGTAGTGCCCTGATTTATAATTCTACATGGATTCATTCGTCTTTACATGCGCTCATATGTGCCATAAAATTTTGTTTGAAAATCTTAAAAATCGCCGAATATCTACATTTCTTTTTTTACTTTTTTTATATCGTAAGTGGTTTTGCCTCAAATTTTGATTTTTGATTAATTTTCAAATCTTATAAATATTATAATCCTCAGAAATTTCCTTTTATCAAAAAAAGTAATTAGAATAAATTGATTGGCTTTCGGAGTAACACAAATAGACGTAGATTACGTTTTTAAATATAAAAAAATGGTTCTAAAAATATTGAAAATACTCTAACCTTTTGAATTTTTATCCAAAATGATGGACAGCCTGCCGGAAGGACAGTCAGATAGAAAAACGCCATCGTAAAAACTTTATTTTCGAATTCAGGGCGTCTGAAAACATAGAGATCCGTTGAAAAACTGTTGTGGTGAATTTTTGACAAGTATAATACTTTCGCAATCATAAATTATGCGAATGTAAAAAATTAATTTTCAACAAACGTGTTTATTTTTGAAGTGAATTAATTAATTTATAAGCTAAAAGATGAATTTTCAACTTAAAATATCAATATTTAAATGAAATACTTTAATTTCTGAACCAAAAGAAGAAATTTTAAATAAAGAGATTAAAATTCAGAGAAACAACTCATTTTCTAGCAGAAAAGTCGATTTTCTACCAATATTCTAAAAAATAAATTTTCATAAAAGAGTTCAGCCTTCAACTGCAAGTAGTTGAGTTTCAAAAAAGGTATATTCTTCACGAAAAAATATTTTAAAAAATTATGTTATAATTAAGAAATAGTTCCTTTTCAAAATACTACTTCTACTCTGAAAACTGCTTGAAGCACTTTATTTATTTTTTAACTTCGGAAGTAGGAACTTTTAAATTGTGACCAATTTTGACTTGGAACAGGGATTTTCTAAACTCCCTTTTTGTAAATCCCAGTTTTAATTTTTTGAAAAATTCCTGTTCCCTTTCAAAATTTCCTGGTAAATGATATATAAATATATATTTTAAGAAAGCGGAAATGTCTAGATAAAGTAACAAACGGATATATTTATAAGGCTAATTATTAATGTTTAAATATTATTATAAATTAATTAATATTATCAATCAATGTTTGAATTTTGAAATAATTACAATAGTTTATAAAATTAATTAATTAAAATAGCAAAACAAATAGTAGAAAAATATGAAAACAATTCAATCGGTTTTTAAAATACTCATTTTTATATTCAATTTTTCTAATTTTAAATTCCATGTTTTCATGAATTTTTTCGAGTGACTAATTACAGCTGCTCTTATTGTTACTAAAAACTATGTTTTTTCCCTTTCATATTCTTAAAAAATATCATGTTTTTAATGAATTTGAGTATTTTTTCTATATGTACATAAAAATTCACAAACAGGCCCATCTGGCTAGAGAGCCATCTATTGTATTTTTTTGAACTGCGAAACCCCTCCAGATAGTGAAATAACAACTACCACATACTATCAAATCTAAAGTATCTGTTTGGCGGAATTAAAGTTCCATACAAATTGAAAAGATTCTTTATTGATTCAAAAATATTTGTATCACTGTAATTAAATATTTTTCTCAAAATACATGAATTATTTTCCTCGAATCAAAATGTTTACAATAGATGCATCAAAATGCCGATATTCCGTGTTTGTAAAGTGTGCTTAAAGTCCATTCGTCAAATAAGATCATTTTTCCCATGAAAAAGAAATAATAGGATGTTTCATTTACTAAAAAGGAAGACAGTTTTAGGTTCCGCATTTTCAGTTTTTTTCAAAAAAGTATGCAGGTAACTTAACCCAAGAAGCATATTTTACGCATACTTTCGAACCATTTTAAATTGAACGAAACAATGACTTTTCAATCTATAATTTGATATTACACATATTTTCTCGTGGGCTGAAACGATTGTAATCATTTTTACATTGTTATTCCACCCTAGTATGTGTACTGATATAAAGTCTAACATTTTTTTCTTTTCTTTCAGGTATTTTTTCATCATAATCAAAGAATGGAGCGAGATATTGAGTATCAGTTCCAAAATCACGCATTTAAAGATAAATGCGTAACCTTATCAGGAATATTTATATTTATTGTGCTACTGCTTTATTTATTGTTCCTTATATTACATTCGCCAATTTTTCACCGTTTGAAAACTATATTGTGAGTCCGCAATTGGTCCTTCAAAATAAAGAATCCAATGGCTTTCAAAATGTTTATGAAACTCACAAACATACTCGTACATTGCAAAAATTGGAGAACTCTTTTTTACGGTATTATATTTTATTTGTCCTGTTTTCAAATAGGAGACATTCATGCTGTTATTTTCAATCTAAAATAATCTGATCTAGGTTC
The DNA here is from genome assembly GCF_010883055.1 of Belonocnema kinseyi. Taxonomy (NCBI): domain Eukaryota; kingdom Metazoa; phylum Arthropoda; class Insecta; order Hymenoptera; family Cynipidae; genus Belonocnema; species Belonocnema kinseyi. The sequence goes on along the minus strand of NC_046663.1, from coordinate 67,674,010 downwards.
CGATTAGTGGTCTTATTTTAGTACCATGCTAGACTGTTTTTTCTGAGTCTAATTTAATACCTAAAATTAGCCCTGAAATATGGAAAGTAATGGAAACTTCTGATCCATTGCACGTATGTTATAAATTGAATGCGCGTTTACCAGCACTCAATTTTAATTCTTTGTTTCCTTGAAATTACATGGAAATACAAGTTTTTGTGTTAAGTTCAAAGGAAACAATAAAGAAGACAATTAAATAGGTAGTCACTTTGAGATATTTCTAGAAAAAATGTAGTGCGTTCAACAAGGAGAAAATTTGCTCTGTAAACATTAGCGGAAGTTGTGATGAAATTTGGCTATGGTGGCGTTTCGGCAGAATTTTGTTTAGGATGACTATTATCTATCAGTTTCGATAGATTACATTTATCAGATCGTTTAAACTGTTCCAAATATCCATCTGATATATTTGTGAAATCTTCTTAATCTATCTGAAATCTTTAACAAATATTTGTAATCGTTTTAAAATCTTTGAAATCTTTGTCAAATATTTGAAATCTTTGTAAAATCTTTGAAATCTTTGGAAAATCATTAAAATCATTGTGAAAGCTTCAATTCTCGGATTGGCTATAGAAGGGAGGGCTATTTAAGGGTTTCACTGTATTTGATAACATTTTTTTAATGATTAAAATCTTTGTTACATCATTTAAATGTATCCGAAATATTTACGAAATATTTGAAATCTTTGGAAAATCTTTGTGAAATTTTTTAAGATATTTGAAATCTTTTTGAAATCTTTAGAAAATTATAGAAATATTTTTGAAATATTAAAAACTTTTAAAAATATTTAATAATATGTAAATTGTCTAAATCTTTACGAAATATTTCAAATATTTGGCAACTCATTGAAATCTTTGAAATATTTTTGAAAAATTTGTGAATTTTTGTGAAAACTTGGAAATATTTCTTAAATATATGCAAAATATTTTGAATATTTTCGAAATATTCAACCACTTTACGAAATATTTGCTAATATTTGTAAGATTATCAAAATCTTTATGAAATCTTTCAGAAAGCATTGATGCCTTTAGAAAATCTTCTAAATTCAGGCAACATTTTCGTGAAATATTTATATGCTTTGATACCTTTTTGAAATCATTGAAATCTTTCTGAAAGCTTTGGAAATGTTTACGTAGAAATCTTTGAAATTTTAGAAATACTTTTAAAATAATTGGTGATAACCCGAGTAAAAATGCCTCGACTTGACTACGACTTCAATTAACCCCAATCAATACATGCTGAAATCGAAATGTTCGACTTGAGCATTTCTCGTTTTGAGACGGAGCCAGACTTCAATTTATGTCTTAGAGACAAGTTTCTATGTCTTCAAGACATACATTTATCTCTTAAGTCAAATTTTTACGGCTTGAACACGAGTGGTTTATAACTTCGAGTGTATAACTGTCATAAAAAAGGGTCATTCAAAATTAAAAATGTTTCATTCTTCAATTTGAATCTCATTTATGAGCCGAACAAGGTTCGCATTGAGGCAGATATACTTGAGGCAAGTAAACTTCGTCTTAGCCAAGACAAGGCTCGACTTGAGACAAGTATACGACGTTTTACCTGTTGGGACCATAGAAGTAAGACGAAGACGTATATCTCGACTCAGTTTTGAGACGCAACCAGACGTCGATGTCTTGGAAACGAACTCAAGACATAATCAAGTCGAACTCAAGTCGAAGCATTTTTACTTGGATATTATGAAATTATTGAAACCGTTGAGAATTCATTGAGAGCTTTCTGCAATGTTTGAAATATATCGAAAATTTTCATGAAATAATTAAAGTCTTTCTAAAGCCTTTTAAATCTTTTCGAAATCTTTGGCAATATTAATTTTATACCTGTATTTAATACTATTTATTATTGACAATTCATCGTTCACTTATTATTATTATTATTTATGTAGAATTTGTATTTAGTATAATATTATTAGACTCTGTAAAAGTTGTGTCATTCAATATTTTAAGTATACTATGAGCATTATGAATACTCAGAGCTTATAGAGGCGAATTTGAGGTCATGTTAATTTTCTGTATTAGCGGATAAAGTTTACGAATTTTATGCAGTAAGTTTATTTTTATGTTATCCCTAATGATTGGTTTCTTTTATCACACAAAAATATTTGGTGCAAATATTGCGTAAGTCGCAGGTACGAATATATTTTCAGCTAGCACTGTTAGTTCTTTCTCACAAGTGATGATGCATTCTACTTGTTAATATACAGGGTCATCAAAAAGTGTCGGACCCCCCCCCCCTATCAGCGAAAATATGCGTTTACGTGAGTAACGATTACCGGTCAAATATTCTTCGTATATATATTCAAATATATTAACCTTAAACGTTATAAAAATAATGCCGTATATCAATTGTGTATAATGAATAGCTTAGATGCCTAAATACATGGCATAATAGGTGTTCAGTGCAATTTAACTTAATATATTTTTTGAAATATTTGTTTCTTTATGTTATATATAATGTGAAAATGGCGCTATATATTTTTTTCTAAATTTGTACTACTTCGATACATTTATAAAATAATTTATTTCTTCTTATTGAAAAATAATATCTTCGTTTCTGCATACATTTTAATAAATGTATAATGTATCTATGAGTACTGCCAACAATATAATTCTACGACTGAACTGTACATTAAATGTCAATTTTATTGTAAATCAAATTGTCGTGAGAACAGGAAAAGACTTGAAAATCTTTTTTATAAATCTGAAATTAATATGAAAAGTTGAAAATACAAAAACTGGCTTTGGATTACACAGGCCGACAAAATTCTATTTTTCAAAACCCAGAAACCAGACTATACTTTTCTGAAGGGGTTTCTCGCTATATTGGATACAAGAGTACCCGACAGATTGACTTTTTTCGTAAAATATTGTCAAAGCATTAAAGGATTTTGGAGATGCAGATCACGAACCTGTGGTCAGAATTTCCAAATTCAATATGGCCAATTCATTATGGCGGCTGCAGCTGAAGGCTTAATAGTGAGGTCCTAAAGATTCCAAAAAATGCTTGATAATGGTTATTCGCGGGTTTTTGGGGTCACTGATCTCAAATCTGGGGTCAGATTTTCTAAATTCAAAAGGCGGATCCTATATGGCGACTCTAGATGCCATATTGCATAGGAAGTTATTAAAAATTCGAAAAAGTACTTGAAAATGTGTAATTTATGTGTGTGCCATCGCGTGTAACAATTATCCACCATATTTTATCCGTTGTCATGATTTAAATAATTCTGATCACAGATTCGAGATCAGTGGCCCCAAAAACCCGCGAGTTACCATTGTGAAACCCTTTTTGGAATTTTTAGTTACTCGCTATAGAGTGTGACAGCTGTAGTCGCCATATCGAATCCGCTATCTTGAATTTAGACGTTTATTATCCTCAAGATCCTTAGATTTTGAGACTAGATTTTCCGAAAAAAATCAGCCCGCCGTGTGATCTAGTCTCCAATATAACGAAAACAATATTTTCTGCACTTTTAGGTTAGAATATCTCGGAAACCTAAAGTTGTGGAGTAATTTTATTGTCGGATTTCGATTTAGCGCGTCAAAAACTGTT
>NC_046663.1:67668422-67670298 GCF_010883055.1 Belonocnema kinseyi | reverse complement strand
AATTTTTTGGTGGTAACGCAAGGGTTAAACAAAATTCACAAAGTGACTCAGCTATTCTTGTAGGGCCATATAGGGCCACGGAAAAAATAATGTTTTTCTTTTCTTGACATTTCCCCATATCACGCTTTGTTTGACATCAAGTGTTCATTTTCGTTTTGTTTTTTTTTCAATTTGAAAAGTCAGTTTTCACATAAGACTAATACCTTTTCTTTATGGATGAGAAAGTAATGAAAACGGGATAAGTAAGATGTGAACAATTAGTCTGTAATCTGCATTTCAAAATCTATCTAATTTTGTGTAATTTAACGCAAATTTTATTCATCAGTTTGGTTAAAAATTGATGGTTTTAGTTGAAATTCAACTATTTTGTTTAAAATTGGTCTTTTTTAGTTGAAAATTCAAAAATTTTATGAAAAATTCATGTATTTCGATGAAAAATCGTATTTTTGATGTTGGAAATTTATCTTCGCGTTTGAAAACGTAAGTATTCCAATGAAATGTTCATGATTTTAGCTAGAAATCAATTTTTTTGGTTGAAAGCTAAACTATTTTGTCAAAAGTTCATCTTTCTTATTTTAAAATTAATTTGTTTCAGTTTAATATTTGATAATTTTATTTTAAAAATTCATCTTTTTGGCTTAGTATTCACTTTTTAACTGAAGACTTGACGATTTAATGTTTGGTCGTAAATGCATGTTATGATTTACTTTTTTGATTATTTATGACTTCTTTGTTTATGCTTTTGCTGAGTATTGATGACTTTTGGGTTTTTAGTTTTTGCGATTTTTAACCGTTTAAAATTTAGACCTGAAAATTAAAATTCATTTTAATAGTTTTAGAATACACATCATGAATAATTTATATCCAAATTTGAGCTCTATTCACATTGAAATTTACCTCATGAAATTTTATAGGTTAGAATACACAGTTTGACGTGCAACTGCAATACTTATGTACTGACTTCTTCCGCTTGGAAAGAGTGACGGAAAATCTTGGCAAGGCTGATATAATGTCCAGTATTATGGTCACATAACGTAATCGTGAAAGTGTACCGGAACAACTGACTATTTAAAAATGAATAATAAACTTTGTATTTTTTAAACTGGATTTCATATATGGGCGTCTCTATTCTAAAAATATATTACGTTACATTTCGCTAAAATATTAAAATTTTTTATCTAAATTTCTCTCATCGTGACCGTGTTTAGTCTCCGGTTTCATCCAAATTGAGCGATGAAGTCACCACATCAACATCGCACATTTTAATCTTTTATTTCTCATGAATTAATTATTAAAACAATGTAAGTATTGACTTGCTTTTGAATAGTATTGTCAGAAATATCATTTAAGCCCAAAAACGCGAATGCTTGTCATTCTACTTTTTACATCAACAACCACCCACTGTATACGTTTTGTTATCCATTTTTATTAATTTTCTAACTTTTAAAAGTGCATCATGCAGCAGACGATGACAACAAACAATTGACTTTGCGCGCACGCGCGTGGCATTTAGTGTTTCGCGTCATCGCCATTTGCGACGTCCAGTAAAACTAATTTGAATCTCCTCGCTGCCTCACAACGCCCCTCGCCCATGTTCTGAAAATTCGCCATTTCCACTTCTTGAGTTGACCGAGCTTGCTTCCCCTTTCCAGGTAATTTGATAATTCGAAGTACCACACAACAAGATTTTTCTTTATATTAAACGCTACAACGGTATTCATCCGTCTCTAGTTGTACCACAGATACATTGTTATGTATTGGCGAAAACGGTAAGTATCCTATTAAAAGCGATTTCTATGAAAAAATGTGTAAAATTGTGTAAAATAAGATATGTAAAATTAACAATTGAACGAAATAAATTACATTTTATTTAGAA
>NC_046663.1:67664729-67668322 GCF_010883055.1 Belonocnema kinseyi | reverse complement strand
TATAGGATTACAGCCAAAGTATGCCAAGTAGCTGAATGTAATTAATCCTCAGAACCGAAGTTTGACATTATTTAAGATATAGTTCAAAGTAATTTTGTTATCATCTTTCGTCCTTGGTGGATAAATAAATCGTTTCAATGTCTACTATGCCTCGTTCCAATTAAAAAAAAAATTAAGCCACGCTCAGGTAAGAAATTCCGTCCAAGAAGAGACAAAGCGTTGTTCCTGAACTTAGCAGAAGAAAGTTTTACTGGTAAATTAATTGTCTGCTAAACAAAAAGAGTAAAGCAGCCAAATGGAGGTGTTGTCAACTTTTCGTTCAATGTTAGGATTGTGAATCCACCACTTTAAAAATAGAACCAAGCAAAATAGTTTTTTTTTTTAACCGGCACCGCTCTCGCAGCCCTAGAATTGGATTCAGACTTTATATCTTTAAGTTTCGCATTGGCGAATTGTGTACTCAAAAACCATAAAATATCAAGATTATTTAACAATAATTTGAGCAATAATTTTTTTCAGTAAGCAATTCGACTAAATATAAAATACTCCAGATCCTGATAAGATCTAATTAGAAAGTTCACATTTTCCTAATAGAAACTACATAGAACCAGGAACAACAACCACTTTCGACAGTAATAGGATTTGATAGAAACCGTATCCTATAAGTTTCTATTTGGATTCTAATAGGCATTTTTAGAATAGAATCACACCACATACTACCCACCTATAAAAAATCAAGAAAAATACTCTGGCCTTTTTGAGAAAACTAAGTTTCAAAATTTTCAGAATGTGAATGGCAAAAACTACTAGAATCAGCAAAAAATTAATTAATCGACGATTAACGCTGGTTAGCAGAATGGCAGTAAAAAAAGTATCAATTTTGTTGCAGAGCACTTTGCTCCAATGATCATTTGACTTTTCAGATCATAATGATCTGTCCATTCGGATCAATTTGATCTTATTTTTTGGTTCATTCTTCAGACTAAACAAAATGGCCGCCAATTCTTAAAGCTGGTGTCATAACGAGATAACGTAAAAATAATATCTAACCGCACCTAAGCGATAACTAAACAGGTGATATTTTCTAATATCAGATTTCGTTAATTTTTTTTTAATTTTGAAGTACACTACACGATCAGAAACCATAAAAAGCTTGCATGTGAGCTAAAGTACTCTGAAAACGTCAGCCATCTTGGTTTGACTTTATACATGATCCCAAATCCGATTATTATGAGCTCAAAAGTCTAATATTCACTCCGGCCGATCAAAATGCTCTTGAATTCGATATTATTTTTGTTGCATATCAAAATGATATTGGTTTTGGAATCATTTTGATTTTTATCATAATTTTCATCATATCTTAGCTTTTTCTTTCATCAATATGTAGATAAAAGAAACTATGAGACCGTAAAATATTTTTGATGAGGTGTATAAAGAGTCAAATGTTTTTCTATAACCTCACTTTTCTTACCTACTGTTTCTTTAACTGCTTTGAAAGAGATAATTCGTTTTTAAAAATAATGTATACAACCTGTAAAAAATAAACGAAGTAAGAATTCAGAAGAATACATCTATTTCACAGTGTGGAAAAGAAATATTTAACCACTGTAACTTCGCAGTGCGCATCATGAAGCTACCTTATATGTGCTTTTTATTATTTGGTTATCCCAACCAAATTTTTTGGTTGCTTTAGAAGCCGCAAAATCGTTTTACTGAGCTAATCATATTATTTTGTTAGATCGTGTGTTTGAACTAACTAAAAAGTTTGGTAGACACAACAAAAATGTTGTTTACATTGAACAAAGTTATTTGGTTAAATTACCAAAATATTTTTAGGTTGAAAATAATGATTCTTTATAGTTGACAATAATATTGTAGATTTTACAAAATAGTTCGGCTGCACAAAACAAATATGTGTAATCACAACAACATTATTTTTTGTCGAGCGAACTAAACATTGGCAGACTTACCAGAATAGTTTTGTTTTTGAGCAATACAATTTTTTCATACAGCATTTATTTTTTCAAGGGAAAAATGTATATTGTAAATAAAATATAAAATATTATCTATACGAGAAAAAAACTAGAAGGACAAAATGTACTTATTTAACAAAATGTGTTCGATTTGTAAAAATTTTGTTCATTTAATGAAAATTACATTTCGGAATACTTGGTCATTAGATGAAACAATTATTAATCAAAAGATTTCTATTAATTACTTGAAGATACTGTAATTACTTTCTTAAATATCTTGGCCCTATTCATATATACTCTGCTGGCTGGCAGCCTCAGCCATCCTATCGCTTTTTCGAAACAAACACTTTTTGTTATTTTTTATTTTCTTGAATAGAACTACAAATAATATTAACAATAAAAATGCAGAGAGATGATTTTCGTTCTAATCCACCATATTGCAAAAGTGGTAAACTGTTTATCAATAATGAAAAGAAAACGCGTGCACAGCCGAGTGTTTGGTACGCTCAACAAAATTCTTTGGTATGCGGAGTAAAAATGTTTCAACTTGAGTTCGACTTGGTTATGTCTTGAGTTCGTCTTCAAGACATCGATGTCTGGCTGCGTCTCCAGACTGAGTCGAGACACAGACCTTCGTCTTACTTTTGTGGCGAATTGCATACTCAAAAACTATAGAAAATAAAGATTATTTAACAATAAGTTAAGCAATAATTTTTTTTCGGTAAGCGATCCGGCTAAATGCAAGGAACTTTAGATCCTAATAAGATCTTATTAGAAAGTTCACAATTACCTGATAGAAACTACATAGAACCAGGAACAACACCCATTTTCGTACGTAATAGGATCTTATAGAAACCATATCCTATTAGTTTCTATTTGGATTCTAATAGACATTTTTAGAATAGAATCACACCAGATCCTAATAAAAGCCATTAGGAAGTTCAAAATTACCAAATACAAACCGTACAGAAAGCTGAATCCAAATCCGATTGGGTACCACATAGGTTCACTTAGAAAACAATAGCTAATAGGGAGGAATGCTGAATACAGACACATTAAATACTAATAAGATCAAACTGGAAAGTTCACAATTACCTAATAGAACACGAGATAGAACAAGGAACAAAACCCACTTCTGAAAGTAATAGGACCTAATAGAAGCCATACTCTATTAGGTTTCTGTTTGGATTCTATTGGGCATTTTTACTAGGGTGAACAGTTGGAGACAGGAAAAAATTAACAAAATTTACAGATTCGACATCCAAAAAACATAATTATTACAGACAAAAAAAAAATAAAATTCAAAGCGGATTAGTGATTACCCTCTGGGACCTGTGGAGCCTTCTGACTTGTTTTCAAGTTTTAAACAAAGAGGTTGTTTTCGAATCAAATTATACAGAATAAACTTGAATTTGTCTTGTAGTCTTTAGCCAAGATCAGATCAAGTCCAATTATTTTTACCCAGCCAGGTTTTTGGTCAATGTTTCAGGGAAAATAATACTACAAATCGTTTCATTTACAGTAAAACGTACATTTTATTGGCAGGTGCTTAAATTGCAATTGAAAATATGAACTAATTATAATACAAATTTACACTTACATATCGTGTACTAATATAAC
>NC_046663.1:67663424-67664629 GCF_010883055.1 Belonocnema kinseyi | reverse complement strand
ACGTTCTCATTCGCTCTGATGGGAGAGTTCTGTGAGTTACGTGAGAATTTTGTGTTCATTTCCCAGCGGAGCAAAGTAGAAGATCTTTTTTCAGAAAAAAATTCAATTTGAAAAAAGAAACGAAATCCATTTTTATCAAAAATTGCAAAGTGCTCTCAGAAATAAATTTTATAGACAAATTATTACAGGCCTGTAATAATTTTCTCGTAACGAATGTCCTATATCCTAAAGTATTCTTTGGAAATTGTAAAAATTAATTTGCAAATAGTAGTCATTTCAGTTTGAGCTACTTCCACGTTCTCTGTATTCTATTTTATTGGTGCATCAACTTTTAACAGATTTTTTAAGTATTATAACTCACCATAACTTCCATACGCCCCTACACAATGTATTAATATTATAGGTCAACCGGTTTCGCTCGAGTCAACGAACTTTCTCTATTGTTGCATAATATTTGAACTGTTTTAATGAAAAAATTTAATTTATAAAAAACTATTGTTTAAATTAAGTAAAGTGTTAACAAAACTTCATAAATATTTTTAAGAATCCTTTCGTCAATTTTGAGATATTAGTGATAAAAATCTTTTTCTCTAGTTAAAGAGATTGATCTACAAGAGCCTTCAATTTATCGTGAGAGTATTATTTCCACAAACACATACGCTACATTGGTAGGATGAATAACTTAAAACTGTTTTGAAAATCTGAAAACAGTTAAAGCCTTAACTGACTATAGATTTAGTTTAAACCCACCCCGGGTAGAAATTTCCTCTTTATGCCTAAACTAAATATTGGCTCTCACGAGGCAGCAGCCAGATTTTCTAGCTGGAAGAATCTAAGCTTTCCCTCTGTTGACCCTCAACATTTTATTGTCGTGTGCTAATTGTCTTACATTATTTATATACTCACTTTTCAGCACTATATTTTGTAATTAAACTAGATAAAAAGCATTATTCATAAAGAAATATTAAAAAAATAATTTCTATCAATTAATTATTGTCTCGAAGAAACCTTGTAAAGCCCTTAACAGGTAAAACGGGTAATACAGCTGTGAGTGCAGAAAAGTACATTAATGTTCTTATGCTTAATTATACTCAAATTTAAAAAAAAATTTAATCACCGAGATGCAAAGTTTGAAAAATTTCATTTTTTTCTGAAAAAGTTAAAAACATTTGGTGCCTTACAAATTTGAAAAGAATTTTTTTAAA
>NC_046663.1:67658785-67663324 GCF_010883055.1 Belonocnema kinseyi | reverse complement strand
TAGTATGGTATAGTATAGTATGGTATAGTATAGTATAGTATAGTATAGTATAGTGTAGTAGGATCCTCTGCGTTCGGTGCGGATGGCAGAGAGATCTCCAGCGATCTGTCTTGCAAATTAAAAGAGGTTTTCGGCACTCAGCGCCTCCACGGTAACTCAAAGGAGTAAGTGAAACGAGCGCGAAATTCAAAACATGTAGTTTATAAGAAACAAAAGAAGGAGGATATTTCATTAGAATATGCATAAGAAGAATATAAAGAAATTAAAAAATAAGCATATTTTTTTACCATATACACGGTATACACGTATAGTATATGAGAATAAATGAAATTTATGAAAATATTTCGAAGTGAGAGAAATCAAATGAAGAGAAAGAATTATGGTGGGACTATTATTTCGTTCGAAATGTAACAATTAAAAAAAATTCTTTTGTTTTGAATATTTGTCTCAGGCCTAGAAATAAAATTTTTGGAAATTGTTGCGCCCCATCGTGGGGAACTGGTTGTACTTGATTGGCCAATTAAGTCTTTTTTAAAATATCCGGAAAAACGGAAAGCCAAATCGGATTGGTATGATATCCATCAATCAATTCAATAATGCCCTTTATTGAATACCTTTAATTTTTCAATATTGAGTGTTTTGATTGAATTTTTTAAGGCCAAAATCACATTAGAAATTGTATTCGAGACTTGCATAGTGGTGGCGGTAGTGAGAAAGTGTGCAGTGACAGGAGGTGAGAAGTTTTTACAAAGTTTGTGTGGAAGGTGTAAGTGAAGTGTAAGGGTGAAAGTCTAGGAGGTAAGTACGGCTGTGAGGGGTTCATTGGGAGAATAAAAATTAATTTACATGGTAGTTGGGGGTGCGATTTGGTTAATAGGGAAAGGGAGGTTAGTGTGAAGTAAGATTAGGGATAATGCGTGCCAAAAATAGGATAAAGGACTGTAAGGTTTGTGTTGATCAAGATTTGACGAGGAAGGAAAGGGATGTTCAGAGAATGCTAAGTGACAGGGCTAGGAAGGAGATGAGCGAAGGGAAAGCGGCGAAGGTAGGGTATCGGAAAATAAAAAAGACGAGAAAATGTGGGTATGGGACGAGGAGAAGGAGGTATTAAAGGAAGTGCAGGGAAATTTATTTCGAGGGAAGTAGGGGAGTGGGAACAAGGCAGGGTGGAGGAGTGTTAAAGGTGTTGTACTGGATTGTAGCAGGAGTAAAGAAGAAATATGAGGATTTCTGAAGTAAACGTGCACGCATTATTTCGCTATATTTTATAATTATAATTTTTCAATAAATTTGTATTATCTTCAGAGAATCAATTTGAAAAAAGAAACGAAATCCATTTTTATCAAAAATTGCGAAGTGCTCTCAGAAATAAATATTATAGACAAATTATTACAGGCCTGTAATAATTTTCTCGCAACGAATGTCCTATATCCTAAAGTATTCATTGGAAATTGTAAGAATTAATTTGCAAATAGTAGTCATTTCAGTTTGAGGTATTTCCACGTTCTTTGTATTCTATTCTATTGGTGCAGCAACTTTTAACAGATTTTTTAAGTATTATAATTGACCATAACTTCCATACGTCCCTACACAATGTATTAATATTATTAGTTTAAACCAACCCCGGGTAGAAATTTCCTCTTTATGCCTAAACTAAATATTGGCTCTCACGAGGCCGCAGCCAGATGTTCTAGCTGGAAGAATCTAGGCTTTCCCTCTGTTGACCCTCGACAGTTTATTGTAGTGTGCTACTTGTCTTACATTATTTATATACTGACTTTTCAGCACTATATTTTTTAATTAAACTAGATAAAAAGCATTATTCATAAAGAAATATTAAAAAAATAATTTCTATCAATTAATTATTGTCTCGAAGAAACCTTGTAAAGCCCTCAACAGGTAAAACGGGTAATACAGCTGTGAGTGCAAAAAGGACATTAATGTTGCAATGCTTAATTATACTTACATTTTAAAAAAAATTTAATCACCGGGATGCAAAGTTTGAAAAATTTCATTTTTTTCTGAAAAAGTTAAAAACATTTGGTGCCGTACAAATTTGAAAAGAATTTTTTTAAAGATCGATTTAATTTTAAATAACGTAAGTACGTTTAAAAAACATATATAATAAATAGAGCTTCAAAAGCCTTTTTTCCTAATTTCTAAAGTATTGGATGAACGCCGTCAAGCATTTATGATACGACACTCAGCGTGGCATCGTGGCTCTGGGGATTAGGCGTTCGATTTATTAGCCTGAGTTGCGTGCGTTAGATTCCCGGTACTTGCGGATATTTTAATATACTAGTTTGTCTTTAGTTATTAGTAATAGGTCTTCTCTAGTCAAATAATCGAATGTCAATAAAAATACGAGAAAACAGAGGAGTGTTTTTCAGAGGCTACAGAAAGGTGTGAAATCGTTAGATTAAACTTTTGCAAAGAAAATGTATTTTACAATTGGATTAATATTTTCCTTGTTTGAATCAAAATTTCTGGTAGCAGATTATGGCAATGTGCTGGTTAAACATTAATAATACTGCAACTATAGCATCACACGTCAGAATTTAAAGCATGATCAATTTTTTAATAATTTTATAATATTTTATTTGAATCAGCAAAATAAGAAACAATAGCATATGCTTTTGAATAATAGTGCGTAAGGGACTATCTAGATTCTATAAAAACCCTATTAATAGGCCCTCACTAGGTTGCCTACTGATGACCTCGCCAGCTGAGCGTGACGCTTTCACTTGCGCCCTCGATAGATTTGCATAGATTTGCATCGTGATGCAAAAGCCACGAATTGCTTTTCCAAAGTTCCGGACGTTTTTTGCGTATCGCCTCTCGGAAACGGCGCATGAGCCAACCGATATGCCAACATCTTCAGCAACTTCTCTGATGGTAATTCGGCGATTTCTCAACACCATTTCTTCCACTGCTTAAACGTTTTCATCTGTTGTTGACGTGCTGGGACATCCAGGGCGAGGAGGTTGGTCTTCGACATCCTCTCGTCCTTCTTGGAACAGCCTGTACCACTTATATACAATTTTATTACTCAGAGTAGACTCACCGTATGCAACTGTCAACATTTCAAGAGTTTTAGAGAACTGGATTCCATTTTTCACAGAAAATTTAATACAAATTCTTTGCTGCATTTTTTTCGAAAGAAGAAAATCGCCGAGCACATCAAACCCTTCTAACCTTTTACGCCTCTGCCAGAAAAACAACACGAGCTATATAGTCAAAAATGTGAACATATGATCGTGACGAGTGTACCAGCACAACAAAACAAAAAATTTAAAACTTGAATGTACGTAGCCCGCGAAAATTGAAAAGTCACCTTACTTTTTGAAAAAACCTCGTATTCAGGAATTTGATGTGATTGGACTGGTAGAGACGTGGGTAGAGAGAAAGGAATGTGATAGAGTAGAGAAAAAGTTGCCAAGTGGGTAAAGTTGGAGGCTACAGAAGGCGGTCAAAGTAAAGAGGAAAGGAAGGGCTAGTGGGGTAATTATAAAGGGGTTAGGGATGGATTACAGGAAGAAGTTCATGGAGAGGGAGAGGGGGAGGGCGTGCAAATGAGGTTTGTAAAGATCGGAGGGGCGATGTATAAGTTTGTGACTGTGTACAACAAGGATGGAATGGAACGGGTTAAAGAAAAGGTAGAAAACTTACTAGGAGAGAGAGATGAGAGTTTGGTGGTAATGGGGGGCAGACTTTAATGCGAGAATTGGGCCGGAAGGAAGCCTGTACCGGGAAAAGGAGAGCTTTGAAAGAAAATCAAAGGATTAGATAACAAATAAAGAGGATAAGATTCTAGGAAACTGAATGAAGGATAGAGGGTGGGCGGTGGCGAATGGTATGGTAAAAGGGGACGAAGTCAGTGGACGAGATATGGGAGGATCTACAAGAGAAAGTGAAAAGTTCTCTGCAAAAGAAGGTATTTAGGAAGAAGAAGAAAGGAATGGTGAAGCCGTTGTGGGATAGGGAATGCAAAATGCTGAAAAGAAAGGTGAAAAGAAGTACAGGATGTAGAAGGAAGGAACCGCGAAAAGGGAGGAGTAGTAGAAATGAGGAAGGAGTATTGGGCGATGTGTTAGAAGGAAGAGAAGGAAAAAGAAGAAGAGCTGGAAGAGCAGTTCAGAAGTGTTTAATTGATGGGGATGTGTTGAAGATAATTAATAGGCTTAGAAAACGTAGGGTGGGGATAAGTGAGAAGATACAGAGCAATGAATAGAGGAAATTTTTTAAGCATTCATTTTAGGGGTCAGATACACGAAAGAGAGAGGAGGGGATTAGAAGAACGAGCGAGGTAGATAAAGAGGATTTGAACGATGAGGAGATAGAGAAGGAGATAGGGAAATTGAAAAAATCTAAGGCAGCAGGGATAGACGGGGTAGAAAACGAAGTGTGACTGTTTGGAAAAAGTGTGCATGGAGGAAGGATTCCCAAGAGGGTGGAGGGAGGGGTTGATCGTACCACTGTATAAGAAAGGGGATAGGAAGAGGCAGAAAAATTATAGAGGAATTATAATCATGAATACTG
>NC_046663.1:67657456-67658685 GCF_010883055.1 Belonocnema kinseyi | reverse complement strand
AAAATTTAATCACCGAGATGCAAAGTTTGAAAAATTTCATTTTTTTCTGAAAAAGTTAAAAACATTTGGTGCCTTACAAATTTGAAAAGAATTTTTTTAAAGGTCGATTTAATTTTAAATAACGTAAGTACGTTTAAAAAACATATATAATAAATATAGCTTCAAAAGCCTTTTTTCCTAATTTCTAAAGTATTGGATGAACGCCGTCAAGCATTTATGATACGACCCTCAGCGTGGCATCGTGGCTCTGGGGATTAGGCGTTCGATTTATAAGCCTGAGTTGCGTGCGTTAGATTCTCGGTGCTTGCGGATATTTTAATATACTACGTTTCTCTTTAGTTATTAGTAATAGGTCTTCTCTAGTCAAATAATCGAATGTCAATAAAAATAAGAGAAAACAGAGGAGTGTTTGTCAGAGGCTACAGAAAGGTGTGAAATCGTTAGATTAAACTTTTGCAAAGAAAATGTATTTTACAATTGGATTAATATTTTCCTTGTTTGAATAAAAATTTCTGGTAGTAGATTATGGTAATGTGCTGGTTAAACATTAATAATACTGCAACTATAGCATCACACTTCAGAATTTAAATCATGATTAATTTTTTAATAATTTTATAATATTTTATTTGAATCAACAAAATAAGAAACAATACCCCATGCTTTTGAATAATAGTGTGTGAGGGACAATCTAGATTCTATAAAAACCCTATTAATCGGCCCTCATTAGGTTGCCTACTGATGACCTCGCCAGCTGAGCGTGACGCTTTCACTTGCGCCCTCGATAGATTTGCATCGATTTGCATCGTGATGCAAAAGCCACGAATTGCTTTTCCAAAGTTCCGGACGTTTTTTGCGTATCGCCTCTCGCAAACGGCGCATGAGCCAACCGATATGCCAACATCTTCAGCAACTTCTCTGATGGTACGAGGGTAGTTCAATAAGTCCTTAGAATGAAGTATAAAAACAATTTTTTTGGGTCAATTTTTTTTTATTTTTCAACATAATCTCCTTGGAGCTCTATACACTTGGTCAATCGTTTTTCAAGTTTTTTTAATCCTTCAGAAAAGTGCGTTTTCGGAAGTCCCTCAAAATAAGCACTTACAGAGGCAATGACGTCTTCGTTGTCCGGAAATCTCTGTCCACCGAGCCATTTTTTCAAGTTAGGAAATAAGAAAAAGTCACTGGGGGCTAAATCTGGTGAATACGGTGGGTGTTCGACCAATTCGAAT
>NC_046663.1:67656261-67657356 GCF_010883055.1 Belonocnema kinseyi | reverse complement strand
TTATTTACTTAATCAATACACAATTTTTTTAATTCGGTTGAGTTACTTAAATCATTGATCATATATAATATTTAATCACCTTTGATTTCTTTAACAAAGAAAAAGGGGAGAGACAATTAGCTTAAAAACAATGAAAACTAAGTCTAAAGAATTATAAATATTTAATAATTAAAAAATATATCAATTTATAAGTTAATGACATTAAATAATATTGATTAACTTTTAATGGTTTTCCCTGAAAATAATTAAATTATTTTATACCAAGGGAGGGGGGGAATTACGATTTTCAACGTTGATTTTTTTCCCTCCTTTTCACGTACTCCTTGAGTTTTTAATTTTTAAAAATGCTGCTTACAACTAGCAAAAAGGCTGGGAAGGGCCGTGGTGGAATTATCGATAAAAATTTAAAGACAGATACTACTTTGAATCTAATGAGTGAAACTGAACCTCCAGTTGGAGGTCTGCCTAATTTAATGAAGAGTACAAGCACTTCGACCGCAGGTAGCAGTAGCGAATCCTTTAGGTCAGAACCCGGGGATGGGGTTTGGAATGGCGGTACAGGAGAACACGGAACGTCGCTTTAAATTTATTCACCATTTCATGTTTCTTCTCTTGCCGGGACATCAAATCCTGCTAAGATTCTAAAATTAATGCGTGATATTGTTCCTACCTTCGATGGAGGGAATATGTCTGTGAAAATATTTGTGGAACATTGCAGGGCCAACATTTCAATGGTTACACCTCCGGAATTCCCCTATTTAACAATGCTCATAAAAAAAATTTACTGGGGAAGCTCAGGCTCACATTCAGGACCACGTCGGAATAAAATAAGACGAAATTTTGAAAACTTTTGAACACATTTATTCCCCAAGAGAGAATTCAAGTTAATTATTGCAAGACTTAACTAGCGGAAAATAATTTTCTAGAAAAAGCGTTAGTTATATGCGGAGCCTAGAAGGTAGCAAGTATAGGAAATTATCTCAGGGGTCATCAAAACAGAGGTCTAGAAACCCCCTTTCAAGTCGTATGAAATCCTTTCCAATTAAATAAGATGGCATACTTGGTATACCATCCTGAAGGCAGCATCATGCTGTG
>NC_046663.1:67649066-67656161 GCF_010883055.1 Belonocnema kinseyi | reverse complement strand
ACAATGAGTGTGAACTAACTCATTGTAGACTGCTCCACTCTTGTCTGTTCACGCTTGATTGCTCGCCTCAGTAACAACCGCAGACCCCGCGGCCCACGCGCAGTTCCTGTTATACCAACCTAAGGTTATATCTACGCTATTGAAGTGTTTCACTGTATTAGACTTATAAAAGAGAATAATAAAAATTGATAGATATCAATATTTAAATTAACCGTGCGGAACAAACTAATATTGGCAGCGGTGGTGTTGTATTACGCGCGATTTTGAGCCACATTACCTTTTATGCTTAAATTTAGACACTATTTAATTTTTATAATGTTTCGAATTCTGTTAATAATAATAAACTGAATTAAACATGGCCGATCCAATATGGAGGGCGAATTTTAATAAAATTCATTCCATATTTTTTAAACTCGGTATGCTGACGTCTTTTAAATCACTGATTACGATACTCAATCCAAATTTTAGAAATTTAAATTGACGGACCCAACATGGTAGATAAATTTTTGGAAAATGTTATTGCATCTATTTAAAATTCAGTCTACTTATGTTTTCAAGGTCGCTGATTACGATAATCAATAGAGACTTTTGAAGTTCAAAATGGCGGTTCTAATATGGCGAATAAATTTTAGGAAAAGTCACTTGATCGTTTTAAAACTTGAATCATACAGATTAGAAATAAAATCGTGGGAAGTAAGAAAAAAAATGCTAAAGAAGTGGAAGAAAAAAACGAAGATTCAAGCAAAATTCTACAAACAATTAGGTTTGCTGCTTGATCAGTCAAAACAGAATTATGGGAGTTCTAATGATGGTAATACTTCCAGATGTTTTTTTCGAAAATGCAAAGATTTCATATGAAATGACTAGAGCTGACTAAGATTTAATCTGGCGATTGCAGGGATTTTGAAACTTATGTGCAAAAGTGACCTTAAAAACTTAATCCTACCGACTTTCAAAGATATAGAATAACTTTTCCCAAAATTTAGCCACCATTTTGGATCTACCATTTTGAATGTCTAAAATGACACGGCTTTAAAAACGTAAGTATACCAAAAATTATGGAATTCCGATCACACCTTCATATTTTGGCAAGTTTTTTGGTTTTTCCGACCACTGTGCGACTCATTCATCTGCAGCTATCCGCAGTTAATGTTTTTACGAATTTTTAGATAAAAATATTACAGATACTATGCAGGTTTTTATTAGACAGAATACTACAGAATAATTAACTTTTGGTATATGTAAAAATATTGCACACAATTTACCTCACATAGTTTTCGACAAAATTATAATATATTTATAGAAATTTGTGAATGAGATGAAATATTTGGCGTTATCGATTTCAATTATAAACACCTTTGGAGAATGAATACACTTTGTTGCAATACAAACCGCCGAATCGAACTGATTTTTTTAACGTGTTTTCTGACACGCACTTTACCTCCGGTTGAAACTATTCAAGGTTTACGCAGAAAATACGTGTGCAGCATGCTGGAAACGGCTCACGCACGAGCCGTCTGTGCCCACACGCAGAGCACCGTCGCAAACTTCTGCTTCTCGAGCTGCGGTCTTTAAATCTGACGTGAACACACGCGCTCTAACTGAAATTAATCACACAAAAAATTGTTTACTAAATAAAAAAGAAAATCGAATTTTTGAGGATTAGTTCCTGCAAGTTGTAAGTCAGAAATTATAATTATTATTGGAAATAAATAGTTCAATTGACTGTAGGAAATTTTTGCGAGAATTAACTAATAGTTACTTAAAATATTGGAAAAGTTTTGCAAAAATGTTGACCCGACTAGAGTAGAATGGGAAATGTAGTGAACTCTGAATTGAGATTTTGTGAGTTCCGAATTAAAATGTTTTTATGAGAATTTAAGTCTCAAGTTTGGAATCTTTATTTGCTTAATTAATACACAAATTTTTTAATTCGGTTTCAACGTTTATTTTTTTTCCCTCCTTTTCACGTACTCCTTGAGTTTTGAATTTTTGAAAATGCTGCTTACAACTAGCAAAAAGGCTGGGAGGGGCCGTGGTGGAATTATCGATAAAAATTTAAAGGCGGATACTACTTTGAATCTAATGAGTGAAACTGAACCTCCAGTTGGAGGTCCGCCTAATTTAATGAAGAGTACAAGCACTTCGACCGCAGGTAGCAGTAGCGAATCCTTTAGGTCAGAACTTGGGGATGGGGTTTGGAATGGCGGTACAGGGGAACACGAAACGTCGCTTTAAATTTATTCACCATTTAATGTTTCTTCTCTTGCCGGGACATCAAATCCTGCTAGGATTCTAAAATTAGTGCGTGATATTGTTCCTACCTTTGATGGAGGGAATATGTCTGTGAAAATGTTTGTGGAATATTGCAGGGCCACCATTTCAATGGTTACACCTCCGGAATTCCCCTATTTAACAATGCTCATAAAAAAATTACTGGGGAAGCTCGGGGTCACATTCAGGACCGCGTTGGAATAAAATAAGACGAAATTTTGAAAACTTTTGAACATATTTATTCCCCAAGAGAGAATTCAAGTTAATTATTGCAAGACTTAACTAGCGGAAAATAATTTTCTAGAAAAAGCGTTAGTTTTATGCGGAGCCTACATGGTAACAAGTATAGGAAATTATCTCAGGGGTCATCAAAACAGAGGCTCGGCGATCCTGAAGATGAGTTGGGATATAACAGAGTTGTCCTCCAGGTCAAAACTTATTATGAATTAGGCATTGTAACGGTAGTAAGTTGAAAAAATTCTTCCCCTGTAGATGAAAAGGCAATAATGTTAGTTGATACAGGATCAAACGTTAACCTAATTAAAGAAAACTTATTAGATACACGAGTATGGATCAACCGTAGGAGAATTTATAATTTAATTGGGAAAGGAGCGGGAATGGTCCCTACGCTAGGTGAGGTCAAAATAATTATAAAAGGTCTGGAAACCCCCTTTCAAGTCGTATGAAATCCTTTCCAATTAAATAAGATGGCATACTTGGTATACCATCCTGAAGGCAGCATCATGCTGTGATCAATTTTATTAACGATTGCCTTCATCTCGGTGATCAAGATTTCCCTCTTTTGTCTCACACCTCTATTAAATTTCCAACAAGAACAATGTCGTTAGTTCAGGTTATTATGAAGGATACAATATTCAAAGAAGGGTATATTTCTAGGATTCCCTCTGGTCCAAGATTTGACATAGGCGCATGCTTAATCACAAATGACAGGGGCATAGCAAAGCTCCTCATGATAAATATTTACTACGAATAAAATGGTAAATTTACTTATACCCCCAGTAGAATTTAAAGAATACGATTTTCTTTCTACATCAAAACGAACGACTGAGAATCTTATTCAAAAGAAAAAACAAAGGAACAAGCTGAGAGACTTTTGCAGATACAGGAAATTTTAAATTTAGAATCTTTAAACTAAACAAAGAAGAAAAAAGTTTTATTACTCTTGTTTTTTGAGTATTAATTTAAATTGTATTTGCCAGGAGATAAGTTAGGAGCAACGAATGTAACTGCCCATGAAATAGTTACAACTGATGAGGAACATATTCAGACAAAACAATATCGGTACCCTCATATCCATAAGGAAGATATTATGAGACAGACGGAGGAATTAATCAATTCAGGAATACTTAAGCCATCTGTCAATCCATAATGACGGTGGGAGACGCATATCCACTGCCCAATATAACTGATATTCTTGATCAATTACGGGGAGCTAAATATTTATTTTTATCAATATTTTGCAGGTTGAAAGACGCCCCAGCAACTTTCCAAAGAGTAATGGATCAGGTTCTTTCAGGGCTTCAAGGAATAGAGCCTTTTGTCTATATAGACGATATTGTCATTTAAGTCTCACAAAAGGGGGTGTTAGATCCGACCCTCGCAAGATTGAAGCAGTAAAAAATTGTCCTATTTCCAAAACAAAGCAAAATGTCAAACAGTTTCTAGGTCTGGTCGGTTATTACAGACGATTTATTTTAAATTTCTCCAAAATTGCTAAACCATTAATACTTCTTTTAAAGGATAACATAAATTTTCAACGGACCTCAGATGAACAAAGAACTTTTGAAACTCTTAAGGATATAACTCGTTTTGAACCTATCCTTCAATATCCTGATTTCACAAAACACTTTTTAGTAACAAACGATGCTTCTAATTTCTCTATAGGCGTAATCTTGAGGCAGAGACCTACCGGGAAAGATCTCCCTATTTCGTTTGCTTCACGAGTACTTCACGTAGCCGAATTGAACTATTTCAACATACAGAAAGAATGATTGGCGATTGTCTTTTGCGTTAAATATTTACGACCCTATATTTATGACCGTAAATGTATTCTGGTCACTGACCATTGACCATTGATATGGCTGAATGCGTTAAAAGTTCCTATGTCGAGGTTAGCTAGTTGGCTAACCCAACTCCATGAGTATAACTATGATATCGTCTATAAACCCGGAAGACTGCTGTGAATCGAGGATCGCGACCTCTTGTCATAGTTTTCTGTCATCCGTTCGCGATGAGGAATGTACTAAAGATAATGGCAGTGAAAATTGTTTAAATTAAATATTGGGACAGTTTTCTTGGATGAGTAGAGACTTGAAAGTACGATACTTGTGTCTCAGGGTCCCACGGAGGATGTTGGGCCTGCCACAAGTAGGGTCGGATTAAGACGTGATACTGAGGCACTCTTCCTAGAAAAAAGTACGGCGCTTGTGTCTAAAGGTACCAAGGAGAATGTTGATTCAGTCACAAGCAAGGTCGTATTTGAAAGTGGTAGTACCTACAAGGTCATCTTCGCTGGTGTAGAGTCATTCCACGGTCCAAGGGAGCAGCAACCTCTTGCAGTAATAAGACCTGCTGCTGTAAAACCTTCCTAAATTCTGAAAAATAATAAGAATTGTATACAATATACAAAAGACAAAATTTTTGGGGTTTAAAGAAAACATTGGACTTTTCATTTCAGCAGATGGTATTTTAAATTCTGAAGTAAATAAAGATACAATACAAAGACAGTTGTTTGATCCTCAGGATCTCCAAAGAGAGAAACCAAAAGTGAACAATGTCGTATATTTTCAGTTTGATTATAAAAAATAGAAAGGATGGAAAAGTATTTTTAAATACAATTTCTAATGTTAGATAAACGTATATATTTCGGCCTACTGGCCTTAAAAAATTGCCTGCTTACACTTCCATTTTTTTCAAAATTTTCTCACAAATATTTCTTACAAAGTGCCATCCATCCACACCTTATAGCTAATTCGCTTGTTGCTATAGCCTAATATTCCCCGCTGCGTCTCGTCTTGCACGCATTTCGCTCTTTTATTGCTATCCCTCGCATTACAAGCCCCTGTCTCCGCGGCTAACACCTAATACTTAGCTACTATTCAAAATATTTACATTTTTCTTATATCTACTTCCTCTCCTAGTTACAATCTTTCCTTCTTTGCTCCTCTTCCTCCTTTCCTCTCTTTTTCTCCATCTTACCCAACAACCCCTTCACCCATGCTACTGCCCTTTTGTCCCCCTTTCATGCAACAATACCTCCATGCTTATCTCACTTCTTTCCATCTCCTCACACTCCTCCAACCATTGCTCAACTTTTGCATCCCCTTCCCCGCACAGTTCACACATTCTCTTATCTCTAGAAAGCCAGAACCTATTACACAAATATTGTGTTCTCTCCCTTGCTATAATCCACACATAGTTCTCGTTAAACATTGACTCTCTTATCCTCTCCTCTACTTTAGCCTTTTCTTTCTCCATGTCATTATTTCGAACCGACTTATATACCTTCCTTCCTCGTGCCTCCTGCTAACTTCATCCATCTGCAATCTATTCGTTCCAAAATACCTTTCCCTTTCCACCTCCATCTTTGAACCACTACGTCTGTTCTCCTTCTCCCACCAACACTCCCTAACCAATTTACTTCCCCCCTTTTCCAAAAATTTCTCCTCATATTTACACGCTCGACTCCCTGTTATAATCCCTAAACTCGTTCTTTCTGTCTCCCTCCTGACGATATAATTCGGCGTATTCCTTGCTAACCCCAGTATCCACTTTAAATACCTCTCCTGTTTACCTCCTCACTTACTTTCCAGCCCCGCACATCCACTCCGTAAAATAAGACACTTATCACTAGAAAATCAAACAATTTCATTCTCCTTACAAAATCCTCTGTAAAAAAACCTCTCTCCCAGCCCCCATACCTGTCTCATTACCACATTTAACCTTCACACCCTCTCTTTTATATGACTATCCACTCCCCCATTCCTCAGAAACAGGAAGCCCAACTACACAATCTCTTTCACCTCCTTTACCGCTTTCCCCTTCCACTTCCACTCCCCTCCCCTATCTCTCCCACCTTCCTTCCTGAACAACATAATCTGTGACTTGTCCTCATTTAACTCTAGCCTTTTTTTGTCAAAATATCTTCTCAACCTCTTTATCATCTCCTTTAAAGCCTCTTCGCTCTTTGTCAGCAGCACTATGTCATCTGCATATGCTAGTGACCATATCCTGACTCCTCCTACCCTAACTCCTCCTACCACTCCGGCCGCTACCTTTCTTTTCATATCCGCGATCAAAATTGCAAAAAGCGTTGGGCTAAGTGGGCACCCTCACCTGAACCCCCTATCCATCCAGAATCCCTCAGAGATTCCGTCCCCTCCTCTCACCCTATCTTTCGTCTCATCATATACCTCCCTTATTCTCTCGATGAGGCCCCTCTTTACTCCACTCCCTTCAATTGCCTCCCACAACCTCCCCCTATCTACCAAAGGTAACGCGCTCTTTAGATCTACGAAATACGCGTACACTTTGGCACCCTTTTCGGTTAGTTCTGTATCCACCACGTGTAGTAAGACGTAAATATTGAAAATAGTACTCCTTCTCTCTCTAAAGCCCGCCTGCGTCTCCGGAAATATTCCTTTCCCCTCAACATCCTTGCACAGCCTATCTGCTAACACCATCGAGTACATTTTGTACGCAGTATTCATGATTATAATTCCTCTATAATTTTTCTGCCTCTTCCTATCCCCTTTCTTATACAGTGGTACGATCAACCCCTCCCTCCACCCTCTTGGGAAT
>NC_046663.1:67647876-67648966 GCF_010883055.1 Belonocnema kinseyi | reverse complement strand
TGCCACAAGTAGGGTCGGATTAAGGCGTGATACTGAGGCAGTCTTCCTAGAAAAAAGTACGGCGCTTATGTCTAAAGGTACCAAGGAGAATGTTGATTCTGTCACAAGCAAGGTCGTATTTGAAAGTGGTAGTACCTACAAGGTCATCTTCGCTGGTGTAGAGTCATTCGACGGTCCAAGGGAGCAGCAACCTCTTGCAGTAATAAGACCTGCTGCTGTAGAACCTTCCTAAATTCTGAAAAATAATAAGAATTGTATACAATATACAAAAGATAAATGTTTGAGGTTTAAAGAAAACATTGGACTTTTCATTTCAGCAGATGGTATTTTAAATTCTGAAGTAAATAAAGATACAATACAAAGACAGTTGTTTGATCCTCCGGATCTTCAAAGAGAGAAACCAAAAGTGAACAATTTCGTATATTTTCAGCTTGATTACAAAAAATAGAAAGGATGACAAAGTATTTTTAAATACAATTTCTATTGTTAGATAAACGTATATATTTCGGCCTACTGGCCTTAAAAAATTGACCTGCTTACACTTCCATTTTTTTCAAAATTTTCTCACAAATATTTCTTACAAAGTACCATCCATCCACACCTTATAGCTAATTCGCTTGTTGCTATAGCCTAATCTTCCCTGCTGCGTCTCGTCTTGCACGCATTTCGCTCTTTTATCGCTATCCCTCGCATTACAAGCCTCTGTCTCTATTCACTATATTTACTATTCACAATATTTACATTTTTCTTACAACTACTTCCTCTCCTACTTACAATCTTTCCTTCTTTGTTCCTCTTCCTCCTTTCTTCTCTTTTTCTCCATCTTACCCAACACCCCCTTCACCCATGCTACTGCCCTTTTGTCCCCCTTTCAGGCAACAATACCTCCATGCTTATCTCACTTCTTTCCATCTCCTCACACTCCTCCAACCATTGCTCAACTTTTGCATCCCCTTCCCTGCACAGTTAACACATTCTCTTATCTCTAGAAAGCCAGAACCTATTACAAACTTCCATGCGATCGCATCTCATTCTCGCTATAAGCCTCTGACTACCTTGCTCTCCTTTCTTACACAAATATTGTGTTCTC
>NC_046663.1:67646272-67647776 GCF_010883055.1 Belonocnema kinseyi | reverse complement strand
TTCTTTGTTAAAGAAATCAAAGGTGATTAAATATTATATATGATCAATGATTTAAGTAACTCAACCGAATTAAAAAAATTGTGTATTGATTAAGTAAATAAAGATTTCAATCTTGAGACTTGAATTATCATAAAAACATTTTAATTCAGAACTCACAAAACCTCACTTCAGAGTTCGCTACATTTCCCATTCTACTCTAGTCGGGTCAACATTTTTGCAAAACTTTTCCAATATTTTAAGTAACTATTAGTTCATTTTCGCGAAAATTTCCTACAGTCAATTGAACTATTTATTTATAATAATAATTATAATTTCTGACTTACAACTTTCAGGAACTAATTCTCAAAAATTCGATTTTCTTTTTTATTTAGTATACAATTTTTTGTGTGATTGATTTCAGTTAGAGCGCATCTGTTCACGTCAGATTTAAAGACCGCAGCTCGAGAAGCAGAATTTTGCGACGTTGCTCTGCGTGTGGGCACAGACGGCTCGTGTGTGAGCCGTTTCCAGCATGCTGCACACGTATTTTCTGCGTAAACCTTGAATAGTTTCAACCGGAGGTAAAGTGCGTGTCAGAGAACCCTTTAAAGAAATCAGTTCGATTTGGCGGTTTGTATTGCAACAAAGTGTATTCATTCTCCAAAGGTGTTTATAATTGAAATCGATAACGCCAAATATTTCATCTCATTCACAAATTTCTATAAATATATTATAATTTTGTCGAAAACTATGTGAGGTAAATTGTGTGCAATATTTTTCCATATACCAAAAGTTAATTATTCTGTAGTATTCTGTCTAATAGAAACCTGCATAGTATCTGTAATATTTTTATCTAAATTTCGTAAAAACATTAGCTGCGGATAGCCGCAGATGAATGAGTCGCACAGTGGTCGGAAAAACCAAAAAACTTGCCAAAATATGAAGGTGTGATCGGAATTCCATAATTTTTGGTATACTTACGTTTTCGAAGTTGTGTCATTTTAGACACTCAAAATGGTAGATCCAAAATGGCGGCTAAATTTTGGGAAAAGTTATTCCATATCTTTGAAAGTCGGTAGGATTAAGTTTTTAAGATCACTTTTGCACATAAGTTTAAAAATCCCTGCAATCGCCAGATTAAATCTTATTCAGCTCTAGTCATTTCATATGAAATCTTTGCATTTTCGAAAAAAACATCTGGAAGTATTACCATCATTAGAACTCCCATAATTCTGTTTTGACTGATCAAGCAGCAAACCTAATTGTTTGTAGAATTTTGCTTGAATCTTCGTTTCTTTCTTCCACTTCTTTAGCATTTTTTTCTTACTTCCCACGATTTTATTTCTAATCTGTATGATTCAAGTTTTAAAACGATAAAGTGACTTTTCCTAAAATTTATTCGCCATATTAGAACCGCCATTTTGAACTTCAAAAATCTCTATTGATTATCGTAATCAGCGACCTTGAAAACATAAGTAGACTGACTTTTAAATAGATGCAATAACATTTTCCAAAAATTTATCTA
>NC_046663.1:67643366-67646172 GCF_010883055.1 Belonocnema kinseyi | reverse complement strand
TTCATTTTTTATCTCATATGGAGTTAAACCTTTTAAATGAAAATGTTTGATTACCGCTCTGAACTCGTTTTTTTCCATTTTTCTTAACGAACAATTTTTTTTCTATTGGTTATAAAAACACGTCAACTCAGAAGATGTGGACTGTGACTGCACCATATATCTAGTCGGGAGTGGTGCTGACTGAAAACAGATGATTTGGAGCGATTCGCGCGCCATCTGTTGGTCATTCTAAGGACTTATTGAACTACCCTCGTAATTCGGCGATTTCTCAACACCATTTCTTCCACTGCTTAAACGTTTTCATCTGTTGTTGACGTGCTGGGACATCCAGGTGGAGGAGGTTGGTCTTCGACATCCTCTCGTCCTTCTTGGAACAGCTTGTACCACTTATACACATTTTTCTTACTCAGAGTAGACTCACCGTATGCAACTGTCAACATTTCAAGAGTTTTAGAGCACTGGATTCCATTTTGCACAGGAAATTTAATACAAATTCTTTGCTGCATTTTTTTCGAAAGAAGAAAATCGCCGAGCACACCAAACCCTTCTAACCTTTTGCGCCTCTGCCAGAAAAACAACACGAGCTATATGGTCAAAACTGTGAACATATGATCGTGACGAGTGTACCAACACAACAAAACAAAAAATTTAAAACTTGAGATTCTAAGAATCTGAATGAAGGATAGAGGGTGGGCGGTGGCGAATGGTATGGTAAAATGGGACGAAGTCAGTGGACGAGATATGGGAGGATCTACAAGAGAAAGTGACAGGTTGTCTGCAAAAGAAGGTATTTAGGAAGAAGAAGAAAGGAATGGTGAAGCCGTTGTGGGATAGGGAATGCAAAATGCTGAAAAGAAAGGTGAAAAGAAGTACAGGATGTAGAAGGAAGGAACCGCGAATAGGGAGGAGTAGTAGAAATGAGGAAGGAGCTTAGGGCGATGTGTTAGAAGGAAGAAAAGGAAAAAGAAGAAGAGCTGGAAGAGCAGTTCAGAAGTGTGTAATTGATGGGGACGTGTTGAAGATAATTAATAGGCTTAGAAAACGTAGGGTGGGGATGAGTGAGAAGATAGAGAGCAATGAATAGAGGAAAATTTTTTAAGGATTCATTCTAGGGATCAGATACACGAAAGAGAGAGGAGGGGATTAGAAGAGCAAGGGAGGTAGATAAAGAAGATTTGAACGATGAGGAGGTAGAGAAGGAGATAAGGAAATTGAAAAAATCTAAGGCAGCAGGGATGGACGGGGTAGAAAACGAAGCGTGATTGTTTGGAAAAAGTATGGATGGAGGAGGGATTCCCAAGAGGGTGGAGAGAGGGGTTGATCGTACCACTGTATAAGAAAGGGGATAGGAAGAGGCAGGAAAATTATAGAGGGATTATAATCATGAATACTGCGCACAAAATGTACGCGATGGTGTTAGCAGATAGGCTGTGCAAGGATGTTGAGGGGAAAGGAATATTGCCGGAGACGCAGGCGGGCTTTAGAGAGAGAAAGAGTACTATTTTCAATATTTACGTCTTACAACACGTGGTGGATACAAAACTAACCGAAAAGGGTGCCAAAGTGTGCGCGTATTTTGTAGATCTAAAGAGCGCGTTACCTTTGGTAGATAGAGGGAGGTTGTGGGAGGCAATTGAAGGGAGTGGAGTAAAGAGGGGCCTCATCGAGAGAATAAGGGAGGTATATGATGAGACGAAAGATAGGGTGAGAGGAGGGGAGGGAATCTCTGAGGGATTCTGGATGGATAGGGGGTTCAGGTGAGGGTGCCCACTTAGCCCAACGCTTTTTGCAATTTTGATCGCGGATATGAAAAGAAAGGTAGCGGCCGGAGTGGTAGGAGGAGTTAGGGTAGGAGGTGTCAGGATATGGTCACTAGCATATGCAGATGACATAGTGCTGCTGGCAAAGAGCGAAGAGGCTTTAAAGGAGATGATAAAGAGGTTGAGAAGATATTTTGACAAAAATAGGCTAGAGTTAAATGAGGACAAGTCACAGGTTATGTTGTTCAGGAAGGAAGGTGGGAGAGATAGGGGAGGGGAGTGGAAGTGGAAGGGGAAAGAGGTAAAGGAGGTGAAAGAGATTGTGTAGTTGGGCTTCCTGTTTCGGAGGAATGGGGGAGTGGATAGTCATATAAAAGAGAGGCTGTGAAGGTTAAATGTGGTAATGAGACAGGTATAGGGGCTGGGAGAGAGGTTTTTTTGCAGAGGATTTTGTAAGGAGAATGAAATTGTTTGATTTTCTAGTGATGAGTGTCTTATTTTACGGAGTGGATGTGCGGGGCTGGAAAGTAAGTGAGGAGGTAAACAGGATACAGGAGAGGTATGTAAAGTGCATACTGGGGTTAGCAAGGAATACGCTGAATTATTTCGTCAGGAGGGAGACAGGAAGAACGAGTTTAGGGATTATAACAGGGAGTCGAGCGTGTAAATATGAGGAGAAATTTTTGGAAGAGGGGGGAAGTAAATTGGTTAGGGGGTGTTGGTGGGAGAAGGAGAACAGACGTAGTGGTTCAAAGATGGAGGTGGAAAGGGAAAGGTATTTTGGAACGAATAGATTGCAGATGGATGAAGTTAGCAGGAGGCACGAGGAAGGAAGGTATATAAGTTGGTTCGAAATAATGGCACGAAGAAAGAAAAGGCTGAAGTAGAGGAGAGGATAAGAGAGTCAAGGTTTAACGAGAACTATGTGTGGATTATAGCAAGGTAGAGAACACAATATTTGTGTAAGAAAGGAGAGCAAGGTAGTCAGAGGCTTATAGCGAGAATGAGATGCGATCGCATGGAAGTTTGTAATAGGTTCTGGCTTT
>NC_046663.1:67641899-67643266 GCF_010883055.1 Belonocnema kinseyi | reverse complement strand
GATGTTGAGGGGAAAGGAATATTGCCGGAGACGCAGGCGGGCTTTAGAGAGAGAAAGAGTACTATTTTCAATATTTACGTCTTACAACACGTGGTGGATACAGAACTAACCGAAAAGGGTGCCAAAGTGTGCGCGTATTTTGTAGATCTAAAGAGCGCGTTACCTTTGGTAGATAGAGGGAGGTTGAGGGAGGCAATTGAAGGGAGTGGAGTAAAGAGAGGCCTCATCGAGAGAATAAGGGAGGTATATGATGAGACGAAATATAGGGTGAGAGGAGGGGGGAATCTCTGAGGGATTCTGGATGGATAGGGGGTTCAGGTGAGGGTGCCCACTTAGCCCAACGCTTTTTGCAATTTTGATCGCGGATATGAAAAGAAAGGTAGCAGCCGGAGTGGTAGGAGGAGTTAGGGTAGGAGGTGTCATGATATGGTCACTAGCATATGCAGATGACATAGTGCTGCTGGCAAAGAGCGAAGAGGCTTTAAAGGAGATGATAAAGAGGTTGAGAAGATATTTTGACAAAAATAGGCTAGAGTTAAATGAGGACAAGTCACAGGTTATGTTGTTCAGGAAGGAAGGTGGGAGAGATAGGGGAGGGTAGTGGAAGTGGAAGGGGAAAGCGGTAAAGGAGGTGAAAGAGATTGTGTAGTTGGGCTTCCTGTTTCGGAGGAATGGGGGAGTGGATAGTCATATAAAAGAGAGGGTGTGAAGGTTAAATGTGGTAATGAGACAGGTATAGGGGCTGGGAGAGAGGTTTTTTTGCAGAGGATTTTGTAAGGAGAATGAAATTGTTTGATTATCTAGTGATGAGTGTCTTATTTTACGGAGTGGATGTGCGGGACTGGAAAGTAAGTGAGGAGGTAAACAGGATACAGGTGAGGTATGTAAAGTGCATACTGTGGTTAGCAAGGAATACGCCGAATTATTTCGTCAGGAGGGAGACAGGAAGAACGAGTTTAGGGAATATAACAGGGAGTCGAGCGTGTAAATATGAGGAGAAATTTTTGGAAGAGGGGGGAAGCAAATTGGTTAGGGGGTGTTGGTGGGAGAAGGAAAACAGACGTAGTGGTTCAAAGATGGAGGTGGAAAGGGAAAGGTATTTTGGAACGAATAGATTGCAGATGGATGAAGTTAGCAGGAGGCACGAGGAAGGAAGGTATATAAGTTGGTTCGAAATAATGGCACGAAGAAGGAAAAGGCTGAAGTAGAGGAGAGGATAAGAGAGTCAAGGTTTAACGAGAACTATGTGTGGATTATAGCAAGGGAGAGAACACAATATTTGTGTAAGAAAGGAGAGCAAGGTAGTCAGAGGCTTATAGCGAGAATGAGATGCGATCGCATGGAAGTTTGTAATAGGTTCTGGCTTT
>NC_046663.1:67638471-67641799 GCF_010883055.1 Belonocnema kinseyi | reverse complement strand
TTTTACCAAAAAGCTTTATAAAAAGTAATTAAATAGTGCAAAATTAACGAAAACACCAGTGAATGAACACTGTGAGCCAATGAATGAACAGTAGAGCACTATTGAATGAACACTATAATCACTACAAATTAGAATTAGGATTTAGGTATAAAATTACATAGGTACATTACAAAATGAGCAATTACGTAATGTAGAATATTAGAAAGCGTTTCGAAATTCATTAAATATATTATTTCAACAAAAACCACAAGACATTTAGATATAAAGAAAGGAGAGAATAGAAAAGTTGAACACAGAACTCTACGCGTACAGATGATACGCTCTCAACTTAGCACGTCTTCATTACTGCGATAAGATTTTTGAGCGAATAGTCCATGTATATAAATTATTTAAAACTTTACGTGCACATGTGATAGCCTCCCAACTGTGCAAATCTCAATGAATGCAATTTGACTTTTCATCTGAAAGTCCAAGTGCACAGATGGTATTCTTCGAACTGTGCACGTCTTAATTAATGCACTAATTCTTGCCTTATAAGTCCACGTGTACAGGTAGTACCCTCCCAAATGTGTATGTCTCAGTTACTGCGATGATATTTTTAACTTTAAAGTTCACGTTCTAAACGAAGTAAACTTTTTTTCTACACAAAGATTTTGATTTGGAACTGGACATGAATCAAAAGGACATTCCTATACAGAAAAGTGACTAATGTCAAACAAATTAGTTTAAGCTATTTACGAAATTTGTTACGACATTGATTAAAAAAGAGTTTCACTATTTTCGTATTTTATTAATTTAATAACTACTTTTTCTCAATTAACAAGTATCCTCGAGGTGGCTCACAAAGTTATTTCTTTAGAACCAAAATTTTTTCCGAGTTGCTATATTTGGATTCTGAATATAAGCAATATGTCTCTTTGATACTTTTAATCTTTCACATTTACGATCTTGCGAAAATTCAAGCAAACTTATTACACATGGTTGTAAGGTGGTGTTCAAACCAGTTTAAACTGATTCAAAACTTTTTTCCAAAGCATTTTAGAAGATATTTCTTCCTATCTTCATTTAAAACCGTATTCCTTATATAGGAATTGAACTTTTTTCCGAAAAGATCGGTTTGGAAATATGAGCTGAGATTGATTTAAAATGAACTTAGAAATTTGAATAGGTTACAATCACATAATGTCCAAAATGAATTGATTTGATCTCAGGACTTAGTGCGCGCTTTTGAAAGTTTTTCTAGTCATCCAAATTAAAACCAGTTAAAGCGATTTTAGCCATCCGAATAGATTATAGTTTATAATGTTAAAATTGAGCTAGATTGGAGACTCGAATTTACTTCAAATCTATTAGGTAGTCTATGCTAAAGTCGCACAATGATTTTCTAAGTTTAGTATAGATATTCACCTTCTCATTTCTTACGTACTTAAGGGTTAAACAACATTTCAAAAAATAAACAAACAAATGGCACGGGTAAACATGATTAGAAGTAATCTCCGAATAGACAATTATTTTGGATTTTCTATGATGCATATAAGTATGAGTATATCCCAGAAGACAATATAATGATGAAATGTCTTATGAAGGACAGAGCTAGGGGACGGGGTAATCCGATGATGCTTTATGATTTCTCACGTTCTCCCTATGTTTATTTTTTCTCGTGTTAAATCAAATAAAATATAAAAGATTTGGTTATAAACAAATAAATAAATGCTATCCGCCTAGCTGCCAAAATTTGTATGGCGTAGTAATAAGAATCAAGTGATGTTACGAAGAAAGGATGTAGAAAGAAAAAGAGAAGAAAACGGAGGAAAAGTTGCGTTTACAGATATAACTTGATCCCTGATCATTAGCTCTGATATCATTATAGTTACACTGTCGTAGAAATATAGGAACTTCCCGACTCGTTGCCTAATTTAATATTTCTCCCCCAATTCTTCGCGTCCAATTTCACCACAAATCAATTTTGCTGACTATTAGTAAATACTGAGATGCTTTCCAAAGAAATGTCAATATGAATGAAGTGATGAATTATAATTATGAATAAGATATCTCCTAAGTATAAATCGAAGGGAAAAAAGTGATATCAAAATTAATCTACTTCTTTCAGAAAATTCTATTGAAAAAGTCCTATTGCAAAAATTCTTGTCACGTGAAATCGTGACTTCAAATTGCCTGATTGCTGACAAAAGCAAGAAATAGCGTTCGAACATTTTGGTCTCATATCTACGGTAATTGTTATTCAGCAAGTTCCATCTTTCCATACGATCAACTTCCCAATCATCAAAAATCCTCACCGAATGATTTTAGCACTGACCGATGAGCTAAAAGATGTTCTATTCTAAGAATGAAACTATCAGTAAGTCATTCTTCTTTCGATAATTTTTTCAAACAGTTCAAAATTAGAATCGGACGTCTGCGCTTCAGGATCAGTCTTTGATAAATTCGAAACTTAAGGTATAGTCAATTAGTGTCGTGCGGACGTTAAACTCCTGTTTTGGATAACAACTCGTCCGACGACTTGTTTACATAAACATAATATATCGAAGTGTGAGGGTGCACGTAACAGTGAGTGGTTCTTCTCTTGGTATCCTTTTCTAAAAGTTAAAGTTACAATCGCCTGTCCGTGGTTCGGGTTCGGTCTCTGATAAATTCAGAGATTTCAAAAAAGGTTATGTCAATTAACGCCATGCAATCGTTATAGTTCCATTTTGAAAAAGAACTCGCCCAACGAAAAATATTTCTCGCAAAACTCAAAACAAATGGATATTTCTAAGAAAAATTTAAATTTTGAATTACCTAGGAAAATAATAGATAAGAGGAGATTTTTTAAAAGTATTTTCACTCTTCCTTCAGTCTCCTATATGTTTGTGTAACGCGCAGGTTCTGAAGACAAATTTGAAATTGTCCATTATCCAAAATAAGCGTCGAAAGGAACCAAGGACTCTCTTTGTCTCTACAACCATTCTTCCTGAAAAATGATAGTTTGAGGCTAAAAAATGGCGTAATATAATAGTGTATCATTCTATTCATACTTTAAATAAAATTTCGTATAATTTCAAAGCACTTTATTAAAAAAAACTTGTTCTATCCTGAGAATCAACCCCCCCCCCCCTCTCCTCCTAGAAATAAGCATGGCTTAACGGCACTGCCAGTCTGAGAGATGTAATAGATGATCCCATAAATAAAACCGAGCTTAACGTAGACTGCTCCACTCTTGTCTGTCCACGCTTGATTGCTCGCCTCAGTAACAACCGCAGACCCCGCGGCCCACGCGCAATTCCTGTTATACCAACCTAAGGTTATATCTACGCTATTGAAGTGTTTC
>NC_046663.1:67635249-67638371 GCF_010883055.1 Belonocnema kinseyi | reverse complement strand
GGGGGGGGTGATTCTCAGGATAGAACAAGGTTTTTTTTTAATAGAGTGCTTTGAAATTATACGAAATTTGATTTAAAGTATGAATAGAATGATACACTGTTATATTACGCCATTTTTTAGCCTCAAACTATCATTTTCCAGGATGAATGGTTGTAGAGACAAAGAGAGTCCTTGGTTCCTTTCGACGCTTATTTTGGATAATGGACAATTTCAAATTTTTCTTCAGAACATGCGCGTTACACAAACGTATAGGAGACTGAAGGAAGAGTGAAAATACTTTTAAAAAATCTCCTCTTATCGATTCTTTTCCTAGGTAATTCAAAATTTAAATTTTTCTTAGAAATATCCATTTGTTTTGAGTTTTGCGAGAAATATTTTTCGTTGGGCGAGTTCTTTTTCAAAATAGAACTATAACGATTGCACGGCGTTAATTAACATAACCTTTTTTGAAATCTCTGAATTTATCAGAGACCGAACCCGAACCACGGACAGGCGATTATAACTTTAACTTTTAGAAAAGGATACCAAAAGAAGAACCACTCACTGTTACGTGCACACTCACACTTCGATATATTATTTTTATGTAAACAAGTCGTCGGACGAGTTGTTATCCAAAACAGGAGTTTTACGTCCGCACGACACTAATTTACTATACCTTAAGTTTCGAATTTATCAAAGACTGATCCTGAAGCGCAGACGGCCGATTATAATTTGGAACTGTTTAAAAAAATTATCGAAAGAAGAATGACTTACTGATAGTTTTATTCTTAGAATAGAACATCTTTTAGCTCATCGGTCAGTGCTAAAATCATTCGGTGAGGATTTTTGATGATTGGGAAGTTGAGCGTATGGAAAGATGGAATTTGCTGAATAACATTTACCGTAGATATGAGACCAAAATGTTCGAACGCTATCTCTTGCTTTTGTCAGCAATCAGGCAATTTGAAGTCACGATTTCACGTGACAAGAATTTTTGCAATAGGACTTTTTCAATAGAATTTCCCGAAAGAAGTAGATTAATTTTGATATCATTTATTTTTCCTTCGATTTATACTTAGGAGATATCTTATTCATAATTATAATTCATCACTTCATTCATATTGACATTTCTTTGGAAAGCATATCACTATTTACTAATAGTCAGCAAAACTGATTTGTGGTGAAATTAAACTCGAAGAATTGGGGGAGAAATATTAAATTAGGCAACGAGTCGGCAAGTTCTTATATTTCTACGACAGTGTAACTATAATGATATCAGAGCTAATGATCGGGGTGCAAGTTATATGTGTAAACGCAACTTTTCCTCCGTTTTCTTCTCTTTTTCTTTCTACATCCTTTCTTCGTAACATCACTTGATTCTTATTACTACACCATACAAATTTTGGCAGCTAGGCGAATAGCATTTATTTATTTGTTTATAACCAAATCTCTTATATTTTATTTGATTTAACACGAGGAAAAATAAACATAGGGAGAACGTGAGAAATCATAAAGCATCATAGGATTACCCCGTCCCCTAGCTCTGTCCTTCATAAAACATTTCATCATTACATTGTCTGCTGAGATATACTCATACTTATATGCATCATAGAAAATCCAAAATAATTGTCTATTCGGACATTACTTCTAATCATGTTTACCCGTGCCGTTTGTTTGTTTATTTTTTGAAATGTTGTTTAACCCTTAAGTACGTTAAGTACGTAAAAAATAAGAAGATGAATATCTATACTAAACTTAGAAAATCATTGTGCGGCTTTCGCATAGACTACCTAACAGATTTGAAGTAAATTCGATTCTCCAATCTAGCTCAATTTCAACATTATAAACTATAATCAATTCGGATTGATAAAATCGCTTTAACTGGTTTCACTTTGGATGACTAGAAAAACTTTCAAAAGCACGCACTAAGTCCTTAGGTCAAATCAATTCATTTTGGACATTATGTGATTGTAACCTATTGAAATTTCTGAGTTCATTTTAAATCAATCTCAGCTCATATTTCTAAGCCGATCTTTTCAGAACAAAGTTCAATTCCTATATAAGGAATACGGTTTTAAATGAAGATAGGAAGAAATATCTTCTAAAATGCTTCGGAAAAAAGTTTTGAATCAGTTTAAACTGGTTTGAACACCACCTTACCACCATGTGTAATAAGTTTGCTTGAATTTTCGCACGATCGTAAATGTGAAAGATTAAAAGTATCAAACAGACATATTGTTTATATTCAGAATCCAAATATAGCAACTCGGACAAAATTTTGGTTCTAAAGAAATACCTTTGTGAGTCACCTCGAGGATACTTGTTCTTTGAAAAAAAGTAGTTTTTAAATTAATAAAATATGAAAATAGTGAAACTCTTTTTTAATCAATGTCGTAACAAATTTCGTAAATAGCTTAAACTAATTTGTTTGACCTTAGTCACTTTTCTGTATAGGAATCTCCTTTTGATTCATGTCCAGTTCCAAATCAAAATCCTTGTGTAGAAAAAAAGTTTACTTCTTTTAGAACGTGAACTTTAAAGTTAAAAATATCATCGCAGTAACTGAGACGTACACATTTGGTAGGGTACCACCTGTACACGTGGACTTATAAGGCAAGAATTAGTGCATTAATCAAGACGTGCACAGTTCAAAGAATACCATCTGTGCACTTGGACTTTCAGATGAAAAGTCAAATTGCATTAATTTAGATTTGCACAGTTGGGAGGCTATCACATGTGCACGTAAAGTTTTAAATAATTTATATACATGGACTATTCGCTCAAAAATCTGATCGCAGTAATGAAGACGTGCAAAGTTGAGAGCGTATCATCTGTACGCGTAGAGTTCTGTGTTCAAATTTTCTATTCTCTCCTTTCTTTATATCTAAATGTCTTGTGGTTTTTGTTGAAATAATATATTTAATGAATTTCGCAACGCTTCCTAATATTTTACATTACTTAATTGCTCATTTTGTAATGTACCTATGTAATTTTATACCTAAATCCTAATTCTAATTTGTAGTGATTATAGTGTTCATTCGATAGTGCTCTACTGTTCATTCATTGGCTCACAGTGTTCATTCACTGGTGTTTTCGTTAATTTTGCACTATTTAATTACTTTTTATAAAGCTTTTTGGTAAAA
>NC_046663.1:67626557-67635149 GCF_010883055.1 Belonocnema kinseyi | reverse complement strand
GTTTTAATTATTTTTAATCCTTTTAAAACTTCTGAATATCTCTTAAACTTACTCAAATTTAAAAGTACATTTTCAATATCAACATATACTTTAAAAAATTTTGAAACAAAATTGCACAAGAAGGCCTAATAAGAATAATGTTCCTTATTGACTTATAAACTCCTAAATTTTTTAAATGAATTTGAAGAAAAATAGTTTCATCTCCTTTAAATTATTCGGAATTCCTTTCAACCTTCTAAAGTTTATTTCTTAAACATTTAAAAATGTAAATTTCTAACAGAATTTAAGTTTATCATTCGAGATAAATCTTTTCCTTTCTTCTAAATATATCTTGAACATTTTATA
Source organism: Belonocnema kinseyi (assembly GCF_010883055.1). NCBI lineage: Eukaryota > Metazoa > Arthropoda > Insecta > Hymenoptera > Cynipidae > Belonocnema > Belonocnema kinseyi. The sequence goes on along the minus strand of NC_046663.1, from coordinate 67,634,804 downwards.
TGTTTAGAAACCTTTTTTAATTTTCTCTTATAGTACATTTTTTTAAATAAAACATTCACATAAAATTTTCACACAAATCTTGAAAAAGTTCTGTTTCTAATCTTGTCAGACCTTCTATTTTTCAAAATAAAAAATGATATTAATTATTCGTAGAAGCCTAAAATAATTTTTTTTTTCATTTCTGTTCAACATTACAAAATTTTTAAAAATCTTCACAAGTTTTATTTACTTTTAAATCTTTTCAAAATTCGTCAGTATCTGTTAAACTTACGCAAATTTGAAACCACATTTTGTAAACCAACATAAACTTAAAAAAAAATTGTGCAACAAAATTTCGCAAGAAGGTTTAATAGAAATTCAATTCCTTGTATTTTTCTATAATGATATAACATAGCAAAATTGCGTGAACTTTCATTCTCTTAAAACCCCGCAAAATTCAGTTTACTTAAAAACTCCATCTAATAGCCAGTTAGCCACTGAAAACGAATCGGGAAGACGGGAGGCTCGGATTCTCGCTCGTGCATTTTCGACTGTACACGAGGCTGGCCTACGCAACATGTAGCAGAGCCGACCCACGGCGATGCTACACCGGCTCTTTCAGAAACACTTTACACTGTCTTCCACACCCGAACGATCCAAGAACTGTCAATGATCGCACTGACTGAGATAAAACAAGTACGCTCTTACGTTCGACACAGAACTTTGCACCTCTAGAGATGTGGACTAACACAATTTAGTTGCAGAGCGAAAAATGTTCACTTACAGGTGTGATTCAGCGATTTTTCTCTGTACGGATTATCAATCGAGAAGTATAATTATATTCTGAAATATAATAATTCAGGACATAATAAATAAATTCCAAATTACAATGAAAGATTAATAACTTTTGATATTCCGAAGAGAAAGAAATTTAACACAGAAAATCGCCGATCCTCCATTGTACACCAAAATCGGTGTTCAATTGAGTTGCAGCAAATTTGAGATATACAGGTTCATTCGGAGAATCTAGAGGAAAAGCATCATTTAGACAATGCTTTTTTCGCGTTCAGAGCAACGTGAACTGTCGCATACAAACTGTCAGTCACCTGTCAAAATGATTTTGTAGGGCGTTATTTAAGTGAAATAGATGTTGATAAGCAGGTAAGTTATAGTAATAATTCCATAACTTTTAATTTCCTCCCATTTACTAGTGACTATTAGTGTCTTGGAATAAAAATTGTACTTGGCGGGATATAATATTTAAATCTTAGGTTAGTCAAAACCTACATGACATTCCAACCACCAAAGTCAGCATGTAAAAACTAAGTCGTGGCCATCTGCATCTTAATTGATGTCTGTTCGTTTAAAGAAATTTCCTCTAGATATTCTGTATTCAAAAAAGTGAAGTTAATTGGTGGTTGAAGTGAAAATACCTAATTGTATATGTAGACGGTCATGACTTTTTCTACACATCCCGGCTTTATTTTAGATATCGACGGCCATGATTAACCTAACATTTGGAAGTTGCATTAGGAAGTTACCGTTTTATTCTAGGTGATTAGTACACACTGTTAAATGAAAGAAAGTTGAAAATTAGGCTCGTAATTTTTGAATGGTTAGGAAGATTGATGTAAAATTTTCATAAAAACTTTATTATATACTGCAATACAAATTTATTTTGCTTAAAATTGTTGCTCACTTGAAATTACTCAGATAGTCGAAGCGAACGAAAATTTGCCAACCATGTTTTGAATATGATTGATGAAAAATTTAATAAATTTTTGGCCATTAAAAAATTATTCATTTTGGTATCTCGTCATGTTCAGAACATTTTAGTGGAGAACTGTTACCAATTTGAGGTTAAAATATAAATAAATTTACGTTTTGGAGTGAAATGTAGTCAATATTCTTGACAAATTTCCTTTTTAGAAATATACAATTCTTATACAAACACAAATATGGTTAAAAATAGGCGTGTAGATTTCGTACAGAAAGTAAAAAATTTGATTGTTAGTGATTCGTGGGTTTCATGTGCCGTATTAAATAAGATATCGCGAAAAGTTGAGTGATACGTTCTCAAAGTAGCAAATTAAACAAAATATAAAAATACGATTATATTTCAATTTCAGAAGGAGTTTATATCAGAGATATTTTATCACTAAATGATGTGCAAAAACAAAATTTTGGGGTTTAAAAAGAATTTAGATATTCCAGTATCAATTACGAACCTTGCAGTAATGTGTGGTGCCTTGTCTTGCATACTTTGGCCTTCATAAACATTGTCCCAGCTACAATAATGATTAGCCAACCTTTCTCCTGTTCAGAAATTTTGCCCATATATGCTTCATATATGTTACGAACCTAGAAACATAGTTTTCTATATCGAATTTCAGAAGTCATTTTATTTTCAATTGTTCGCTATTACGTCACATACGGAGCAAGTAAAAATCAAGTTACTTCTGAAATTCAAGTTAGAATCGAGGTACATGCATAAACCTAAAATTCTATTTAACCAAGTTTTATTTGATCGAAATTCATGAAAATAAAGGTGCGAATAAATGAATATGGTTTTAGCGTCACGATTTGCAGTTCAAGTTAAAAGCGTGCTTTTCTTGGTAAGTTCTGTTAATCGAAATTTATTTATTTATTTTTAATGGTTGTGCTTCGATATGGGTTGCTGAAGTAACTGAATCTAAGGACAATATTAGTCCTTCATTTATGGCCTGTGAATGGACACGCGCAGACCGATATATCTAGGTGGTTCGTTTGATCCAGCTATCAAGCTGCCACTGGAATAACGAAAATTTCCTAGAGAGCTTCCTCGGACTAACTTCACATTTCTTGTGACTCACCACGAGACTCCCTCAAAAAGTTAATTGCGCGGTGCTCGAAACAGATCTCCCGAGTGTTCCCGACAGAGTTACGAATCTTTCCGACGGGGATTTCGCCGCTTCGGCCGGCTGAAGAGAGGCTTTTCGTGAGGCCCCTTCGAGTACAAAGAACAAGATAATTTAGGCAAAGAAAATTATTAATCTGAGTAGAACTATAGAGATCGAATAATTTAATAATGTAAATATGAATAAAAAAATAGACAAATGTCGCATTTTAATTCAGAATTAGAATTATATGCATTTGGAAAACTATAAATAATTTTTAAGTGGTTACCAGAAACCATTACTAATCTTATTTCTCGATTTCTGTGTTCTTTCTTGTCGCTAGCAGTATAAAATTATCATATTTACTTTTCGTATTTTTAACCCTTCTTTTGAATATTTTTTCTACGAGAAATTATCTTATAGCTTATAAAATAATTTTTTTATATTGAAATTCACTACTTAGATTTTGTGAACATTATGTTTTGCTGTCGATTTCATCAGAGGACGAGGGGCTCCTCGAGGGTGACGATCATTTTAAAGTTACACACACTAACTATAGAAAAAGCGTTTTTCCAGTGCTGGTATTTGTACTGGGCTGTCAGTATTGGCCCAGAACTGGAACCATATTTATAAAAATATTTTTCATATTCAAATTTATACTTCCAGAAATAATTTATTTATTCTTTTGTTTAAGGTATTTGGAGAAATATTTAAATGTTTACATGAAAAACTTCGTTTTATTTTTCACTTAAATAAAATATTATAATAATGACTATCAGTTAGTAGGATTCTTCATATAAAATCTCTAAACGACATTGTCGATTTCGACATGCTCGTTCTTTGATAGCTATATGCGTGCGACACGAGGCAACCGTGAGTAAGACACTAATGAAATGTTACACATGTTTTCTTGTAGTTAATGTTTCCAACGGAGCTGCCTTGATCTACGCTTGCTTGGATTTTAGTGACGTTCATTGGCTACGGTGTGCGCCTGTACTTGATTTTTAAATACGTAAACGAACTAGAGCCAATGAGCGAATCGAAATTCGAAGTCGATAATGCGAATCAACCCTTCTCCTTTACCACCACCTTAACACCCATATCGCCGCAATACAGTGCGAGATGCAAGATTTAAACAAATTATATATATATATATATATATAATAAATGAAATTAAAATTAAAATTTGGCTTTCAATATTTCGTAACAAAATGTTTTCATGCATAAACTTAGTATTAATACTATATGTCGTGCAGCTCCCCCCTCTCTCTCTCTCTCCGCCTCTCCCTCTCTCTCTCTGTTTCATCGTCAACTCCCTCTCTGTGTGGTAATCCCGTTCCATCGCAGAAGAATGAGACACACCCTTAAAGTTTGAGATGAATTTAGTGGAAAGAAACACGAAATCAAACGATTAAAAATTTTAATAAAACAGATTTTCTGTAAATATAAAAAGGATAGTTTTCCACGTGAAAAATAGACAGCCACTCCGTTTTAAATGAAGAAGAAAACTGAAAAAGTATTCACAGAGGCCCTCCAATTTCACAACTTACAGGTTTAAAAGGAACGGTGCTACAATTTTTAAAAGGGCTGTGGATGTAATTCTACCTGAAAATTAAGATGGCCCATTTGGCAATTTTTAAAAGTTTTTCCACGTCGGTTCTTAAATTGACAGCATTCTAATTGACAGCTATATGAAAAATTTCCAACATCAGACGTTTGGGATAGTGACATTCATTCGCAGGAATTTTCGCGTTCCGAAAATCGAAAAATGATCTTTCTCAATACTATGCTTAGTGAGAATAGCCTGTTTGTTAGAAACCTTATTTATATCTTTCTTGCTTTCTTCAACCCTTACTCCTAAAGGACGTTCAGTTTGGCCTATGTAAACCGCTTTGCAATTTTGACCTTTGCATCAAATGGAATAAACAATACCGCTCTTTTGCAATTTATTTACTATATCTTTAGTGGGCCTGAAGACCGACGTAAGGTGTCTTTTGTTTTTAAACGCCGTAGTTATGTCATAATGCCCGATAACTCTCGCAATTCGCTCAGATTGACCTACAATATATGGAATGCTAATAAAAGACCTAATTTTCGCGTATCGAAATATTTCTTCAACTCTATGTTGTTTATTTTGGGCCAAAATATGTATAAATTTTGTACTTTAATGTCTGTGCTTTCCCTAATTTTGTATCACTAGGGAAAAGAATTTTGTATAATTTTTCTGGATGGACAAAATGAATAAAAGATTGACTTTAAAGTCAAAGAACAAGAATACAATCTTTCCTTAACTAATGTTTATTCCAGACTCTCTGGTTTAGTAGTCTCAGACTTCACACATCGCCCTTAAGTGGGGCTTACATAAAGAAAGTTTATCGTGGAAATGCTACGACGAAAAGGAAGAAAGAATACATATTGAGAGTAAAAAATATAATATATAGTAGTATAGTCGATCCTATATAATATGTGTAAGCTAGTAAAAATTATAATTATTTAATGTAAAATTATTCTTATTATACATTACTCCCCCCGTCGAGAGTGAGTGATCAACATTCACGTTTCATTAACTTGGTCGTCAATTTTGGAATTTTAAGACACTCTCGAGGTATTGTTTTATTAGGTATTAAATTTGTGATATTAGGGACGATAAAGAAATCAAGGGTGCGCCTATGGTCATTGTAAATTGATTTGAAAGTAATCGAAACCATGCCATTTACTAAAATTGTAAGATGATAAAGAGCACAGACAGAAAAAGAACACTCAGATAAAGATAGTTGTAATTTTTTCGCAAGACTGATTGTTACGAAATTTGCAGTCGGACAAGTATCAAGCAAAACCCGAGCTTTGATTGTATTTTTTTTAGTGTTAAAAGTTTCTACTATCGCACTCACCATTAATTGAAAAGATGGCGCTGACGTTAGAGAAGTTAAGTCAATTTTTGAAACTTTCTGTGATTGCCACGGTTCCTTAGACTCGTTTTGATCTTGTGGCTTCGTAAAGTATAATCAGGTTTTATGACGTTTGCGGCATTTTTTACAATTTTCGAATTTACATTCTTTGGCTGAATGATTTCTTAAGCAATAGCAACACAAATAGGCACTATTCACTATTTTAAAACGCTCATTGACCGTCAACTTAAAAAATTTACCACATTTGAAAAGCATGTGACCCTCTGAACAAAGGAGGCATTTTCATGAAATGACTATTACGAATGTCAGGCGCTTAGGCTCAAATTTTCGTTTTTTAGCAGGGTTCATATCCTTATCATTTTCAATCGTAGAAGGATCAGAAGCTACGTGTTTAGATAAACCAGCAGCAGTTCTATGGACAAAATCTACGACTTCGTCTAATTTTGGAAATTCGCCCTTTTTGCTCTTTCATCCCATTTCGCTAGAGTGAATTTATTTAATTTTTCCTCAATAACAGCAACGACAATTTCCTCACTTAAATTTACACCTAGTGTAGCTAAAGATTAAAGATGTTGTTGCGATTTATCCGCGAGAGCTATCAACCCTTTCTTTCATTCTTTTTCTTGAGTAGGTAAAGGCAACAATAAACTTAAATGTCGTGAGATTAATGACCGCTTATCTTCGTACGATTTTTTAAGAAGGTTCCAAGCGCGATCATAATTTCCTTCGGCGATAGAAAAAACTTGAATTTTGCGCAAAGCTTCGTCTTCAAGAACTGATTTTAAATATTGTAATTTCTCTACGTTAGAAAGTTCAATGTGATTATGTATCATAGTGCGAAACGTATCTCTAAATGACAACCATTCTTCCATTTTTCCGCTAAAAGTTGGGAGTACCGTTTAAGGTAACTTGAGCTTTCTAAGACCGCTCGATGTAGCCGATATATTGCCATTTTCGATAACGGAGCCCGAGTCACGCCTGAAAGTATTACCATTTGCGCTGAATTGTGGTAATATAGATGTAAGGCTAGAGTAGACCAACAGGAAAGAATTGAATTATACCTGATTTGATTTTCAGCGGCTTGAGTACGATTATTGATGTCAAATTGTACAAGAAACTCTTAAAATGAAGTCACATTTTATTTAATAGATATACGCTTCTGTAAAAGCACGCTTAGTCTATCGAATTCATACATTTTTAAAAATTAATGAAAACAATTTTAAAGAATGAATCCTATAAATCGTATGAGACTGAGTGAAATGACTTAATTGACACTTAATTTGCGATTCAGTGATTTGATATACCTCCTTGTACCTGATGCTGCCCTGGAACAGAAAGAAATTTTGAAGGTGAGACGTCTATTCGCATCATCTCTAAGTGCATTGGTGCAAGGTGTTTGATCGCATAGCCTCGTTGCACTTTTGTGCAGGATTTTTTAGTCGCATTGACCTACTGTACTTCAGGCAAGATGATATATCGCATGGTCCTGCATCGATCTCTCACGAGATGTTTGAACGCATCGTCTCGTAAAATTCATCCCAAAGTTTGATTGCTCGGATCCTTGATAAGCCCTAATTACAAAAAACTTTTCAAAGAGCTATACCAGAGATTTTAACCAAAATAGTCCACAATTGACTTTTTTAACTTTTGTAAAGCGGCCATCCATCGATACCAATATCGCTGATAATTTGCAATGGAATTGAACCAAGAGGTACCCTTTTCTAAAAATTAATGGGGACCGCTCTGAACCGCAATGTAAGTAAGAACCTAACCCGCAACGAATAATATTTTAAGATTCTTATTCCTTAGTCCTTCGCTTTGAAAAATTGACAAGATTTCGCTCATTGATTTTCGATTTTGATAATTACGTAAGGCCCAAGAAGGAATCTTTTCCCTCAAGTTTAACTCTTCTAGAGACTCATCATTTTCTTCTTCGTCTAAATATTTATGAAGCTTTTCCCAGAAATCATCTTCATCTGAAGATTCGCAAAGATTCTGCTTACCTTCGACGGATAATTTATTTTCATTTTCTGCTTGTCCGTCTTTCATAACTTCTAAATTATTTATAATCAGATATTCCTTGCAGAGTGTTTCAGGGTTGAAATAAAATTTTTTGCTATCTATAATGTTATACATAATATTATATCGTGTACGCGGTAACATATATCCAATTTTATTCCCAGACATATTACAATAAGATTGCGAAAAATACTTTCGTTCCATAAAACTGGAGATCTTCGCTCTTACCGATTGTGCGAGATGAGCTTCCTTCGCATTATACCTTTCCATAGAAATAACACGTGACGGTTTATCAGTGAAATCTGCAACAACAGTTATTAAAATATAAAATTTTAATGAAAATTAAATTTAAAATATGGCCAGGAAGAGTATGCATATACTTTTAATATCCAGCAATATTTAGGAAGATAAGCCAATTTTGAGGGGATAAAATAGAATAAAATATATAAATACAAATGAAAAAT
>NC_046663.1:67625278-67626457 GCF_010883055.1 Belonocnema kinseyi | reverse complement strand
GAAGAGTATGCATATACTTTTAATATCCAGCAATATTTAGGAAGATAAGCCAATTTTGAGGGGATAAAATAGAATAAAATATATAAATACAAATGAAAAATTAATCAATTTCAATTTTGCAATTAGTTAAAAATATTATTTACGAAGAAAACCGAGAAATTTTAATGAATTATTACAAATTACATTTTGGTAAATGAAAGTGTTATTTCAGGATCACAAGTCAATTTATAATCGTGTTAAAAATAAAAATAAATATAGTGGAAAAGAGATTTGTGGTATATGAATGTTCGTAACATACGGAATTAACAAAAACAAGGTTTATTAAATAAAATAGAAAAACTCGCTATTGCACATCTAAAAGAATAGTGAATTTTGACGGTCCACCCCTCTCGCTTTCTCTTGCACCAGGCCCGTCGGAAAAGCTTTTCAGATTTTCCGGAGAGCCCCTTCAGTGATGGATCGTCAAGAATAATTTCTCTGGTTACAAATTGCGTTCACAACATTCCCCCTCCTATATTCCTGTACCATCAGGAATACTATTTCTTTTTACGAGAACGCAAAACTTCGTAGCTGGCCTCTTGTACGTCCGCAACTCGGGCGCGATTATCCTTGACAGGATAAACAGCCGTGATGATCCTTCGCATCCACTTGTTCCGTGGAAGCTCGTTGTCCCAGATATCAAACAAATCTCCGGCTTCGAGTTTCTCCGTACGTCGGTACCATTTTGTTCGCCGGTTGACTGATGGCGGGTACTCTTTCACCCATCGATGCCAAAATTGATCAGCCAACATCTTCGAATGGCGCCACTGTTTTCTGAGCACCGGGTCGTCAGTTAGAAAGATTCCTGGTGCCCCGGGAACCTCATCGTATTTCCTCCACGAGATTATAAGATGGTTGGGTGTGATGCTCCCTGGGTCAGCTAGATCATCTGAAACATAGGTCAAAGGTCTGCTGTTCACCGAGAATTCTGCTTCAACAAATAATGTTTGAAGGACTTCCTCCTTCGGTGCTCGCTTCCTCAACATAGCCTGTAGTGCTCTTTTGACGGACCCCACAAGCCGTTCCCAGCTTTCTCCAATGTGCGGACTTCCTAGTGGGATGAAGTGCCATTCTTCTCCATTCATGGAAGTTTGTCGCAATATCTTGTCCTGGTCGAACTCCTCTAGCGCTCTTCTCAGT
>NC_046663.1:67621393-67625178 GCF_010883055.1 Belonocnema kinseyi | reverse complement strand
TGTGCGGACTTCCTAGTGGGATGAAGTGCCATTCTTCTCCATTCATGGAAGTTTGTCGCAATATCTTGTCCTGGTCGAACTCCTCTAGCGCTCTTCTCAGTTCTGCATTTGCGCCAACGAAGTTGGTGCCGTTGTATGAAAAGAGTCTAGTTGGGTTTCCTCGACGACTGATTATACGTCTTAGGGCCATGAACATAAAGTCCGTTGATAAAGAGCTCGCAAGTTCTAGGTGTATAGCTCGTACATTTATGTAGGTGAAAAATACACCGTACCTCTTCTTGTTTCTTCTTTCTATCGTCACCTGGAATGGTACAAAGTAGTCCATCCCTGTATTGGTAAAGGGTTCGATAAAAGAATGAGTTCTCATGCCGGGTAATGGAGTCATTGCCGGTTGTTGAGGCTTTACTTTCCGTTGTCTGCAGGTCCGGTAATTGTACCCCTGGGCTCTTACTGCGTATCTCATCAATCATGCATTAAAACTATAAATACATCTGACCCGAAAACAACTTTTTGCCTGCATTTTTAAAAGAAAAAAATTATAAGTTTCATCTTTTATGAAAAATTTTGAATGTTAATAAAAAATTACATTCGCCGTCATTATAAAAAGTTTTAAAGTAGTCTACAACGTGAAAGAAACAAAGTATTACGCTAAGAAGAATGGTAATCGATTCAAATTATTTATTTAATCATTATTTTATTGCTATTGCTGTAAATAGTTTCTGTATTTTACATTTACATAACGTTGTATAATAATAAATAATTATAAAAAGAGAGCTTAAAATTTGATACTTTAACTTTTCTGAACTGTAACTTATGAGGATGGCTTTTACACCGAGGTTCAAGTTGTCGGTTCAGCGCAGTGGTTAGCACCCCCGACTGCTAGGCGATAGATTTAGGGTAGATTATGTAGGTTCGATACCCCGTAGCGTTATAAATTTTATTTGTAATATAATGTTTAAAAATGTAATATATGTATTTACTATAAACAGGACTAATAATTTCTGCGGACAAAATACTCGAAATCAATTAATATTTATTTTTTCAAATAACTTTTTTGTCACATGGTTATAGTATGGGAGTACGGTACTAGTTAGCACTGATGCAATACTGCCGTCTATGGTGAATTTCCTATTGGAATAGTACTTTGCTAGTAGTGATATCCAGTGCTGGCCCAACACAGATAGCCCAGTACAAAATAATTTTGTCATCCCAAAGATATGCCAGTACAGGTGCCAGTACTGGCAAAAAATAGAAAAAAATAAGAGGGATTTCATGGTGGCCACCATGATGGATCCATGAGGGAAGCCCATGTTAGGCCCCTATGAATTAGCATTTCGTTTCCATAAGGAACAACGTTTAGGTTGCCCCCATGGAATTCGCAAGGCATGAGGGCAATCCATCTGGACCCTGCCAGGGGCCCCCGCCATTTTTCCACACGGGTGATTCTAATTTTAAAGTTAATAGGTTATTCACTTCAACATATTATTAGATAGGAAATTCAAAGTAATTAAATTTGAATGCCTAGTTCTCGCATGCTTTTTATAAAGCAAATTATTGTATTTTCTTTATAGATTAATTTGGAACGAGGCTTGACAAATTTGTGAAGGTAAACATTGAAAATATTCAGTGTTCGGTGCTTTTTTGGAATTTAAAAATTTTTCAAGATTTAAAATTGACTTTATTGTATTTTAAAATAGATGCATTTGAAATATGGGCCCGTATTTAATTAATAATTTGGAATGTTTTATTTAGACATTTTTAAATATGATATTGTGTCACAAATTGAAAAAATTTTTTCATTTTTGTTGAATTGAAACTGAAATTGATAATTTAAAAGATATCTAAATAATCAATATTTGTCCTTAAATGTTCCTATTTTTCGTTAAGATCTTTTAATAGTCAACAGTCGGCTTTCCACTCACCGCAGACGTCCGTCGCCAACGTCGCGTCGGTACGACCATGGAAGCTTGAAAACATGTTAGCCGGCCCAACCCTGGTTATCGTAAATAGGTTACCATAGCAGGGCCGACATTGGGCCGATGGTCAAGCTCTGGCATTTCACTGAATTTTGCACTTGGGAATCCGTCAACTAAATGAACGTGAGCAGGTGCAGGTATACAGTCGGTTATTCAGCGCCGATTAGCCCCACTGCCCAGTTACTCGGCTAATCGACTGGTTCGGCTAGTGTACTACGATATACATATGAACGTGCATGAATATCAACGTGCATGACTAACATGCATAACGACGTGCAGAACTAACATGCAACTGATGTACATAACGACATAAATATGAACGTGCGAAAACCGAAAGGAGTTCATGTGCAATTAATTTGTGAATTGAAAAGTACACAATTTGAAAATAATCTTCAACTATACACGTAGCTTCAAATCGATAACTATGTACATTTTTCTTCGCTTTTGAAATATTGAAAATTTTTTTTTCAAACATATAAAATATGATATATTCCGAAGAATATAAACAAAAAATTCCATGATCTTAAAACATTTTAAAATCCCTAAATATTTTTAAAACCGTATTTAAAAATCGCCAAGGAGGTACACGTTTTCAATTATTCAAATTTTTCGTACATTTTTTAAAAAACTGAAAAATTACAAAAATTGCTTAAAAATATACCAGATTCCTTTTTAACAATTTTAGGTATATTTTTTAATCTTTTTTAATATGCTTTTTCGTCTTCCTAGTAATCGTAAAAACTTTTTGTTATTCTTATAAAACCTTTCACAATTCCCAAAAAGATTCTGAATTTTATGTTCCAAACCTTAAAAAATGTAAATTTTTTTAAAATGATTTAAAATCATTTCAAGATTTACATTCAGTTTTAATATTTTTAAAACTTATTTCAAGAGAAAAACATCTCTTGAAATTCTTAGATTTTTTACATTTTCATCCTAATGAGAAGGTTTTGTTTTATGTATAATTTCTGTATCCTGTAGGCACGATAACTTTTGAAAAACTAGTCAGATTGTGTTCTACTTTGGCATACTTTTTTAAGGCCTTAAAAGAAAGTACGAGTTCTTAAAATATCTATTTTGTATAAAAATTCAAAAGGTGGGCGCATTTTCCAAATGGTTGAAATCATATTTTTCAAGATTAAAAAATTCTATGTATGGTTGTTTATAGCACTCAGAAATTCAAACAATAATATCAACAACAATATCAGTGTTAGAGCATTTTCAAAATCCAAAAAGCAGATTAAAATAAACATTTGAAGCCAAACAAAGCATTGTATGAAAAATAGTAAGACGAAGAAAAAATATGATTTTTTAATGTCCATAAGATTATCATAACAAATTTCTTAATTTTCTCGAAAAGTTAAAATTTCAAAATTTGATCGTAGAAAAAATAATGAAGCATCCAAAAATTCCATTTTGTGGTCAATCAGTTTTCTATAGGATTTTTGAAAAGACACGTAGGTTTTGCTTTAATCGTAAAAAATAACATTCAAACTAGAAAAATTAAACTTTTAAAAGAAAACGATACCAGAAATGAACTTAAATTAAGAAACAAAAGTTGTTCCGCCAAAAAGATCCATACATTTTTTATTAATCATATTTAGATAGGGGGAATAGATTTTCTTTCATGAATAAAAAATAATATTAAACATAAAAAAAATTAAATTTTTGAAAAAATAATTATAATTATTGATTAAGTAAATCGCCTTTTACCCAATAATTTTAATTCCAACCCCTTTTACTTTTTATTTGTTGATGTAATGAGAACTGCATTTAAAAAACTATGCTTGAAAATGGAAAATTTGAGTA
>NC_046663.1:67620134-67621293 GCF_010883055.1 Belonocnema kinseyi | reverse complement strand
TTTACCCAATAATTTTAATTCCAACCCCTTTTACTTTTTATTTGTTGATGTAATGAGAACTGCATTTAAAAAACTATGCTTGAAAATGGAAAATTTGAGTAAAACTACACTTTAGGATAAACATCATCACGCTGCACCGTGGTCAAAGTCCCCATAAAGCTGGTTAAAATTAATTAATTTCATTACTTCGGGAAGAATTTCCTTACTCGGGGGTTTTTGGGGTTGCTGATTATAATTCTGATATTGGCTTTTGACAAAAATGAAATAGCGGTTACAAAATGGCGAAAAACTCTCACAAAATTTAATTTTTTCATGCAAAAAGGATCAGTTAGAGGTTTTCGGGATCGCTAATTACGAACCTGATATTGCTTTCTGCAAAACAAAATTGAGGTTACAAAATCACTGAATCTTTATTTAATAGTATAAAATATGACATATTTTGTTTAAATATTAAGCCGATGTTTTGTTATCGTTTAAACAATATGTTCCTTTAATGAACAGATGTTTGATTATACGGTTAGTTGAAGCTAATACAACAGTGAATGAACAAAATATTACGATGTTACGGTATGAATAATGTGCACTGCACAATGAGCGTTTCAGAGCGCATCTGTTCAATCTATCTAAAATAATGTCTCAAGACCAAACGGGCAACTTTGGGCAGCTATATTTCAAATATGTTTTACGCATATGTGTAATTTTCCATTGAAAATTGAAAACAGGGCCCGGCCTAGCAAGATTTTTTGCTATACTCTATTTTCATTAACGTGAATTAATATAAGAATTAAAAAACCGAAGTAAATTGCTTATTAATTTTTTAATTTTATGTTTGTCATATCTATTTATGTTACACTATTTTTTAAGTACTTACATCCACGAAAACAATCCATGTTGTTTCGCTGGAATTGATCACTCCATTGAAAAACAATGCACTTTTGAAAAACTGTTCGTTAGTACTCGTGACGTGCACGCGTTTCGATGCGTTCAACGTGTGTACCCAAGAAAGGAAGAAACAGGCTTAGACGAGCTCGTCTTCTTAGATATCATTTCCGAACGATGCACAGTGGGGTGAAATCGGAAAACGAGGTTCAAAATGACATTTAGAACGCAATTATGCACCGATTTTAGAATTTTTTTTTTTTAAATTCAGAACTAAATT
>NC_046663.1:67617580-67620034 GCF_010883055.1 Belonocnema kinseyi | reverse complement strand
TTTACCCAATAATTTTAATTCCAACCCCTTTTACTTTTTATTTGTTGATGTAATGAGAACTGCATTTAAAAAACTATGCTTGAAAATGGAAAATTTGAGTAACACTACACTTTAGGATAAACATCATCACGCTGCACCGTGGTCAAAGTCCCATAAAGCTGGTTAAAATTCATTAATTTCATCACTTTGGCAAGAATTTCCTTACTCGGGGGTTTTTGGGGTTTCTCATTATAATTCTGATATTGGCTCTTGACAAAAATGAAATGGCGGTTATAAAATGGCGAAAAACTCTCACAAAATTTAATTTTTTCATGCAAAGAGGATCAGTTAGAGGCTTTCGGGTTCGCTAATTACGAAGCTGATATTGCTTTCTGCAAAACAAAATTGAGGTTACAAAATGGCGGAGGATTCTCAGAAATCTTGTCTTTGACTAACTCAAATAATTCCTCTCAGGATAAACAAATTCGCTGTTTTGTATCTGTATGACCAGTATCTGGGAAAGTAACGTTTTTTTAAATTTTTATGAGAGTTATGTTATATCACTGAAAATTCTTTTACATTACAAACATTTACAATATTTTATAATATTTAAAATTACTTGATGAAATAATGTTATCAATTTCCGATTATTTATATCCTTATATCTCATATATCACTGAATCTTTATTTAATGGTATAAAATAGACATATTTTGTTTAAATATTAAGCCGATATTTTGTTATCGTTTAAAAAATGTGTTCCTTTAATGAACAGATGTTTGATTATACGGTTAGTTGAAGCTAATACAACAGTGAAAGAACAAAATATTGCGATGTTACGGTATGAATAATATGCACTGCACAATGAGCGTTTCAGAGCGCATCTGTTCAATCTATCTAAAATAATGTCTCAAGACCAAACGGGCAACTTTGGGCAGCTTTATTTCAAATATGTTTTACGCATATGTGTAATTTTCCATTGAAAATTGAAAACTGGGCCCAGCCTAGCAAGATTTTTTTCTATACTCTATTTTCATTAACGTGAATTAATATAAGAATTAAAAAACCGAAGTAAATTGATTATTAATTTTTTAATTTTATGTTTGTCATATCTATTTATGTTACACTATTTTTCAAGTACTTACATTCACGAAAACAATCCATGTTGTTTCGCTGAAATTGATCACTCCATTGAAAAACAATGCACTTTTGAAAAACTGTTCGTTAGTACTCGTGACGTGCACGCGTTTCGATGCGTTCAACGTGTGTACTCAAGAAAGGAAGAAACAGGCCTAGACGAGCACGTCTTCTTAGATATCGTTCCCGAACGATGCTAGGGTTACCACTGCACTTACTTCAATCTTTGAATATACTCAAATAATTTTTTTTTGAATTATGACCAACTTTTAATGATTTTTTACCACTGTGCGCTGGTTCGCAAAGTATATTTTTTATTGTCGTCTAAAATTGTTTGAAGTATAAAAAAACCCTTGTGGCATGTACGTTTGAAATCAATATTTTGGAGTAAATTTGATTTTTGAGTGTTTAGCAACTTGACAGTGAAAACACCACAGTGTTTTTATGTGCCTCGATTATACAGGTTCATAAAAAAGTGCCTAAATACTCTTAAATGCTATAAGATGTTTACATTCTCATTAGAGAAGGTATTAGATTTGTGTAAAATTTGACCCCCCCCCCCTTAGTTTTTGTCAAATGTCCACGTTTTGAGACACCCTGAATCCGAAAAACAGGTATTCACGAATGTGCCTGTCTGTATGTCTGTACCTTTGCCTGTGAGCATGATGACTTTTGGAAAAATCAATCTATTATATTAGAATTTAGTACACTTTTAAAGGGTCCTAAACTAAAAGTAAAGTTCGTTAGCCAGTCATTTTGGATAATAGTTCAAATGTGGGCACATTTTGAAAATTTTTGAGACCATTTTTTTCACATTTTCAAAGTTCCCTGTAAGGTTATTCACAGAATTTAAAAGGTTTAACTATTTATCTTTATGACTTTTTTCATAAAATCAAAAATTATCAGAGTTATAGCATTTACACAATTCCAAAAAAACACAAGAAAATTAACATTTTATGCCAAATAACGCACGATATGAAAAAAGTCTAGTGAAGAAAAATGTTGCTTTTTGAATGCCCTACAAGACTATCGTAACAACTTTTTGAATTTTGTTGAAAAATCAAAAATTCCAATTTTGGCAGCATACAAATTAATGAAAAATACAAAAAGTACATTTTTCGACCAAATTGTGCAAAATACGGTGAAATATGACAGAACAAAAATTGCGCATTTGAAAAAGATCTACAAATTTGTTATCAAACGCTTTTTGATAGAATGCGTAGTTTTGGCTATTTTTGACGATATACGAGGGTGGATTGATAAGTTTCCGGCCTGACCAAGAGATGGCGCCACTAGGCCTACCTTGAGGTGGCGTTCTATAGTACCATCCTTAGATAGC
>NC_046663.1:67611953-67617480 GCF_010883055.1 Belonocnema kinseyi | reverse complement strand
CTAGTTGTCCAACACACGCGGGAACGACCTACATTCAAAGGCACAATGCGGCACTAAGAGTACTTTATTACCATCTCTGTCACTACTACGGCATTCACCTTAGTATCGCTCCTCTAAATGCTCCTAGACAAATCGAGTCAATTGTCAAAAATGAGAAGTGCTGCATATACTGGAACTTTATATTATTGACAATTGTTTCTGTTGCTCACTCGAGGCCTGACATGGTTCTTCTTGACTTCGATAAGCGATCCATGTTCTTTATCGTATTTTCGGCACTAGCTGACAAAAACATCATAGTCAAGGAGAATGAAAAGAAAGAGAGGTATCGAGACCTTATAAGGGAGTTGCAACGATTGTACCCGGAATATTCTGTTGAATTAATCGTCCTTATCATCGACGCTTTTGGAAGTGCCAAGCTTTCACTCGCTAATGGCCTAAGACGCATCCCTGCGTGTCAACAATATGCTAAAACACATGCAGGAAAAATGCAGAAGGCGGTAGACCTTGGGTCGCTCCGTGTTCTTAAAGTGCACGAGGCTTGTGAGACGTGGTTGCGGCTTAAATTTTACCGCTATTTCGCTGGGAGCGGGGGCAATTTTTCAGATTAGCACCCCAAATTAGCTTCTCAAATTTCGTGTTCCTACTGCTAAACGGGGCCTGGCCGGGGGTGACCCATGTAGGAAACATAGACACAAGACGGCTGCCACTTACTTGACTGCCACGCCTGAATGAACAGAGTTCGTGGGCCACAGAGTTCTGACCCACGAACAAAACTCGAAGTTCCTTTTAATTTTAATTTGGCGTCAGATTGGAACCTCGATCACGATGTCCTGGCGTCGCCTAGCAGGAACGCTAGCTCTAATCCAACATGAATAAAAAGGGGTGGGTGATTATCGTGAACGAGAGAGAGAGAATTTATTCTTTAACGTTCAAGACTCTTGAATTAAGATAACAAAATCAAAGTCAATTTTAAATTAACTAAATTCTACTATTTTAGAAGAACAAAATCAACGTCATTCATATTAACCGAATTCTGCCATTTCAGTTAAACATAATCAATTTTACCGGGCCTATAAAAGGCTGCCGACAAATTCTTAGCGTCCATGAACTTTTTATTGGCTTTTCCTTTGGCAATTATCGGGTCCACTCGATACTTCCGGGCCTTTAGCCGACTCTTAAGTTCGCTGCTTGTTTCGTCATCTTGCCACTGTTTCCCGCCATGCTCTCCCAACTTTCTGCTCGATAATGTATTTACCTCGCGCTACGCGCTCGATCTCTGTGCATAGACTTTTTAAAACTGAAGGTGGAAGCATTGACAACAGTAATTTGGCACTTGTGAGTTTGTTTTTGCTGGAGCTCGTTCAGCCTTAACAAACACATTCTCACCACGTATCTCGTGCTGCGCACTCGAATTTTTCCCTAAAATTTTTTATCATTCTCAAAAATGTAAATTATTATAACTCATAACTTACATTTGTATTGAAACAGACGTACTTTCATTGTCTTGTTTGAAAAAAAGTTTATGATTTAAACTTTACACATACGGTCTGCAAATTCCAATGACTTATCGGTCAAAAAATGGATTTTTTTTCGGTTAGCTGCGTTAGACATTTGCGTTCGAAATTTCGAAAAAAAATTTCGCTGCTCGCGATTAATTTGAACAAGATAAATTTATTTATCAAGATGCATCGGGTGGTATCTGTACAGCGCGCGGCCAATTCTCTGCGAATTTCTCCAACTCTGGTCGGTCGTAATAAGGTATAACAATTTACAGTATTATTATTATTTTTCGGTCCCCTCGAATAAGGAAAAGTGCTGTCGTTATATGCTTATTATTGTTGTCCCATTCAAGGCTAATTTGATAAGCCAGTCTTTTCACACTCCCTCTTAAACCATCTCAGACTCATTTGCCATGGTAGGTGACGAAGAAGTTCCACTCCGCTTCAACAGCGAAATCATTCCTGTGATTAATCAAGTTGGCAAAGTTGTATTTATTTTTATATCGTGAAACCGCTCCTTCCGAAAAGTATATTATTTTTTAACGTTATTAGCACCAAATTTAATTTTTTTAAATTCAATCAATTCTAAATTGAAAAGATGAACCGAACTTGCATCTTGACCAACTTTTTGCCGAAATCATTACAAAATTTTCATGTTCCATTTCTTTATTTTCTTTATAATACGCCACATACAGGTGAAGTGTAGCCTGATTATTATAGCCATCATGGGACTGGATAGCCCCTTGCATCAAGAAGGAATAATTTTCGGCAAAATCAAGACATACTGTAAACTCTCCAGCATCAAAAGATTCTTTTTGTTTGGAGAAATGAGACGCTTGAGATTTCGCAACAAAACCGTGTTTCAATAGCTCAGGGCACATATTTTTCAAATATTTAAAAAATCCTCTTTTTTGTACTTTGCTTAAACGATTTTACTCCTGAAAACTGCAAAAAAAATAGGTTAGATTATACGCTGCGTAAAAAAGTGGATAAAATTAGTAAATACACAAATTGAAAGAATGAAGCTCAATAGTTTTATGAAGGAGAATATTGATGAAATGAATTTTCACTTTTATTAATTGATAAACAAATAGAAATTGTTCAATTATCAAATTAACAAGTTATTCTTTTAAAGAGTGGACTAAAATTGATAATTATATGAGTAATTTGTTTATATTTAGTTTTTTTTCTTACCTGTCAGTACTGTTCCATTAGCTAAAAAATATTTCCTGTATTTCGTGGCTATCAAGAAATGATCTCAACTTTTTAATAAATACAGCAACTTCTGGACACTTATCACACGTAGAAAACAAAACATGATGTTGTTTCATTGCAAACAGAGCTTTTAATTAAACCAGTTGAGCTTTCAGAGAAAATAATTTGTTTTTTTTTAGTTCGTTTTTTTAGTCAAAATATTTGTAATTTTATATTTGGGTAAATTTTGCACACACGCATATTGTGCTTTACTTTTTCCAGCGGAAATACATTCCCGTGGTCCTAAAGTTTTTTATTTTGCCTGCCCAATTTTCTCATCAGAGAAAGCTACTTTAAATTTCTTGTATAAATCATGTATAATAAATAATAATAGACTTTTATTTTTTTGGATTTTTTTATTATCTTCTACAACCAAAACATCGTCTTTCATTCCAGGCATCACGGAACTGAAATCGTCTGATAAATAACAATTTTCTACGCGATCGAGTGTCAAGTTATCCAAGCTTTTTTCTTTTTTAGTTTCAGGTTGTGATGCTAATGATGATTTTTTCGAATGTTTTTCGCGGCCTGTACCATTCTCTTCGAGGCTTTACACTCACGTCGTATCATTTTTATTGACTAATCCAACGGAAGTATGGTCAAAACTTGGATTTTTTCGGATCTGTTAGTTTTTTTATCAAAAGCAAACTTAAAATTATTGATGAGGACTTCATTGAGATTTGTGTTATTGTTTGTATCATTATTACTTAGTTTTCTCAAAGAAGTTATTATGGCTTTCTTACATCCAGTGACGCTCGACAATTGTTTCAATTTTATTGGTGGTTCACCATTCTTTGATGACAGTTTATTCACGTTATGAATTTTTACTTGGTTATCAATTGCATCGTACTCAAAGGTGCGATTTCTCTTTTCATCGTCTTTCATCTTATCAAGTTGTATTTCAGTCTCGTCAACAGTAGAATATTTCTTTACTTGAAACTCGCAAGAATGTTCGGGTTTACGGCCAGGTAGATAGCCCTCTCACACGAATTGCACATTTAACAGCTGATAAAATATTTAAAATCACTAATTCGATTTACTGTAATTGAATGTAAATTTTTAATAACGTATTTATGATGTTTTTCATCCAGAGGATTAGAACATTTATTCATCTGGACCATTTTAGATGATAAAATCAAACCTATTGTGCGGGATATTTCTCAACTCGTGTGCATATAAACCCATGTAACAAATAAACTGAAATGACTAATAAAATTCAATTTTTCTTTACGCGTAGATGCAAAGATCGCAACCAAGCGTGTTATTTTCAGTTAAAAATGCGGCTCTTATTATTAAATTAAAAAATAATAGCTTACAAAATTATCGAGAAACAAGAAATATAAATTACACAGTAGAGTGCAATTTGTATATGACATTTTTATTTTATTTTCTCTGTCATAGTTTAATAATAAAAATTATTTTTATTTCATTGTTCCTTATATTATGCTTGAAAAAATAAAATTAATTGAATAATAATATTTTTAATTGTTATTCTTCATTACGATGGACCAGAGTTGGAGAAACTCTAAGACACTCGGCGGCGCGGAGTACTGACAGCGCCCGGCGCCTGGTAATATATAAATTTATCTTGTTCAAATTAATCGTGAGAAGTGAAATTTTTTTCCTGAATGTTGAACTTAAGTGTATAAGGCACCTAACCACAGAAAAAAATTCCATTTTTTGACCGAGAGGTCATTGGAACTTGCATTTGTTTACTTAAAAATTAACTAACAATAGACTAATGAATAAATAATTTTTAGTCCTTAATATTTTATCAAAATATATATATCTAGCAATAAATCCTGAAAATTTCATTAATTGATCTTTGATGGCTGATTAGAAATTAATTTTTTAATTAAAACTACTCAAAATTTTTATTGTTATAAGTGGTTGTTAGAATGAAAATTTTGAAAAAATGTTTTGGAGATTAATTTTTGATAGTGACTACTTAATAAAACACTGCACTAATTTAATTTTCATGGTCAAGTGGAAAAAGGTGGTAACACTTGATGCGATCTTGCTCACTGTGAAATTGTTGCATAACAAATTTTTTTTTTGGATTTTCCATTATTTTCTATGTTTTTAAAATTAGAATTTTTTATTTCTCAAGGAAATCCAAAGGGTTGTTATAATAATCGTGTAGGGTCTTTAGAAATCAAACTTTTCCTTTTTTTGTCTTTTTTTCACATCATTCGTTATTTGTCTTAAAAGGTTCATTTTCGTGTGTTTTTCGGTATTTTGTGAATACTTTATCTCTGGTAATTTTTAGTTTGATGAAAAAAGTCGGAAGGATGAATTGTTTAACTGTTTGAATATTATAAACATCCGTACTAAAAATATTGAATATTGAAAAAGTGGTCTTGAAAACTTTCAAAATATACCCACATTTTGAATTTTTATCCAGAATGGCTGGCTAACAAACTTGACATTCAGTTTAGGACTCTAAAAGTGTGTACCAGGCGCCAATCTGATAAGATGATTTTTTCAAAAGTTTTCGTGCTCACAGACAAAGAGACAGACATACATACAGGCCGACTGGCAGACACACATTCGTAAAAACCTGTTTTCGGATTCAAAGAGTCTCTGAACGTTGACATTTAACAAAAATTGGTGGGGGGGGGGTCAAATTTTAGCCAAATCTAATACCTTCTCTGATGATAGTTATGTTTTTGGTTTTACGAGGGTGGATTGATAAGTTTCCGGCCTGACCAAGAAAAACAACGTTTTTAAGATTTTTTTTTTTTTATTTCTCAACATAATCTCCTCCAAGGCTG
>NC_046663.1:67608382-67611853 GCF_010883055.1 Belonocnema kinseyi | reverse complement strand
TTAAGATTTGATTTAAATAAGTACAAATTCAGAAACATAAAAAATAACCTTTTACATTTTAGGCTCCTAACCTGCTGAGTTCTAAGCCTAATATAATTTTTTTAATGTTATCATTTTAAACTCAGTTTCAAAAAGTTTCTAAATTTCAAATCCAACTCTCATTCTTATATATGCAAAAATTGTAGAAAAACATTCATACAGTTATATAGGAGATTATGAATTTATGATTTGAAGATAAGGCACAGGCAAACCAAATTATTTAAAATATTGAAAATTAAATTTTTTAAATATTTATAACTGGAAACTGTCAAGAATTCTAAATTGAACTTATTTAAAAATTCAGAATATTTACGTTTCAAAAAATTAAAAGTATTGGATACGTTTTTCGAATAAAAAATTTTAAAATGTGAATAATTTACCTACAATTTATTTGGTCCGAGTTTCGCAATATTAGCGCAATTCTACGTTCTATAATGACTTCAATCGTTTTCAATTGGGTATCAATAATTCTGTGTTAGAGGTTAATATTGGCACTATATCATTTTGATATTGCTACCATTATATACAGGCGGTTTTTTACTCTTTCAAACAAACAAATGCCAACAATATGAAAATAAAAAGAAGGAAATAGACGTTTTGCAACAATATACCTGCCAAATTAAACTATTACTACCAACTTGATAATCACACTATATCACTTACACATCCGTGAAACGGCATGATTTTTGCATATTGGTATAACCCAGTTACTATCGATTGTTCATTGGGTATACCGCCTAAATAAACATTCTAATTTTTGCTCTTACAATTTTTGTGGAATTATTAAAAATATAATTTCTACCCAATAAAAGCGTGCGCGGCATATGCGTTTCAAACAAAATCTACAGAGGGGGCATTGCATGCAAGCGAATTTACTTAATTTAATACGATTGAATACAATTGGGAACACCTGACACAGTCAGCAACAATTTACACCGCTTCAACTTTTGATCACTCTTAATCGTTGTAAATCGTTTACAATCGTTTATTTCTAGAAGGGTTGATATATATATATATTTGGTTCGGTGTTGATTCCTCTAGAATCAAACCGAAAGGCCTATGACAACACCGCCGAACGCGTCCTCGGGTTGCGGATATAGGGTCCCTGTACCAAGGGTTTCTGCTGAATATGACTACAAAAATAAATAGGCAGTCGCGGACAATTGTCCAGGGGTGGTCCCGAAGGAATTAACCCCCAAGCGGAGGTGTGAAAACCGTGCCGAAAGCTGAATGGCACCTGGGTGAGGTGTCTAGAACGGTGACTCTGGGATACCAGGCGACCTCTCAGAGTAAGCAGCCTTATCCTTGCATGCGGGGCTCTACAAGGATGGACTAACCCCTTTCCCTAGCTTCTCGTGGGAACAAAAATGACAACACCAAACATAGTTCTAGTAGTGCGGTTCAAAACAATAAAACGCGCAGGGCTCCCGACAATGGGTCGGCCAACAATGCTGACCAATCTAGAGCTGGGGGAGCCAATGAAAATGGATTCAGTGCGATGGATCAGCGGGATCTCGTGACCTTTGGGTGGACGGAGCGACTGAATCACGACTTGCTAGACTGCTACAATGCGAGTGTGGCCCGTGAACGGGGTTACATGGCACGGCTGCATGCTCTGTGGTGCGAGAAACACCCGGAGCTATCGCATTTTTCGCAGAAACGTCTGCAAAACCATGCTGAATTACTCCGTAAAAGGGGCTATGTAAGCGGAACGCCTACTCTACCACAGCTAGAACAAGCAGGCAACAAAGAAAGAGAGGCGACACTGAGAACAACTGCGGGAAGGCATTCAATAGATGAAGAGCGATGCTTTACGACCCGGAGAAACATCAACACCAAGGTTTCTCTCAAGCCTAAAGATCTGGCTGAAATGGATGACGAGCTTCGTGGACATTTTTCCGGTGAATCCCACCTCTGCGCTATCAATTATTGTGTGTATAATGCAGCGAGAGCTTTGGCCGATGCGAACTGTAAAACAAAACCAACGGCTGATCATAAGACCAAAAGTGTCTACGAAGTTCAGCATAGACTGGACGAAAACTCAGAAAATATAAATAGCTTCAAGGAGTTATGTGTTTCCCTCATAACACCTGACAAAAAATGCCCACCCATCACTACCGAGGAAGTGAAAAAAGTATTAAGAGGGATGAAGAACTATTCCGCACCGGGAACAGATTGTATCAAAACCTTCTGGTGGAAAAAGCTTTCTTCAACCCATCAGAATTTGGCCCGTATTCTCACCTCATATTTGAATTCGGAGGAGCCGATTCCAGAGCGGTTGGTGGAAGGGCGCACAATACTCCTGCCGAAAATAGGCAACTAAGCTGACCCGAAGAACTACAGGCCAATAAGTTGTCTGAACACGCTTTATAAGATATTCACAGCTATCGTAAATGATAGGATTGTTCGGGCAATTGAACCTGTGTGGCAAGAAATGTATGAACAACGAGGCTCAAAGAAAAGCGTAGCCGGATGTCGGGAGAACCTGCTCATCGATAGATGTGTCTGCAAAGATGGAGCATTCTACCAGCGTGACCTATCGATGGCCTGGATTGATTGTCGGAAAGCTTTCGATTCTACATCCCATAGACTTATCATCTGTCTTTTGGAAATCTTAAAGGTTCATTGGCATATAGTTGGTGCATAGAGAGATTGATGCCGCTTTGGAAAACCAGATTTACTATCTCATCTGGAAAAAATCGTGTGACAACTAACAAGGTCACGTTTCAGAGAGGTGTCTTTCAGGGCGACATCATGAGCCCACTCCTCTTTCGCCTTACATTATTGCCACTATCTCTATCACTACGCCATTCCGACGGGTACTTGTGCGGCAAACCTGCAGATCGAAAGTACAAGGTCATTCATGTATTTTACATGGACGATCTTAAGATCTATGATAAAAACAGAGAGCAACTGCAGCTAGCTCTGGGGATTGTTGAACGATATACTAAGGAAATTGGAATGGCATTTGGGTTCGACAAATGCGCCAAGGTTTATTTGAAGCGAGGAAAACTTAATGGCATCCCTGAAGATCCTGAGCTCGTTGATAGAAGCGCCATACGACACCTTTGCGCTGGAGAGACTTATACATACCTGGGCGTGCCACAGAGCCGCATTCAGGATGTGACATCTATAAAGGATACTCTCCGAACCAGGTACAAACGTCTCACCCGACAAATTTGGTCTTCCGAACTGTCGGCGAGGAACAAAGTATCTGCAACGAACATCCTTGCCGTCCCAGTACTACTCTATTCAATTGGAGTAGTTCCATGGACGAAGAACGAGCTCAGATCTCTTGATATCGGGACAAGAAAGGTTATGCGCATGAAAAAAAGCAACAGGATTATTCTGGGTACAGCACATAGAGTTGCAAATGGAAGAGACCCTCTTCTTAAAATGGTCAGGAATCACGAGGAAGTAGGCAAAGGAGCA
>NC_046663.1:67607035-67608282 GCF_010883055.1 Belonocnema kinseyi | reverse complement strand
TATATCATTTATATTTTATACTTGAAATAAGGTAACCTCAAAATATACGCATATAAAGAGGCGCGCAAGTATTGAAATAATGAGAATCGTCAGCATCGAAATCTGGAATATGTCACACGGGCAAAATCTGTGATAGTATTGGGGTGAACGTCGTTTCAAATCTGGTTTCACTGGTGTGAGATGGACCGTTGCCTCACTGCAAGTGCGCAAATATTTTGTAATAGTATCTAGTTTATTGCATTCAATAAAAACAATTTCTAAGCGCCATAACAAAAAATGCTTACTTTCGTAGTGTGAAAAAAAGATTTTTTTTGGAAGGAATCGAAAAACCAACGCAGCTATTATAATGTAAAACTTGTCAGTTTTCAAAACCTACTCTTAAATTTTTTTCACATTCTCATCAGAGAAGGTATTAGATTTGTGTAAAATTTGACCCTCCCCCCCCCCCTCAGTTCTCGTCAAATGTACACATTTTGAGATCCCCTGAATCTGAAAAACTGGTATGAATGTATGTATGTATGTCTGTATGTATGTATGCATGTTTGGATGCAATATGCCTGTTGTCTGCCTGTATGTCTGTCTGTGTGCACGATACTTAAAAAATATTAACCTGTTAGATTGGCTTCTGGTACACCCTTTTAATTTCCTAAACTAAAGGTCAAGTTCGTTAGCCAGCCATTTTGAATGAAAATTCATAAAGTGAGCACATTTTAAATATTTTTAAGACCACTTTTTCCAAAAATATTCAAAAAGATCATCATTACAACTTTTTGAATTCTCTTTAAAAATTTGAAATTTTCACTGCATACGACATAATGAAAAATCAAAAAATTACATTTTTCGGACAAACTATACAAAATACGATTAAAGATGAGCAGACAAAAATTGTGCATTTGGAATGTAGCTACAATATTTTTATTAAACACTTTTTAATAGGATACGTATTTTTGGGTTTAATCATGAAATCATCATTAACAGTAAAAAATCTGCTTGCTGCGAGGGCACATTCTTATAAGAACGTTTGTCTTTTACACTGTGAGACTTCCTATTTGAATAAATGACGAAAACTTTTCAAACTTAAGTATTCTAAAAAAACAAAACATGGAAAAAAGTGATGCGTTTCGAAAATTAATATAGCGGTTTTCAGTAAACGAGCAATTTCAAGGCAATATTAAAATAATACATTTCAAACACTAGAAACAATCTTTTCAAACTTTCGTAAAAAGAATATGAGGTTTTGAAATCCA
>NC_046663.1:67602867-67606935 GCF_010883055.1 Belonocnema kinseyi | reverse complement strand
GTCATCAGGACAACCGCAGGATTTCACCGGGAGTGAGGGCTAATCTGGAAAATTTCACTCGCCCCCAGCGAAATCGCGGTAAAATTTCAGCCACAACAACGTCTCAGGACCGTGAGATAGGTGGCTACAGTCTGTAAAGGAATCAATACGATGATAAGGCGCCGGTGATACGGACGATTAGTTTAACAGAACATTCTGGGTAAAATCGTTGAAACACCCTTATAAGGTCTCTATACCTCTCTTTCTTTTCAGTCTCCTTGGTTATGATGTTTTTTTTCAGCTGGTGCCGAAAATTCGATAACGAACATGGTTCGCTTCTCGAAGTCAAGAAGAACCATGTCAGGCCTCGAGTGAGCAACAGAAACAATTGTCGAGAATATAAAGTTCCAGTATATGTGGCACTTCCCATTCTCGACAATTTACTCGATTTCTCTAGGAGCATTTAGAGGAGCGGTATTAAGGTTAATGCCGTAAGAGTGACAGAGATAATAATAAAGCACTCTGAGTGCCACATTGTGCGTTTAAATGTAGTTCGTTTCCGCGTGAGTTGGACAATTAGATAGTGTGTGAGCTAAATGCTCGGGGTGTGCATGGCACGCCCTGCAGGTATTATCAGGAATGTCTTGGCTCAAAATTAGGCGACGGTATGTTAAGGTGGAAATGACACCATCGTGGCATGCAAAAATGAAACCCCCCGTCCCAGACTTCAATACGGGCGATTTAAGGAAAGCAAACGTTAGCTCACAAGACATTGACTGATCCTTCAAATTTCTGTGGAAGATACCGTGCAACCTCTTGTCGAGGAGCTGTTCACGAAAGTTTTTCTCTTGTGCTTTCTTAATCCGGGCTTTCAGGAGTGAGTACTCGAGATAGTTTAGATTTGATGCATTTTGCTCACCCCTAATACTGAAGTCAAGTGCGAGTGCTTCTGCAGCCTCCTCCGCTGCTTTGTACAGAAATGCTCCTTTGCCCACTTCCTCGTGATTCCTGACCATTTTAAAAAGAGGGCCTCTTCCATTTGCAACTCTATGTGCTGTACCCAGAATAATCCTGTTGCGAAGACATTCAAGACTCAATCTTCCGCGACCACCTTTACGGCGTGAGATGTACAATCGCGGAACGGAAGACTTAAGATGCATGCTTTTTTCATGTGCATAACCTTTGTTTTCCCGATATGAAGGGATCTGAGCTCGCTCTTCGTCCATGGAACTACTACAAATGAATAGAGTACTAGCGGGACGGCAAGCATGTTCGTTGAAGATACTGTGATCCTCGCCGACAGTTCGGAAGACCAAATCTGTCAGATGAGACGTTTGTATCTGCTTCGGAGAGTATCCTTTATAGATGTCACATCCTGAACTCGGCTCTGTGGCACGCTCAGGTATGTATAAGTCTCTCCAGCGCAAAGGTGTCGTATAGCGCTTCTATCAACGAGCTCAGGATCTTCAGGATTGCCACTAAGTTTTCCTCACTTCTAATAAACCTTGGCACATTTGTCTAACCCAAATTCCATTCCAGTTTCCTTAGTATATTTAAGATTTCGAAAAGACATATGATAAGTCTATGAGAGGTCGAATCGAAAGCTTTCCGATAATCAATCCATGCCATCGATAGGTCACGCTGGTAGAATGTTGCATCTTTTTAGACAAATCTGTCGATAAGCAGATTCTCCCGACATCCTGCTACGCCTTTCTTTGAGCCGCGTAGTTCCTACATTTCTTGCCACACAGGTTCAATTGCCCGAACAATCCTATCATTTAGGATGGCTGTGAATATCTTATAAAGTTTGTTCAGACAAGTTATTGGCCTGTAATTCTTCGGGTCACCTAAGTTGCCTATTTTCGGCAGGAGTATTGTGCGCTCTTCCACCAACCACTCCGGAATCGGCTCTTCCGACTTCAAATGTAAGGTGAAAAGACGGGCCATATTCTGATGAGTTGAAGAAAACTTCTTCCACCAGAAAGTTTTGATGCAATCTGGTCATTGGCTCCCGCAGCTCTAGATTGTCGACAATTCATCTCGTTTGGATAAAAACTCCATTATTTGGTTGGAAAATAAATGATTTTGTTAAAGGTGTAACTATTTTGTGAAAAAAAGTCCTCTCTTCTATCAAAAGTTCAACTACATTGTTAAAATGTATTTTTTTTCTTTGAAGGTTCATCTCTTTCGTTGAAAATACATTTTTGTCTGAAAATGTAACTATTATATAATTGATTAAAAATTAATCGTAAATATTGGTTAAGTTGAAAAATCTTTTTTTTTATATTAAAAACATTAAGCTTCTTGGTCGAAAATTCACATTTTCCCTAGAAAATTTTGTCGAGAATTGGTTTTTTTCTCTTGTTCAATTCAATTTTTTATTACAGTTTTTATCTGGAATAAGAACTCTTCTATTTTTTGTTGAAATTTTTGTTGAAACACGAATTATTTGATAGAAAATTAATTTATTTGTTTTCGATTACGATTTTTTTTAATTAGAAGAATTTTTAAATAAATTTTTTTAAATTGAATTCAAGGTATTGAAAATAAAAAAATAAATGATTCTACAGGATGATTCTGAATCCGTTGAAAATTAAAGAATTAATAGATATTAGTTTTTAAAATTATTTTCACTGATGTCTTCAAATACTGTTTCAGTCTAAAAGAATTTTATTTTTAACCCATTCAATTAAAAATTTTGTAATTGAAAAAAAACGTTAATCATTAGCAATATTTGACAGTTCATTTAAAACAATCAATTATAAAAAATTATTAAAAACTATAAAAATTTGAACAGAATGGTTCAAAATAGAAAGCCTTGAATTGTTAAAACTGTAATGAGGTAAGTTTTAACTTTGAACGCTACAATTTCAATTAAAAAATAAAATTAATTTAAAACTTGATATTATTTCAAATAATTTGAAAGACGATGTAGATTTTTGCAGATTAAAAAAGAAAAATAAGCTTTTTGAGAATTGTAAAATATTTTTAAAAAATAAGAAAAATGGTTGTAATTTTCAAGAAAATTGAAAATGATTTTTGATTTTGAAAAATCAATTTTAAGTGAGTATTTAAAAAGATTTTTAAAATTAAAAAAAAGAGTATCAGGATGATTTTAAGGCAATTTTTTTATATTGCAGTGCTTTTAATGTTAGGAAAAAAATCGAATTAACAAAATATATCAATTTTAAACCGAGGAGTTTACTTTTTAACAAAATAAATTAATTTTCTATCAAATAATTAGTGTTTTAACTAATGCAATGTACAGGATAAAGTTTCAACCAAAAATGGAATAGTTCAATTTCCACCTAAAAGCGATTAATTTTAAATCAATCCTAGGATAGTTAGACTGTTAATCAATAAGATAAATTTTTGACCAAGAAAATCAAAGATCTACAAAAAAGACAAATTTATTTTAAAATACATGAATTTTCAACGAAATTATTTAATGTTGAAGTCAAAAAGACGAATTATCTACAAAAAGTTGAATTTTTTAAGCGAAAAATATGAGTTGTGAATCAAAGAGTTAAACTTTCAACCAAATAGTTAAATTTTCCACCATAATTATAACACGTTGTTAAAAAAGCGTATTTTTTTGCAAAGTAGTTCAACTCTTAATGAAATAATCGACTTTCAAACCCAAGAAGATGTACAGTTGATATTTCAACCAAACAATTGCATTTTTGACCAAAAATTATACATCTTCAACCAAAAACATTAAATTTCTACCAAACAAGGTCAATTTCCAACAAAATACATGAACTTTCAACGAAATTATTTAATTTCAAAGTCAAAAAAACCGAAAATTTTAATTTTTAACCAAAAAGTATAAATTTCCCATACAAAAATTTAATTTCTACAAAGTAAGACGAATTTTTAACAAAATACATGATTTTTTTAACCAAAAATGTTATAGATTAAGTGTCAGTTTCAACCATGTATTTTTACAATACATAAAACATATTTTCATCAAAATAGTTATTTAATAAAAAAATTAATAAATTTTTAAAAAGTAGTTGAACTTTTGATAGAAAAGAGGACTTTTTTTTACAAAATAGTTACATTTTCAAAAAATAATTAAGTTATATA
>NC_046663.1:67593935-67602767 GCF_010883055.1 Belonocnema kinseyi | reverse complement strand
AGAAAAATACTTAAAAAAAATATGTGGATAATTTCTTGACAAATCGCCTTGTCGTTTTCTTAAACAGATGTAGTAATTATTCAGTTTGTAAAATATAAGGAAAAATCTTTATAACAATATATAATTTTTTTAGAATTGATTAGGTTTTAAAAATTTAAATCATATAACTATTATCACTATGAACAACAATTTAATAGAAAGTTAAATTATTTGGTCGAAAACTGAAATTTTTGTTGGAAAATCATATTTTTAAGTTAAAAATTCAGGTTTTTTGTAGATAATACTCTTTTTGACTTTGAAATTAAATAATTTCGTTGAAAGTTCATGTATTTTGTTGCAAATTTACCTTGTTTGGTGGAAATTTAATGTTTTTAGTTGAAAATATATAATTTTTGGTCAAAAATGCAATTGTTTGTTTGAAATATCAACTGTACATCTTCTTGGGTTTGAAAGTCGATTATTTTGTTAAGAGTTGTACTACTTTGCAAAAAAATACGCTTTTTTAACAACGTTTTATAATTATGGTTGCAAATTCAACTGTTTGGTTGAAAGTTTAACTGTTTGATTGAAAACTCATATTTTTCGCTTAAAAAATTCAACTTTTTGTAGATAATTCGCATTTTGAATTTAAAATTAAATAATTTCGTTGAAAATTCATGTATTTTTTAAAAATGTGTCTTTTTTTGTAGATCATTAATTTTCTTGATCAAAAATTCATCTGATTGATTTACAGTTTAACAACTTTGTTAAAAATTCATTTTTTTCTGTTAAAAATTATTTTTCTTTATTTGAAAATGTAACTATTCTAGGATTGATTAAAAATTAATCGCTTTTATGTAGAAATTAAACTATTCTATTTTTGGTTGAAACTTTATCCTGTACATTGTATTAGTTACAACACCAATTATTTGATAGAAAATTCATTTATTTTTTTAAAAAGTAAACTTTTGGGTTGAAAATTGATATATATTGTTAAATAGATTTTTTTCTAACATTAAAAACACTGCAAAATAAAAAAATTTCCTTAAAATCGTCCTGATTCTTTTTTTTTTTAATTTTTAAATCTTTTCAAATACTTTCTTACTTTCTACCTTGATCGGTTGCAAGTTTGGTGCACTATAAATGGGATGCAGCTTAATATCAAAAAATGTGTAGTCATTTCTTTTTGTAGGAAAAAACAATTTCCTAAGTACAACTATCTCATCGGTGGGGGGGGGGGGGGGGGGGGGGGGTAGGTGCTGGACAGGGTCTTACGTGTGCGTGACATTGGAGTACACTTTGATGAGACATTATCTTTCGATCATCAGGTTTCTGCCGCTGCAAACAAGGGCCTTCGATCTCTGGGCTTCGTCACTAGAAATGCTTCTCAAATTAAAAACCCCCTTGCGTTAAAGGTTCTCTACTTCTCACTAGTACGACCACTTATAGAATATCGCTCAGTCATCTGGTCTCCGCAATATGCTGTTCATAAGATCAGACTCGAAACCATTCCGAACCGTTTCTTTGGCTTCGCAGCTAGACAACTGGGTATGGCTATGAACAGGCGTGACCACGACTATGACGGAATTAGAGCGCTACTCAATATCCCTAAAATTTGTACTATATTCCTTATTGCTGATTTACGATTCCTTTATAATATCTTAAATAATTCCATTGACTGCCCCAGTTTACTTTCTGAGATTAAATCAAATGCACTCGTGAAATCTCTTCGATCAAAAGCACTCTTTCATGTACCTCATCATCGCACAAACTATGGAGCGAATTCGACATTATCTAGGATATGTCAAGAAGCGAATGCTGTAAATAAAAAGTTCAACAACAGTTTTGACTTTTTTGACACCAATGCGACAAACTTAAACAATTTGTTACGCAATTTAATCAGCAATCGCGGCCACGATACTTGTTCGGCTGATTTAGATTTAAGTTTTCTTTTCAATTAATTCATAAGTTGACTGTAACAAAGGGCCTTGCCCTACACTGTTCTGAATAAATAAATAAATAAATGAATAAACAATATTAATTTTTTCAATCAAAAATCATTTTCAATTTTCTTAACAATCACAACCATTTTTGTTCTTCTTTTTAAATATTTTACAATTCGCAAAATATCTTTTTTTTAATCTGCAAAAATCTACATCGTATTTCAAATTATTTGAAATAATTTCAAGTTTTATATTAATTTTGAATCTTTTTTTAAATTAAAATTGAAGCGTTCAAAGTTAAAATTTACCTCATTACAATTTTAACAATTCAAGGCTTTAGAATTTAGAATCATCTTTTAAAATTAATTATTTGTCCGTTTTTAATACCTTAAATGCAATTTAAAAATTTTTTTCTAAAAGTTCTTTCAATTAAAAAAAAATCATAGTCGAAAACAAATAAATTAATTTTCTATCAAATAATTCGTATTTTAACTAATACAATGTACAGGATACAAGTTCAACCAAAAATAGAATAGTTCGAATTCCAGATAAAAACTGTGATGAAAAATTGAATTGAACAAGAAAAAAAAACAAATTTTCAACAAAATTGTGAAATTTTCAAGGGAAAATGTGAATTTTCGACCAAGAAGGTTAATGTTATTTATAAAAAAAAAAGATTTTTCAACTTAACGAATATATACGATTAATTTTTAATCAATCACACAATAGTTACATTTTCCGATGAAGATAAAATTTAAACAGGAAAAATGAATTTTCAACAAAGTTGTTGAATTGTCAACCAAAAAGATGAATTTTCGACCAAGAAAATTAATGATCTACAAAACAGACAAATTTTAAACAAAATACATAAATTTTCTACGAAATTATTTAATTTTAAAGTCAAAAAGACCAATTGACTACCAAAAGTGGAATTTTTTAAGCGAAAAATATGAGTTTTCAATGAAAGAGTTGAACTTTCAACCAAAAAGTTCAATTTGTTAAATTTTCAGTTTCAAAAATTTATTTTCAACGAAAGAGATGAACCTTCAAAGAAAAGAAAAATTACATTTTAACAATGTAGTGAAACTTTCGATAGAAGAGAGGACTTTTTTTTACAAAATAGTTACACTTTTAACAAAATCATTCATTTTTCAACTAAATAATGGAGTTCTTATCCAAACAAGATGAATTCCGAAATCGCCGATTTCTTTAATTTCTTCCAAATACGGATAAAGATATAAATAAGACTATTATAATATAACATAATTATAATATTATCATTCATAATATGTATATAATAGTATAGATATTTATCTCATTTATATTTTGTACTTAAAATAACTTAACCTCAAAATATACGCATATAAAGAGGCGCGCGAGTATTCAAATAATAAGAATCGCTAGCATCGAAACCTTCGAGTTTTCAAATTCAGAAGAGGAGAAATGGGTTGCGCGCGCAACCTAGTCATATACATCGTCGCCTACTATATTTCACGTGGACAAGACCTGTGATAGTATTGGAGTGCGTAGCGTAACCTCTCTCGCGCCTATTGTATTTAAAGGTTCAATCTCAGCGGAATCTGGGAATGCTGTCATATAAGTTACAGTTTGAGGTACATTTGACGTGGTGACATTAATATTTAGGCAGAACATTTGTATCCAAATTTTTGGTAAGCAACATCTAATTAATATTAGAATGCTGCATTTGTATAAAGCAAAGAGTGATACTAACAGAATTCAGGCATTACCTAAGTATGCTAAGACATCGCTTATTCTTGCGGACCAATTTTTTTTCGACGCGCATTTTTTATGTTAGTTAGAGCATTTTCGATATCATCTAGGGTTTGACTGGATTCTCTAATATTTTCAGATTTTACATATTGTTGGAGAGGTATAAGTCTCTCGTTTAACAAATAGAGATTTTTTTTTGTCGTTCGGTAGTATAATTTCTTTAGTATACCTTATTTCCCTGTGTTCGCTCTTTAAGGGATTAATTTTCATAAATGCACATTCGGTGCTAAGAATAAAACTTTCATTACTAGTTAGTTTTTGCGATGATACTAAATAAACATGCTCATCAGAAGTTTCACAAAGTACATGTAGATTTGTTAATTTCTCGGGAATGACAATATACGAATTCTCTTGCTTTAACTGTATAAGCACAATTTTGTTGATTCTAACCTTGTTGATTGTTTTACATATTCTTTACACCTCTGATCATTTAGCAAGATATAATCATGTTCGGGAATTACTGCTAGGAATATACTCTGGATTTTTTTGTCTATAGGGATCAGATGGTGGACTTGGTAACTTTCGTTTTCAAGTTGGGGAACTTTAATCGAGTACAATAAGTGTTAGCTTAATATACTTATACTGACTTGAGAAATATTTAAAATATTCTGAAAATTCTCTTCTTTAAGTGGTATCTGATATTTTACGTTGTTGTGTCATTAAAAATCATGTAAACCATTTAGAAATGTCCCTGGAGTCTATATCTGAGGATGTATGATACCATGCTTCCCATCCTTTATTAAATCGATCAAAAAGTTTATGTCATTGCTCAGCTCTTGCAATAATAATGTGCAAATGGTTATTTGGTAATTTATAATTATACTTTGAGCATTAGTGTTTGTTTGGTTATTAATTTTATTTAAACGTTCTACGTTTGCTTTACTGTGTTCGCCCAGTACCTGAACGTCGTGGGAAGCTGAGTTTCAAATTGTGTTAATAATTTTTGTTAGATTGGATATGCTTGTGGCGAGTACTTTATTATCTGTGTAAAGTTTATCTAATTCGTTATTAATATGCTCTAAATATTTTACTCTTAAGGTACCAAACAGAGTTTTAGAGATGCTACCTACAAAATTAAAAAGTCCTCTTTTGGTGCGACGGGATTCTAAGAGGTGGTTCAAGATTCTTTTATTAACGCCCAGACGCTCGATTTGAATATTCAGTATCTTTAGTTCAAACTGCTCAATACAGGCGTAAAACATCTGACTGGCATTTTGATAGGCGTTATAGAAGTTATAGAAGTGATGGGTAACGGTCCAAAAATATCCAAGGCTATCTTTTCATTCGGCTCCAAAGGCGTATCGGGTATTATTGCGTCTGCCTTTGGTCTTATGCGAGTTAATTTTTGCCTTTGTCATATTAGGCATCTTTTTACGTAGTTAATAATATCCTGCTTCATGTTGTTCCACGTTCCCAATTCTCTTACTCGCTGTATCGACTTATTTTCCCCAAAGTGTTGTGCTGTCATGATTCCGTGACATTCGCGGATTATTACTTTTCTTTCTTCTATAGTTAGCTCTCTGGTGGCATTCTCGCGAAAGAGAAATTGTTGTTTGAGTCTTTCGCTTCCGAGAAAATGTATCATTATTTTCAATCTCACTTTTTCGATAGGAGTTATGAGAGGATATGTGCGTGCGAACGTACTCTTGTTAATTTTCGATTTTTGCACATTTGACTCTTTTCGTCAAGAAGAGTTAGCCACTTAATCTCGTCGAAGGAAAGTAGAAAAATGTAATCTTGTTGCGATAATTGTGGTGGTATTCTGCTTTGACCTTTATAAAGTTTTACCCATAGTTTACCCTCAGCATTCGGTTTCAAAATTGTATTATTTTCTGTTTTATTCTTCTGCCAGTTGATATATCTCTCGTGAAGTAAGATGTTCAGTTCTTCATCAACGGGCATTCATAATTGGTGGTTCAATGCTGACGTGAGAACCTACAGGACTATTTGGTTTCATAGACAGGTCTATAGGTTCACTGTCGCTTAAACTTTCATCGGTTGTTTCGGTGATTGGTGCGGCTGTCTCTTCTGCGGTTGGGCTGTTAGCTTTCGCAAGTTCTTCATTGCGAATTGATAGCACTCTGGACAAAGCATCGGCTGCTTTATTATCTTTCCCTGTGTAGTACTCAATTAGATAGACATATTCCTCGAGCTTATGATTTCACCTCAGTAGTTTCGAGGAAGGGTCTTAAATGTTAAAGAGTTAAGTCAGGGCCTCATGATCTGTTCAAATTTTAAATTTGCGTCCAGACAAGTACTGTCTCAGGCGCTTCACTGCCCATACGATAGCTAAAAGCTCCTTTTTAGTAGTACTGTAATTTTCTTCAGCCTTATTAAGTATCCTGGAAATGTAACTGACTGAACGTTCATCTTGTGACAAAACCACAACTAGACCCTTAATTAAAGCATCCGTAGTTAAGGCGAACTCTTGTAGTCAGGATACCGCAAGACGGAAGAGGAACATAATTCTTTTTTTAGAATCTGGAAGGTTTTTCACAGTCTTGCTTCCAAATAAAATTAAATTTGCTTTTCTTTACTTCCATGTGAGGTTTTTCCTTGTTGGAAAAATGTCTAATGAACTTCCGGTAATAACCGGCAAGTCCAAAAAAGAATTTTACTTCCGTGGTGTTACTGGGTGTCTTGAAATTCGTGACAGCCTCGAGTTTTTTGTGCTTAGGTTAAACTCCATCTTTGATGATAA
The DNA here is from genome assembly GCF_010883055.1 of Belonocnema kinseyi. Lineage (NCBI taxonomy): Eukaryota > Metazoa > Arthropoda > Insecta > Hymenoptera > Cynipidae > Belonocnema > Belonocnema kinseyi. The sequence goes on along the minus strand of NC_046663.1, from coordinate 67,596,353 downwards.
CATGTCCCAAGCACTTAAGGTCGGGTCTCAAATACTCACATTTATCGGGCTGTAATCTGAGTCCAGTCTGTCGCAGCCTTTCAAAGATGGGGACTAAATTCTAATTATGTTCCTGTTGTGTGGATCCAAAAACCAGAATAGTTTTCTTCTATGGGTATCTAGTGGAATCCGTGGCATTCGAGTATTCTGTTTGTAGAGCATATTGCAATTCATTTAGGTGTTGTCGTAGTCTCTGATTAAAACCTTGTACGTTTTCGGTAGCTTGCTGTCTCATATTATCTAACTTTAATTGCGCTAAATCTACGGAGCTATTGGTACCTAAATTGTGTCTTGAAGCTTCATACAACTGATCATAATTACTAATGTGAGTAAATCTTATAGCCCTTTTTGCATTATTTTTTCCGCGATAATGAAATCAAGCACTAAACTGGGTTGATTACATCGCTTTTGGTTTTTTTTTACATTCTTAATAAAGTCTTCTACACTATTATCATCCCGCCCTTTTAAAGGTTCTATAGTCCTGATTATGTCCTTAGCTACTTATAATTAAATATTCTTCGTCAATGCTGCTATTGCTTACAGTGACTGCATTTTGTATGTTTTCAGTGGTGGTATTTGTGTTGTACAGCTAAGTAGTCGTGGGCTTTTGTCTCGACGCTATCGACGGTGTGAGCGTGTAGACAGCAATTGCAATCCATGCTAGCTTGGCTAGGTGACGTCTCCCCTTTTCGAAGACTCTGGACTTCAGGAATACTTCCTAGAGTTTCTTTGTTTACCCTAATCGTTGGTTTGCCTTTGTGACTCTTCGAGGTCAAATTAAAACTTAATGGCGAATATGTTGTCAAAATAAGAATTGAAAAATCGTGCTTTAAATTATTAAGACCGTTCAATTCCTAAAGGTTTGGCCTTCTTGAGTACCAGGGCTTCTTTTTATCCCAGCACAGATCTCGTAAGGTCAGTGGGATCCTAGCAGGATCGCCAAAAATGTGACGGCGTGGAGTTTCGCGATAGAATTTTTTTATTAAAACACAATCACTTATAATCTTCCACTTACACCAATCACTTAATTGATATTAATTTATTATAGTATTCCTAGACATTACATGCAGAGGGCTCGCTTATGGGCTAGTATAAGGGTAGTAGTGGGACAAAGGCCTATCTAACATAGTGTAAAGTCAGTGAGGCAACAGTACATATCACACAAGAAAACTGAGACATAAATTGCAGCGTTTATGTTTAAACGTTTTATTGTCAACAAATATGTCTCTGACATCCATTTCCTCTGATAATAGATCATTCACAACTTACGCAAAGCGTTTTTCTTTTTTCGATATCGCTGTATCACTGTTCACTTCACGAGCTTCGTGGACATTTTTCCGGTGAATCCGACCTCTGGGCTATCAATTATTGTGTGTATAATGCAGCGAGAGCTTTGGCCGATGCGAACCGTGAAACAAAACCAACCGCTGATCATAATACCAAAAGACGAATGCATCACCTTGCCATAAAAATAGGCTGGGCAAGACAGTACGCGTCCCGCATTCAATGTGTGATTGACTACATCACATCTGGCAGGTATTTTACAGCCAAGGTTCGAAAGTTCGCGCGCGAACTCCGGACCCGTTATCACACACTTAACAATTCAAAGCTGCTGACCATCAGGCAGCATATTGTTGAGAGCATACGGATACTATCTGAGGCTAAGAGAAGTCTAGAGCGGAGGGAGAGGTGGATTAGAGAAAACCAACAGTTTCTCTCTGACCCATCTCGACTCTTCCAAGACCCTCCAGTTACTGTCGAACACCCACCTAAACCAGAGGAGGTCGAAGTATTTTGGGGAGAAGTCTACGAAGTTCAGCATAGACTGGACGAAGACTCAGAAAATATAAATAGCTTCAAGGAGTTATGTGTTGCCCTCATAGCACCTGATAAAGAATGCCACCCATCACTACCGAGGATGCGAAAAAAGTATTAAGAGGGATGAAGAACTATTCCGCACCGAGAGCAGATTGTATCAAAACCTTCTGGTTGAAGAAGTTTTCTTCAACCAATCAGCATTTGGCCCGTATTTTCACCTCATATTTGAAGTCAGAATAACCGATTCCAGAGTGGTTGGTGGAAGGGCGCACAATACTCCTGCCGAAAATAGGCAACTTAGCTGACCCGAAGAACTACAGGCCAATAACTTGTCTGTACACGCTTTATAAGATATTTACAGCTATCCTAAATGATAGGATTGTTCGGGCAATTGAACCTGTGTGGCGAGAAATGTATGAACAACGAGGCTCAAAGAACGGCGTAGCCGGGTGTTGGGAAAACCTGCTCATCGATAGATGTGTCTGCAAAGATACAGCATTCTACCAGCGTGACCTATCGATGGCCTGGATTGATTATCGGAAAGCTTTCGATTCTACATCC
>NC_046663.1:67579914-67593835 GCF_010883055.1 Belonocnema kinseyi | reverse complement strand
AGGTCACGTTTCAGAGAGGTGTCTTTCAGGGCGACACCATGAGCCCACTCCTCTTTTGCCTTACATTATTGCTACTATCTCTAGCACTGCGCCATTCCGACGAGTACTTGTGCGGCTAACCTACAGATCGAAAGCACAAGGTCACTCATGTATTTTACATGGACGATCTTAAGATCTATGCTAAAAACAGAGAGCATCTGCATCTAGCTCTGGGGATTGTCGAACGATATACTAAGGAAATTGGAATGGAATTTGGGTTAAACAAATGCGGCATGGTTTATTTGAAGCGAGGAAAACTTAATGGCATCCCTGAAGATCCTGAGCTCGTTGATAGAAGCGCCATACGACATCTTTCCGCTGGAGAGACTTATACATACCTGGGCGTGCCACAGAGCCGCATTCAGGATGTGACATCTATAAAGGATACTCTCCGAAGCAGATACAAACGTCTCATCCGACAGATTTGGTCTTCCGAACTGACGGCGAGGAACAAAGTATCTTCAACGAACATCCTTGCCGTCCCGATACTACTCTATTCATTTGGAGTAATTCCATGGACGAAGAACGAGCTCAGATCTCTTGATATCGGGACAAGAAAGGTTATGCACATGAACAAAAGCATGCATCTTAAGTCTTCCGTTCCGCGACTGTAGATCTCACGCCGTCAAGGGGGTCGCGGAGTATTGAGTCTTGAATGTCTTCACAACAGGGTTATTCTGGGTACGGCAAATAGAGTTGCAAATGGAAGAGACCCTCTTTTTAAAATGGTCAGGAATCACGAAGAAGTGGGCAAAGGAGCATTTCTATACAAAGCAGCGGAGGAGGCTGCTGAAACAGTCAGACTTGACTTCAGTATTAGGGGTGAGCAAAATGCATCAAATCTAATCTATCTCGAGTACTCACTCCTGAAAGCCCGGATTAAGAAAGCACAAAAGAAAAACTTTCGTGAACAGCTCCTCGATAAGAGCATGCACGGTATTTTCCACAGAAATGTGAAGGTTCAGTCAATGTCTTGTGAGCTAACGTTTGCTTTCCTTAAATCGCCCGGATTGAAGTCTGGTACAGAGGGTTTCATTTTTGCATGCCAAGATAATGTCATTTCTACCTTAACATACCATCGCCACATTTTGAGCCAAGACATTCCCGATGATAGCTGCAGGGCATGCCATACACACCCCGAGCATTTAGCTCACATAATATCTAGTTGTCCAACACACGCTCAAAAGACCTACATTCAAATGCACAATGCGGCACTAAGAGTGCTTTATTACCATCTCTGTCACTCCTATGGCATTCACCTTAATATCGCTCCTCTAAATGCTCCTAGGGAAATTGAGTCAATTGTCGAAAATGGTAAGTGCCGCATATACTGGAACTTTATATTCTCGACAATTGTTTCCGTTGCTCACTCGAGGCCTGACATGGTTCTTCTTGACTTCGAGAAGCGAACCATCTTCGTTATCGAATTTTCGGCACCAGCTGACAAAAACAACATAGCCAAGGAGAATGAAAATAAAGAGAGGTATCGAGACATTATAAGGAAGTTACAACGATTGTACCCGGAATATTCTGTTAAACTGATCGTCCTTATCATCGGCGCTCTTGGAGGTGCCAAGCTTTCACTTGCTAATAGCCTAAGAAGCATCCCTGCGTGTCAACAATATGCTAGAACACTTGCGGGAAAATGCAGAAGGCGGTTGTCCTTGGGTCGCTCCGTGTTATTAGGGTGCACGAGGCTTTTGCTGGATCGTCGTATTGATTCCTTTACAGGCTGTAACCACCTATCTCACGGTTGTGAGACGTGGCTGTGGCTGAAATTTTACCGCGATTTCGCTAGAAGCGGGTGCAATTATTCAGATTAGCACCCGCTTCCGGCGAAATCCTGCGGTTGTCCTTATGACAAATTTTTAATTTTATATATATATATATATATATATATATATATATACGCGAAAAAATATATAATTAAAAAGTCACGAAAAAGTAATTAGGTCTCGGCATTACGAAGTAGGTTCGTCCTTTTTTATATTTAGGTCGGAAATTTTCAGGTGCTATTTGTAGGAAATTCAAACTGTTCGTAAAAAGGTTTTAAATTTATCCATACTTTTCTCATAGAAATAAGGTTTTAATGTTTAATTTTTTTATCTTATATCTGATAGCTTAATATGCTTATAAAGTTCAACCTAAAATTTATTGAATTGATAACTGATTTATCAGCAACACAAATGGGGGAAGGTTGTGTAAGATTTTTCTAAAATACTATTATTTTTCAAATTCATTTATTTATCACAACTTCAAATACCCTAAAGGCGCAACCAATAACAGTTTTTGTGCTAACTAACTAATTAATTTAATTGCATAATGGAAGACGATAATGGACTATTCGGATCTGATTTCAAAGATGCTCATACGCGCTTTACGGCAAAAATTTATCGGTAAAAAAATCGCGGACTTGTAGCTAGGTCTCGAATACGGGATAAAAAAATCAAACGTTAAATCCTTATTTCTATGAATAATTGAAGGAAATTTTTTACTTTTTTACGAACAGTTCAAATTTCCTACGAACAGTTCTTGGTAATTTAAAACTTAAACATAAAAAGGGAAAAATCTTATTTGTGGGATTTAATTTATATTTATTTACAATTTCGCACAACTATGAGGATTAGAAGCCTCGAGCTGCTCACTTGACTGTTTCTAAACATAAACCATGAGTGCGTAAGCAAGCGATATTCAATTTCATTGCTACATGCGTATGACACAAGGCGTCAGTGGGTTAGTTAGCAATGGAAAATAGTCACGATGGTACGTTCTTTGATAGCTGCTCGCGTGAGACACGAAGCGTCCGTGTGTAAGACAGTAATGGAACGTTACACGTGGTTTCGTGTGCGCGCCGCACAGTTCAAACTTGCGCAGGTTTTATTGGAACACTGTTGGGAATAATAATCAGATCGAAATCAGAAGTCTATAATACGAATCAACGCTCCATTACCACCACCTTGCCGCCATGTACCGCCGCAATACAAGTTGGGCCAGCTGAAAAAGAGTGAAGACTGTCGAAACCATGCGCTTATCTACAAAACTCTATAACAGATGATTTTTTGCTATGAAAAGTTTCGAAAATGTACTACAAAAACTGTAAGAAAGTTAAGCTTTTGCTCATTTTTCTTAATACGAAAAAATACTCTGTGTTTGCAATAAATTAAAAAATTTCTTTCAAATTTTTTAAATTTTTATTGAAAAAACAGAAACTATTTTCATCAGGTTTAAAATAAAAAATAGCTTTTTATTTTTCAATCCCACTTCTTTTTGATGCATTTTTACTGCGAACAGTTCGCTCTTGAATTGTAAATTGTGATCTTAACCGCAAAATCTCCATAAGTTGCTATTGCATTTTATATCAGAAATGGAATTTTATAAAAAATGCCATGCCTCACAGGAATAATACTTAATATTAATGTTTATATTGAATGAAAACGATAACCAAACCATTAACTTATTACTAAAAATACACCCATGTTATACTAACTTTACTCCATAGAAGAAAAGTACCATTAAACTTCTTGCACTTCAGCTTAACCACAAAAACAGCTGCTTAAAATGTATAAGCTGCCAACGCTTGATATGCTTTCAAATAATGTATGGTTTAAGAAATGTGGGATTGAATTAATTATGAAAATTAATTAACTATAGCGATCAACGGCACTGCACTAAGAGTTTCACTCAGATCTTGATCTTTCAGAGCAGACAGATCACAATTTTCGGTTTTTTCAGGTTGATGTATGTATCGGGTCTTTATATCTTCCAACAATTTTGCCAAATACTCAAACTTCATTGTTTTTAACAACACTCTTGAGAACCTCCAGCAACAGACACATACTATAGGGATGTACGGGTACTCTTATTATCACCCAATGGTCGGTGAGCAATTAGTTTTTGACCAACTAATAGGAACTTTCAAAAAAATATTTGAATTCTCAATCAACAAGTTAAATTTTCAAACAAATAATTCCATTTTTAACTAAAAAATATCAGTTTTCAATAAAAAATATCAAATTTTTATCAAAAATAGAATAATTCAGTTCTTAGCTCATGAAAGTTAATATTCAATTCAAAAAATGATATTTTCTACAGGTGAGTTCAAATTTTAACCAAAATAGATGAATTTGAGACCACATGGTATTAAGAAAAGACATCAATCCTTTTCAATTAAAATAATTAATATTTAACAGCAAACAATTAAATTTTTAATAAATTAGGTGAAATTTTACTAAAATAGATAAATTTGATAATACATTGTTAACATTTCAAACAAACAGATGAATTTTCAACCAATAATATTAATTTTATATAAAAAAAGACCAGGTTTGAAACAAATAATTGAATTTTCAAACAAAGAAGACTAATTTCCTACCAAAAACACGAATTTTTCCCGAAATATATGCATTTATAAGCGAAAGTTTAAATTCTCAACTTAAAAAGATCCATTTTTATTTTCAAATATCCATTCTCTACCAAAAATGATATAATTCAATTTTATCTTACATAAATTAATTTTTTACTAACTATAAAGGAACTTTCAACAAAAAACTTAAATTCTTTATGAAAAAGGTTAATTTTCAAGGAAGAACTTTTATACTTCTGACAAAAAACACAAATTTTCAACAAAATAAAAGAATTTTTAAACGAATAATTCCATTTTTAACCAAAATGATCAAGTTTCAATAACAAACATCAAATTATCAACAAAAATATAATTATTGAGTTTTTTGTTCTTAAAAGGTAATATTCAACACAAAATGAAACTTTCTACAGATTATTTCAAATTTTCACCAAAAACAGATAAGTTTGACACCAAATAGTATAAGTGTTAACAAAAAAGATGAATTTTCAATCACAAAGATTAATTTTCTATTGAAAAAAGACTTTTGAACAAATAATAGAATTCTCAACTATATTCATTTTCAATCCTAGAACAATATTATAAAAACTATTTAAAATAACATAGAATTCACTTAAAATCAGGCAACTTCTACACATTATTTGGTGGTACGCCAGTTGGCCCGCGACAATTAATCCGTGACAATTGGTCCGCGCGACAATTTATCTGTTGACAATTGATCCGTCGACAATTGATCCGTGAGCATTCCATATCTTGATATCTGAGTTAAATGAAGTACTTCGGTTTATTGTTATTGTTTGTTGGTTTTTTTTTCAATTGCTGTGTTATTAACATTCTTAAGATGCCACTGAAGTTTATAAAATCACAACAGGGTCGTTTAATGTTGTTACACGAAGGTCATTTGTATGCAAAGAAAAGTGTCAACAACACAAATGTAACATAACGTTGCGTTGAATATAAGAAAATATCATGTTCCGTAATAATTCACAAAACAACCGATAAACGTACTGGTAATGAGTATTTTGATTGTACTTTTTTTTAAGCATAATACATGTTTGAGTTTCATCTGCTCCTTATTATTTATATATTATATGAAAAAGGATTCTCTTTAAATGAACTTATGAGGATTGTGGCATGTTTTTAATTTAGGAAGTTTGGAGCATTCCCTCATAACAATCATTGTTTCCAATGTCGAAGTATTACAAACAACTTAAGTGGAATATTCCCCGTCCCCTTTCCAGATTCCAAGTATTGTCGCGGATGAATTATCGCGGATGAATTGTCGCGGATCAATTGTCCACGGATCAATTGTCGCGCGGATCAATTGTCGCGGATCAATTGTCTACAGGCTAGTTGGCGTGCAGCCCAATATTTAGCAAAATCTATCATCGAGGAAAACTTTTAATAGTAAATTATGCAAGACGTTCTTTTCCGAGATCACCCGAGTAAAAATGCTTCAACTTGAGTTCGACTTGGTTATGCCCTAAGCGTTAGAAATACGTAAAAAAAAAACATCATTTTCGGTATCATCGTTTAACAAGTATAATGCAAATGAAAATCCATAAATAAGGTAATTGAATATATATATATATATCGGTTCGGTTTCGATTCCTCTAGAATAAAACCGAAGAACTTATAACAAGGCCACCAACACTTCCTCAGGTTGCGCACAATTGTCCAGGGGTGGTCCCGAAAGAATTAGCCTCCAATCGGAGGTGTCAAAACCGTGCCGACAGCTGAATGGCACCTGGGTGAGGTATCTAGAACGGTGACTGGTCGGTGATTCTCAGAGTACACAGCCTTATCCTTGCATGTGTGGCTCTACACAGGTGGAAAAACCCCTTTACCTAGCTTCTTGTGGGAACAACAATGACAACACCAAACATAGTTGTAGTGAATGCGGTTCAAAACAATGGGTCGGTCAACAATGCATTTTCAAACAAATGGTTGAATTTTCAACTAAGAAAGATAAATTCTTAATTTAAAATACCAATTCTCTCCAATAAATGATAGATTAGACCTGAAAAAGACGGTTTAAGAAAATTGGATTGAAAAAAGATCAATTTTCTTTTAAAATATTATTTTTCTACGAAAAATGATATGCTCAAATTTTCCCTTAAATAAATTATTTTTTAACAAACGAAAAAATGAATGTTTAAAAAAATAATAGAATCCTGGAAAAGACGATAAAATTTCAATTAACAAGTTTATTTTTCTACCAAAAATGACGAATTTTCAACAGACAAAGCTTTAATTATTAACTTAATATTCAACAAAGAATGGGATAGTTCAATTTTTAGTGGAAAAAAATTTTTTTAAATCAAAGGAAGTGTAATTTAAAAAAATATAGATGAATTTTTAACAAAATCCATAGATTTTTCACAATTTGTTGGATCCTTAATTTAAAAATATCACACTTCAATTCGAAACATTAATTTTCTACCGAAAATATCATAGTTGAATCTTCTGTTCAAAAAATTAATTTTCAACGAAAAAACACTGTTATAAAAATTATTTCGAAGGAAATCAAAACCATTTCACATCAGACAGGTTCTGTACTTCAAGTCGCTGAATCGATCAGGAAGGGAGCTATGTTGTATTTTAGGTTATATTTTTCGATAAATATTTTTCCTTTATAAAAAAAATCTATGTTCAAAAGTTCAATTTTCAACCAATAAGATTTATACAATTTTGTAGATATTTCTCTTTTTTCATTGTTCTTTCTAGAGCTTCGCGCTCGATAATATATGCATCTCGCGCTTCGCGCTCGTTAATGTATTAAACTTACTTTACCTCCTAGGTCTTTGTATATCGCCCAATTATTCACTCAATTATTTCGTTTAAAATGCCTTTTTTCGTTTGAATTCGACTGATTTTTATGTAAATTAGGAATTTTTTCTCGTAGAAATATAAACTGTTACAATTCGCGTTCAAAATTAATTCTTTCGGTTGAAAATCTTACTATTCCAGTTTTCGGTGAAAAATTTTCTTTTTAAGGTTAAAATTCCACTACTTGGTTAAATTTTAAACTAATTGACTAAAAATGGATATTTTTAGGGTTGAAGATTCATCATTTTAGTTGAAAATTTAATTATTATGTTCAAAATTCTTTCTTTCTTTGGTTGAAAATTAATCTTTTCTGTTAAACATTTATCTAATTGTTTTAAGGTTGAATGACCTTTGACATTTTTTTTAAATTCATTAATTTAGTTAAACATTTATCTCTAGTTAAAAATTTAAAAAATGTGCCCCCTTCTGGCCCGTCGGTGTGCAAAGATCTGCACCACCGACCTTTGACCGGCTTTGACTCAGGAAGATTTAGAATTGAGATTGTTGGTATTTTACTGTTTGATCCCGAAGCAAGCAATTTTTGACAGGTACAATCTGACAGATAAATGAGTCAATTTTGTGTTTTTAACTGTCCAGTGTTTCACCTTTAAGTCCGTTTATAGATTTTTTATATTTGTGTTATAATTATTATCCATAGCTGGTTCAATTTAATGCCAGATTAAGCAATTCTGCAAATACCTCAAGAAATTTTAGGTTATGTTTCTTTGTTTACCTTTCAACTCCACTCTCCTCATCATTGTTTTCAGGTTCTATTTTTTCAGAATTATCACACCAGGTGCGATCGCAAAATCGTTGGATTATCAGCATCAACCCCTAAATATTTGAATGTACAACTTCAAATCGGGTGGTCACTGACTGGAAAAACCGGGAACTATAGCCGAGATTTTTGAACAGATTGCTTTTTTACTTTTGTTGATTTTATCTAAATTTTCATAAAAAGTCATCTTTTTTTTGGGTGGCAAAATCAACTATATTGATGAACACTCGTCCATTTCGAACAACAAATTCGATCTTTTTAGATCTTTTAGGTTTTAAATTAGAAACAGTTAAATTCATTCAAAAAATACGAATTTTCAACGAAATACTTAAATTCTCAACTAAGGAAAAGTAATTTAGAAAACAATTAGTTGACTATTCAGTTTAAAAAATTAATTAAAAAAAGATAAGATTTTTCAACAAAAAAAATTAATTTTGAACTAATTGTAAGATTACGAATCTTTTACCAATAAAATGAATTTTAAAGAAAGTAGTTCAACTTTCAACCAACAAGTTGAATTTTCAACAAAATACTTGAATTCTCAACTAAGAAAAATTAATTTTATAACAAACAATTGAATATTCAGTTACAAAAATTAATTAACGAAAAATGTTTCACTAAACAAAATTAAATTTTTGACTAATTTTAGTTCAATTTTTAACCAAATAGTTCAATTTTCAGTTTAAAGTTGAGTTTTAACCCAGAATATAAATTTTCGAAAAAAAAATGAATTTGCAACTGAGATTATTAATCTTGAACCAAAAAGATGAATTTCAAAGGAATTAGTCCAGCTTTCAACCCAAAAGTTGAATTTACAATCTAAGAAGATGATCGTTCAACAAAAAATGTAATATTTGATATTACAATCAAAGAAAGTTTTTTTTTTAAATTAGAAACAGTTAAATTCATTCAAAAAATAGGAACTTTCAACGATATTCTTAAATTATCAACTTAAAAGAATTAATTTTAAAACAAACAATTGAATATTCAGTTACAAAAACTAATTAACGAAAAATGTTTCACTGAAAGAAAGAAATTTTTAACTAATTTTAGTTCAATTTTCAACCAAATAGTTAAATTTTGAGGTTAAAAATTGAGTTTTAACCCAGAATATAAATTTTCAAAAAGAAAAAAAACAAAGAAAAATGAATTTTCAACTGAGATTATGAATCTTTAACCAAAAAGATGAATCTTAAAAAAATTAGTTCAACTTTTGACCAAAAAGTTGTATTTACAATCTAAGAAGATGATTTCTTAACGAAAAATCTAATATTTGATTTTACAAGCAATAAGGATTTTGTTTTAAATTAGAAACAGTTAAATTTATTCAAAAAATACGAATTTTCAACGATATTCTTAAATTCTCAACTTAGAAAAATTAATCTTAAAACAAACAGTTAAATATTCAGTTGGAAACTAATTTGAAAAAAATTTTTTACTAAGATAAATAAATTTGTAACTAAAAGTAAGATTATGAATCTTTAACCAACAAACTGAGTTCTAAAGAAAGTAGTTCAACTTTTAACAGAGTTGAATTTTCAAACTAAAAGATTGAATTTTCAATGAAATACTTAAATTCTCAACCAAAACAAATTCTTTTTCAACCAAACAATTCGATTTTTAACCAAATAGTTAAATTTTCAGTTAAAAAATTGAGTTTTAACTCAGATTATAAATTTTAAACAAAGATTATGAATCTTTAATAAAAAATAAATAATGAAGAAACAGTTAAATTTATATGAAGTATATGAATTTTCATCAAAATACTAGAATCCTTAAAAAAAAACATTAATTTTCCACTTAACAGCTTAATTTTCTGCCAAAAAGTTAAATTTCCAGTTTAAAAAATTAATTTTAACCAAAAAAAATATTTCCACAAAGAAGTATCGTTTTCAACCAAAAAGATGTATTTTCTATTAAAATTATGAATCTTTAACAAACAAAAATATATGAATTTTAAAGAAAGCAGTTCAAATTTTAACCAAATATTTAATTTTAAATCAAAAACAGTTGCATTTTTAACCGAATAGTTAAATTATCAATGAAAAAATAAACGTTCAACAAAAAAATTAATTTTTAACAAAGTAGTTTTATTTTAAGCAAAAGAGATGAATTTTCAGCTAAGATTATGAAACTTTAACCAAAACAATTAATTTTAAAGAAAATAGTTCACTTTTCAACCACAAGTATGAAGTTTTAATGCAAATAGATTAATTTTTCACAAATAGTTTAATAATTAATATTTCAACCAAAAAATATTTAATTTTAAATCAGAAACAGTTGAATTTATCAAAAAATTGAAATTTTCAATCAAATATTTTAATCCTCAGCTAAAAAAAAAAACTAATTTTCCGACAAATAGTTGCATTTTTGTCAGAAAAAACGTGATTTTCTACCAAAAAATACATCTCAATAAATCTCATGCATTTTTCAATTAAAAAGTTAAATTTTCAGCCCAGAGGATTAATTTTCTACCAAAAAGTCAAATTTTTAACAAAATACATGCATTTTCAACCAAATAATTAAAACAATAATTAAAAAATATACATTTATAAAGAAAAGTTAAATAGTTAAATTTACAATTTAAAAAAAATTAACATAAGAAAACGATTTATCAACAAAATAGTTGAATTTTTAAGACATAGAATGAATTTTTAACTGAAATTACGAATCTTTAACTAAGAAATTACTGCATTTTTGAGGCGAAAATACAAATTTTCAAACCCGAAATTGTGAATTTTTAACCTAAAAGTTAATTTGAAACCGAAACAGATTTAATCAGTTTTTAATCATAAAGATGAAGTTATAATAAGATATTTCAAGTTTCAAACAAGAAAGATGAAATTTCTACAAAAAAAAATGAATTTTTAAGACAAAAAATGAATTTTCAAGAAAACAATTGAATTTTCAGCCAAGAAGGGTGACTTAATGTATGCACGGCCCCTAAACAGAATTACTATTCATTGACCTACAAAAAAACATAACATTTTCTTCTTTTCAGACATGAACTTGTGTGGATTCCCAGATCAGATCCGATTCAAGATATCTTACGAAAATCTAGTTTGTAGAAGTGGAGCCAGTTCTATCACAGCAATGCCACTTATAATACTGTCAATTTTATATGCATTTAGACACTATTATTAGTTTAATTTTAAGTCGATTAATCCTCATAAAAGTCGATTAGTCTCACACCCTATAAGCACAAAATTTCCTTCATTTAATTTTCGACTCTTGGCCACAGTTTCTACATGTTTTAGCTTTTTCCATTTTCTCTTGATATTTAATCAAGTAAAAGTATTAAAAGCTTTCTCATACTTAAGAATCATAATTTATTTTAAGCTATCCTTTTTCCATTCTGGACTATTTATCAATTCCAAAGTTATTTGGATTTTTGTAATCACTAAAGAGATTAATTCTGATTGGGAAATTTAATAGTAAAAATTTTCAAATTAAAAACAGAGTTTTCTATTTAACCGATGAAAGTTTCTGTCGCAATTGGAATAATGTTCAACAAAATAGTTGAATTTTTAAACGAAAGAGATTAATTCTGATCGCGCAATTTCATAGAAAAACTTTCAGATTAAAATGCGAACTTTTAATCTAAAAGATCGAACTAGCTGTTCGAAATAGACAAGCGTTCATCAATACAGTTGATTTTGCTAGCCAAAAAAAGATGACCTTTCAGGAAAATTTACATAGAATCAACAAAAGTAAAATATTAATCTGAAAAATTCCGGGTTTTCCTCTAAACTCTAAGGTACTTCTTGTTGATCAAAAATATGGGCTATAGTTCCCGGTTTTCTCAGTCAGTGACCACACGACTTGAAGTTGTACATTTCTTTAATTTTTTGTCACTTAAAATATGTGGTTGACTTTCTTTTTTTTAAGTAAAATATCTAGGGGTTGATGTTGATAATCCAACGATTTTTCAATCGCACCTGATGTGATGATTCTGAAAAAAAAGAACCTTAAAACAATGATGAGGAGAGTGGAGCCGAAAGGTAAACATAGAAACATCACCTACAATTGCTTGAGGTATTTGCAGAATCGCTTAATCTGGCATTACATTGAACCAGCTATGGATAATAAGTATAGCACAAATATACATAATCTATAAATGGATTTGAAGGTGAAACACTGGACAGTTAAAAACACACAAAATTGACTCGTTTATCTGTCAGATTGTATCTGTCAAGAATTACTTGCTTCGGGATCGAACAGTAAAATACCAACAATCTGAATTCTAAATCTGCTTGAGTCAATGCCGATATCAGGTTGTGTGCGTGCGATACACCCACGATGGCCACGCGATGCACACGCGTTAAGGGCCACTTTCATTTACCTCATGTCGGTCATTGTCGGTGGTGCAGATCTTTGCACACCGACCGAGTCCTAGAATCACTCGTGGATTTAAAACCGATATATATACATAATTAAAAATTTGTCATAAGGGTAACCGTAGGATTTCGCCGGGAACGGGTGCTCATCTGGAAAATTGCACCCGCTTCCAGCGAAATCGCGGTAAAATTTCAGCCACAACCACGTCTCACGACCGTGAGATAGGTTGTTACAATCTGCAAATGAATCAATACCACGATCCAGCAAAAGCTTCGTGCACCCTAAGAACATGGAGCGACCCAAGGACAAACTCCTTCTGCATTTTTCCTGCAAGTAATCTAGCATATTGTTGACACGCAGGGATGCTTTTTAGGCCATTAGCAAGTAAAAGCTTGGCACCTCCAAGATCGCCGATGATAAGGACGATTAATTTAACAGAATATTCCGGGTACAATTGTTGCAACTCCCTTATAAGGTCTCGATACCTCTCTTTCTTTTCATTCTCCTTGGTCATGATGTGTTTGTCAGCTGGTGCCGAAAATTCGATAACAAACATGGTTCGCTTCTCGAAGTCAAGAAGAACCATGTCAGGCCTCGAGTGAGCAACAGAAACAATTGTGGAAAATATAAAGTTCCAGTATATGCGGCACTTCCCATTCTCGACAATTGACTCAATTTTCCTAGGAGCATTTAGAGGAGCGATATTAAGGTTAATGCCGTAGGAGTGACAGAGATGGTAATAAAGCACTCTTCGTGCCGCATTGTGCCTTTGAATGTAGGTCATTCCCGCGTGAGTTGGACAACTAGATAGTACGTGAGCTAAATGTTCAGGGTGTGCATGGCACGCCCTGCAGCTATCATCGGGAAAGTCTTGGCTCAAAATGTAGCGACGGTATGTTAAGGTGGAAATGACACCATCTTGGCATGCATAAATGAAACCCTCCGTACCAGACTTCAATCCGGGCTATTTAAGGAAAACAAACGTTAGCTCACAAGACATTGACTGATCCTTTACATTTCTGTGGAAGATACCGTGCATCCTCTTATAGAGGAGCTGTTCACGAAAGTTATTCTCTTGTGCTTTTTTAATCCGGGATTTCAGGAGTGAGCACTCGAGGCAGATAAGATTTGATGCATTTTGTTCACCCCAAATACTGAAGTCAAGTCCGAGTGCTTCAGCAGCGTCCTCCGCTGCTTTGTACAGAAACGCTCCTTTGCCTACTTCCTCGTGATTCCTGACCATTTTAAGAAGAGGGTCTGTTCCATTTGCAACTCTATGTGCTGTGCCCAGAATGGTCCTGTTGCGAATACATTCAAGACTCAATATTCCGCGACCCCCTTGACGGCGTGAGATGTACAGTCGCGGAACGGAAGACTTAAGATGCATTCTTTCGTTCATGCGCATAACCTTGCTTGTCCCGATATGAAGAGATCTGAGCTCGTTCTTCGTCCATGGAATTAATCCAAATGAATAAAGTAGTACCGGGACGGCAAGCTTGTTCGTTGCAGATACTTTGTTCCTCGCCGACAGTTCGGAAGACCAAATCTGTCGGATGAGACGTTTGTATCTGCTTCGG
>NC_046663.1:67571891-67579814 GCF_010883055.1 Belonocnema kinseyi | reverse complement strand
TTCTTTTTAGTCGCGACGCCTACAATGAAACTTGTTGTTAATGGTTCTTTTTTTTTGTCAAAGATTGTATTACTTGCCTCAAAACTGAATCATTTTCTTCGAAATTCCATAATTCTGTCAACATTTATCCTTTTCGTTTGAAAATTCTTTTTATTCGGTGTAAAATGAATTCTTTTGATTAGGGGTACAAATGTCTGGTTGAAAATTGATTTGTTTTAGTTGGTTGACACTTTCCTTTCAAGTGAAAATCTATCTATATTGTTAAATATTCAACTGTTTTATCGAAAATACCTGTTTTTGGCTTTGATTCTTTGAATATTTCTTGAAAATTTGTCTTCTCTGGTTTTTTATTTTTCTGGATTTACATCTAAACGATATATAATACAAACTACAACATAGCCTCGGAAAGGACTGGAACTTTTAATGACAAAGGGCATTCACACGGAAAATCTAAAGGTCATGTTTCAGGCGACGAATGGAGACTGGGTGTTTGGAATGCTAGGGGAGTAAATGATCTCAAGGTAAAAGAATTGCGTGAAACTATGGACGTGAAGAAACTAGATATTTTATGTGTTCCCGAAACAAAGAAAAAGGGATGCGAAATGAAAGACATAAAAAACGGCGTGTTGAAAGGCGTATTTGAAATATGGTCAGGAGTAGGCTGTGAATCACATGGTAAACAAGGAGTAGGTCTGATTTTGAATGAAAGAGCAAAGCAGCATCTCGGAGACCATGGTTTCGTGTCTCCCAGAGAGTTGCGGGCTAGAATGAAAGTAGAAATCTGAAGGCTGTTTATCATAGCATGCTACGCGCCAGTTGATGGTGATCCTAGAGAAGTAAAAGACGCCTTCTGGGACACTTTAAATGACAAAATAAACATTTGCGAACATGGGGAAAGAATAATTCTACTAGGAGACATGAACGGTTGGCTGGGCATCCAAAATCAGGATACAGAAAGAGTATTAGGTAATTTTGTGGATCCAAGGACAAACTATAAAGGAGATAAATTAGTTTGTCTATGCTTAGAAAGGGGTCTGTTTATTAGAAATACTTTGTTTAGGCATAAAATGATCCACATGTACACCTGGTCTAAAGGAAATAGCTGCAGTATAATTGACTTTGTTTTTGCGGATAAAAGACTAAGGGAGTTAGTCAAAGATGCAAGAGTCATGAGGAGTCCTGACTGCAATACTGATCATTACCTTCTGATCTCAAAAATTAACTTACGTAGGGGATGGAGAAAAAAGAGAACCAAGAAAGCAAATCAAACGCGAATCAAAATTGAGAACCTACAGAAACCGAATGTGCGAATAGATTTCCAAAATAAGATAATCGAAAGCATGGATAGGGCAACATGGGAGGACCATATGGAAAACAAAGATATAGAGGGCGCCTGGACAATGTTACGTGATATCCTTGTTAGATGTACGATCGAAGTGTGTGGTGCCGCAGTTCCACGTGGTGGAATGATGAAATTTAGGCTGCCCAAAAAGCAAAAAGAGAAGCGTACATGAGAACTTTTAACATCGTAGGTCTTAGGAATGAGGAAAGAAATAGACGTAGAAATGATTATAGACGGGAAAACAGGATACTTAAACGATTAGTTAAAGAAAGTAAAGATACAATTAGAGCAGAAGAAGAGATAAAAATACGAAACGACTTTGAAGGAAGCAGGAAACTACTTTATAAAATAATGAAAGGAAACAAAAGTACAGAAATTGTCAAAATGAGAAATAGTAGGGGGGAAATGGTATATGATGCAGGCGGAATACTAGAGGGTTTCAGAGACTATTTTAGGAGACAATTCGGAGATGAAGCTATAGGACACCACGACTGTGATGTTGAACACGATGAGATGGAAAACTCGTTGAAAAAGTCTGTGTCACTCAGGTTAGGGATATAACTAATAGCTTTAAAAACTGTAAGGCTGCCGGGGTAGACGGTATTAACGCTGAAATGCATAAACTCGGTGGTGCGTGCATACCACATAGACTGTGCGAATTGATAAATTTATGTTTCGAGATGGGAGACGTCCCAGGCGACTGAAAAGAAACGATTATCGTATTAATATACAAGAGGAAGGGAGATAAAAGCGAGTGCATGAATTACAGAGGAATTAGCTTATTAAGCACCGTAAGTAAAATATATTCAAAAATACTTATTCGTAGGGTAATGAAAATAACAGAAGCAAAGATTTGGGAAGTCCAAAGTGGGTTTATTCTAGGAAGGTCATGTACGGATCAAATATTTAGCTCAAGGCGAATAACAGAAAAAAGTTTAAGAATAGGAAAAAAAGTTTTCTGCACATTTGCTGACCTAGAAAAAGGTTTGACAAGGTAGATACAAGTAAACTTTGGGAAGTCCGGAAAGAGTATGGAGTCAATGGATGGATCCTACAAGCTATAAAACAATATATACAGTTAGGAAAGCAAGTGTAAGAGTGAATGGGAAACCGATTGACTGTTTCGATATTATTCAAGGAGTTAGACAAGGATGCGTTATGTCTTCATGGTTATTTATATTATTTATGGACATGTGTTTAAGAATGGCTCTCTTCGTCGAAGAGGCTGTGGATTTCGAAACAGTAAGGGTACGTGGGTTAGCGTTCGCAGATGATAATGTTGTTATGGCAGAGTCTATCGAAGACCTACAAAGAATGTTGAATAAACTAGATGCAGGCATCAAGAGCATGGGACTCAAAATTAACGTAAATAAAACAAAAACTATGGTGTTCGAAGGAAAGTGTGAGAAAACACTATGCAATATTTTATTAAATGATGAGAGAATTGAACAAGTTGATAAGTTCGTATACCTTGGTAATTTATTTACTAGAAACGCGGAGATAAATGAGGAATTAGATAGACGAATAAATGAAGGTAGGAAGGTTATTGGTAGAGCAGGTCCCCTTATCAGAAGTAAACATATATCAAATAAAGCTAAAATGGCAATACATAATTCTATATTTGTACCAACTGTACTATACGGTAGCGAGACATGGACTTATCAAGAAAAAGATAAGAGTATAATTAACGCAATTGACATGAGATTCATGCACATAATATGCGGGAAAACCCTGATGGACAAAGTGAATAACGAGATAATTCTAAAAGAATGTGGTGCAGAAGAGACGCTAGTAGACACATGGGAAAGAAATCGGTTAAGATGGTTCCGACATGTTGAAAAAATGCCAAATGAACGACTAACGAAACAAGTGTATACATAAGAAGTCGCAGAAACACGAGAGCCTGCATGAAAAAATGCATGGACATAAAAGAAGCTAGAGAAGTATGCCAGGACAGGAAAGTATGGCGGCAATTAGTTAATAAAAAGAGTGTCAGTAGAGTGAATGACGCCTGAAACAAAGACCTTTGGCTGCAAATGGACCCAAGTGGGGAACCTTACATAACGACTTCGTGAGGTTCTTCGCTTGGAGTGATTGCTAGAGAGATTGATCAGCAACCTGGGTCGGAGCAATGTTGCGGAACGAACGTGTTATTTACTTATAGCGTATTCGTTTATGCTGCCCTGATGCACTCCAAGAGTACTCCGGCATGCACTGAAGCAGATTCGAGTGTTCGATTTGACAGCACTGTATCGGCGCGGTGCGTTTGAGATATTCGTGTGGACAACTCTACACGAGGGCAGCGTAATAATCGAATTCGTGTTACCTGCTCGGCTCCAAGGTATAGAATGGGTAGAAATGTTACTCTAGTCGAAACACGTACCTGAATCCGACGGTTTGGGACGAATTGTTTTTGAAATATACGTTAAATTTTTAATACCAATAACAATTGATATTTCAACCAAAAAACTTCTATTTTGAATGAATCGCTATTGATTTGAAATAAAACATACCAATTTTTAACAAAGCAGTTGTATCTGCAACCGAAAAAGATTAATTGTCAACCAAAAAGTTTCATTTTTACTAAAAAGTTTTATGTACTACTAAAATGGGCAAATTTTTTGTAAAAAACATATATTTTTAATTAAGTAGTTAAATTTTCAATTAAGATAATTAATTTTACCCATAAAAGGCAAAATTTATACAAATAGTTCATTTTTGAATTTCAAAGAGATCACTTGATAACTAATAATAGAAGACTTCAATTTTTCATAAAAACTTAAGAATTTTCAAATAGCAAAAGTGAATTTTTACAAAACAAAGTAATCAATTTACACAGCGGTTGAATTTTCAACCTTAAACTATTAAATTTCAACAAAAAAGTTTATTTTTAGCCAAATAGATGAATTTTCGATAAGAAAAGTTCATTTATACTGCAAAGAGGAGAAGATTAGGCAAAGTAGTTTGATTTTCAAACAGAGATAAATTTCCAAAAAAGCAATTTAGCGAAATGAATGTTCAACAAAAAATACAACAGTTTATATTTGAACCAAAAAATATTTTAATTTTTAATAAAACGCTATTGAATTTAACCAAAAAATTCCAATATTCAACAAAATAGGTGATTCCTCAACCAGAGCCGATTAATTTTCCACGAAACATTTGCATTTTTAACCAATAACCTTATTTTTTCTCAAAACAGACGACAAAAGGAAAAAAAATACTGAAAAATGCATTATTTTTTGATCAAATAGTTAAATTTTCAACTTAGGACATTAATTTTCAATTTATAAAGAGGATTTTTCAACTAAATAGTTGCACTTGTGGCCTTTAAGGTATTATTTATTAAACAAAGAATTCAGCAGTTACATTTTTATTGAAAGGCAATGATTTTCCATGTAAATCAGCGAATTTTTCACAAAACATTCTACAATTTTTAACACGGAAATACTTATTTTTAAGAAGACGAATTTAATTTCCGACCACGTCGTTGATGTTTTCAAGTAAAATGACGATTCTTCTGCAAAACAGTTAAATTTTTCATACCTAAATATGAGTACAAAGCAAATTATTCCCAACCAGAGTTCCATTTGTAACCAAATGTTTCACGAATTCTCAGCCAAAATATGAATTTTTAATAAAGTTGTTTAACTTTCAAGCAAAAAGTTGAATTTTTGACATACAAAGATGAATTTTCAAGAACAAAAATCCAACAATTCGCTTCGCTATAAGCTGTTTGATAATTTCCTTTTAAAAAACTCACAATCGCTTACTCATACCAATTTTCTGGTTTCGCCCGTCACCCGAGTCGAGTATTCATTTTGCGACACTGCTCTCGCGTGGTTCATTTCAAGTATTCGATTTGGCTATATTCTTACCTGCTCCTTACCTAAGTGGCGAAAAACGTATTCGAGTATACGCTCTGTTATGCTCTACTCTGCGACAGGGCAAAGAAAGTTGCACCGTCACTTTCGACGGTGCAGCTTTTGAAATTGGCACCGCGTGAAATAAAAAAAAAAGATTTAAAATGACATTTACAACGAAATTATTTACCGATTGTAGATTTTTTTCAAGCAACATTGAGGACTAAATTTTCCAGAAAATGGTGCAAGCGATGTTTTATTATTTTGCTTATTTAATTTGTATATTCATGCAAACAGTGAAACAGCTTGCATTCATCGTCAGGATCATATATGACCATTAAAATTAAAGGATTATTGTTAATGAATAATTCTGTAAACAAATTGTTTAAAAAATATATATTAACAAATTTACATCGCAGGCATGTAAGGGCAGGAATAAAACGTTCTTCCTTCTAGCCTCCTTGTAATTATATCAATAATTATGTTTTCTGACAAAGTGTTACCGTTGATAAATATTTGTTTATTTTGTA
Organism: Belonocnema kinseyi; assembly: GCF_010883055.1. Classification (NCBI taxonomy): domain Eukaryota; kingdom Metazoa; phylum Arthropoda; class Insecta; order Hymenoptera; family Cynipidae; genus Belonocnema; species Belonocnema kinseyi. Next base: position 67,574,079 of record NC_046663.1, on the reverse strand, counting down.
GAAAAATTATTATACATGTTTCCCAGGACAAAAATGTTGCTTTTTGTGTTGTTTTTTTACGCGAACTCTTGTCGAATAATTTCGGTCGGATTGCAAATTAAGAAATTTTATATATGCTGCCATTATTTGTTACTAATTTAATAGATGACTTCCAAAAAATATAAATGGCAATATAATGCTGTGAGTAAATGTAATAACGGTATATTGGTCAGAAGTAAATCGACTTCATTTCGTTTATAAGCGCCTACAATGTGCATACACTTACATTATATCTTATACAATAAAGTAATAGCGAAATTTTTCCGACTACATCATTCGCAATATACTTTTAGCAAGGTAAAAGAAATCAATTTATTTTTGCTTATATAATCCCCTAAAATGGGTATTTGTTCAATAATATGTTTATACGCTGCACGACTAATAATAGATGTTTAAATTTTTTCAGAAAACATCATTGATAATATAATTACAACAATGCTAGAATAAAAAATTCTTTCTTTCTGTGTATCATGGTTGACGATCCACATTTGTTTATAGGGGTAATTATTCACATTCTGTCTTTAATTTCCATTCACCAAACACTCTGACATTCCTGACGATGGAGGCAAGCAATTGCAGAAGAGAAATATACTTTGAGAAAAATATCCCCCAATTTCGATTGTTTATTAATACAATTTGTTTATAACAATTGAATGTACAATTTTTTGTCTTTCTTATACCCCTCTGTAGATGCATAATGTTCAGGAGATAAGCCTCTAGGAGATAAACAACAAAGTTCCAAAAATCAACACTTTCATCGCTGCTTGCATTGAAATAAAAAAAAAAATACTCACCTAAACCATTTTCTGAACAATTTAGTTGGAGAATTTTAAAATTTCTGAAACAAAAATCTGAAGTCAGTGCATAATTGCATTTACAATGTAATTTTGAATCTCGTATTTGTTAAATCACCCCATACTGTGTTGCACATTCTTGTATTTGAATTTTTATGGCGGGAGCAAACGGGCAGCAATAATTACTGAACAATTTTGGACTGTTCAAATTTATGTATTTTTAAATAGTTCAATAATAACTAGGGGTTGATTGGGGGCGGGGGTTAAACTTGCACTAGAGGGATGAAACTGATTTATCGTACTTTCAGGACAAAATGCAGCAACAATCATGGAACAATTTTGGACTTTTCAAAATTGTATATTTTTCAAGAATTTAATATTAATTAGTGGTTGACTTGGGGGCGGAGGTTACACATGCACTAGAGGGATGAAACTTTAGTTGTTCTCTCAACATTAAATGCAGCAATAGTAATTGGAAATAATTTTTACTTTTCAAATTTATGTATTACTAAAGAAGTTAATAATAATTAGAGGTTAGTTTGGGGACGGAGGTTACATATGCACTAGAGGGATGAAACTTTAGCCGTACTCTCAACATTAAATGCAGCAATAGTAATTGGAAATAATTTTTACTTTTCAAATTTATGTATTATTAAAGAATTTAATAATAATTAGAGGTTGGTTTGGGGGCGGAGGTTACACATGCACTAGAGGGATGAAACTTTAGTTGTACTCTCAAAATTAAATGCAGCAGTAGTAATTGGAAATAATTTTTACTTTTCAAATTTATGTATTATTAAAGAATTTAATAATAATTAGAGGTTAGTTTGGGGGCGGAGGTTACATATGCACTAGAGGGATAAAACTTTAGCCGTACCATCAACATTAAATGCAGCGATACTAATGGGAAATAATTTTTACTTTTCCAATTTATGTATTATTAAAGAATTTAATAATAATTAGAAGTTGGTTTGGGGGCGGAGGTTACACATGCACTAGAGGGATGAAACTTTAGTTGTACTCTCAAAATTAAATGCAGCAGTAGTAATTGGAAATAATTTTTACTTTTCAAATTTATGTATTATTAAAGAATTTAATAATAATTAGAGGTTAGTTTGGGGGCGGAGGTTACATATGCACTAGAGGGATAAAACTTTAGCCGTACCATCAACATTAAATGCAGCGATACTAATGGGAAATAATTTTTACTTTTCAAATTTATGTATTATTAAAGAATTTAATAATAATTAGAAGTTGGTTTGGGGGCGAAGGTTACACATGCACTAGAGGGATGAAACTTTAGTCGTACTCTCAACATTAAATGCAGCAATAGTAATTGGAAATAATTTTTACTT
>NC_046663.1:67568946-67571791 GCF_010883055.1 Belonocnema kinseyi | reverse complement strand
AGATCCTGAGCTCGTTGATAGAAGCGCCATACGACATCTTTGCGCTGGAGAGACTTATACATACCTGGGCGTGCCACAGAGCCGCATTCAGGATGTGACATTCAGGATGTCTTTACAACAGGATTATTCTGGGTACAGCTCATAGAGTTGCAAGTGGAAGAGACCCTCTTCTTATAATGGTCAGGAATCACGAGGAAGCAGGCAAAGGAGCATTTCTGTACAAAGCATTGGAGGAGGCTGCTGAAACACTCAGACTTGACTTCAGTATTAGGGGTGAGCAAAATGCATCAAATCTAATCCATCTCGAGTACTCACTCCTGAAAGCCCGGATTAAGAAAGCACAAGAGAAAAACATTCGTGAACAGCTCCTAGATAAGAGGATGCACGGTATCTTCCACAGAAATGTGAAGGGTCAGTCGATGTCTTTGGTTTTTGGAATAATTCCTCAGGGTTTGAAAAAATGTAACGGGGAAGTATGGGGGCCTGTAGAGAATTATTCAACGAATCATGTCATCTATCAGACATATGGATTTGACACCCCTAACACACCCCCACGAGTACCTGAAAACTACCCTTAAAACAAAAAATATTCATTCTTCATGAAATCGACCTTTTGAACAATGTATTCTCGTCTTCTTTGACTTAATATTATTAATATTGGTCTAGTGGAATATTGATTATCATTGGTTAATTAATTTTTAATTACTTAAACAAATGGAATTTATTTAAACAAAATTTCTTTTCTCAAAAATTTGTTTTCCCCCCTACAAATTATTACTATTAGTCTAGAGCAATATTTATTAACGCTTCTTTATTATTCTTTATTATTTCTACAAATAAAATTCGTTTAAACAATTTTTTTCGAAAATTCTTTTTTTCTCTAAAAATTATGACTATTGGTTTGGTGAAATATTTATTAACATTGTTTGATTAACTTTATTTAAAAAGAAATTTTGTTAATAAAAATTATTACTTAAATATAACTGATACTGATACTAAACCAATAGTGATAATTTGTAGGGAAAACACGAATTTTCAAACAAAATTTTTCAAACAAATTACATTTGCTTAAACAATTACAAATTAATAAACCAATGTTCTTAAATATTCCATTAGACTAATAGTAATAATTTTGGGGAGAAACAATAGCATATGTTTTTGAATTAATTATATATGCATTTGACCGAGCGCGAAAGCACCGTTTAATGCTTCAAACCAATATTTTATTGATTCAGAAGTATTTTGTTCTCAGTGTATAATATCTATAATATTTCCATCTGGTAGTAATAAATTTACATTTACATGAGATGAAATGAAATTATTACATGTAATCATTTATATATCGAATTTTAAATTATCAAATCTATTAAAAAGCCAGGGTCAAAACATGAACTAAAATCTGCCATAGCTTATTCTAATTTTAATACTTTGATTGCAAGTTACATATCGTTGGAATCGCAAAGAAACAGAGAGCACGAATATAATATTTTTTATTTTCTGATGGCAAAGCTATAAAATTTTTATTTTTTGCATTTTATGTATCATTAGGACAAAGGTGCGCCCCGCCCCCGCTGGCAAGGCTCGGCACAGCGAGACAAGCCGAATAGGTTGACCGCGATCTTATGAATACTGCCCCAAATTTTATGAATATTTGAATGTACGTGCTCCTTGTAAGGATACGCAGCTTAACTACAATGACTGGTTGTGTCACGATTGTTTTTGTTTTATGGTGGGAAAAACCAGCTTGCAAATGAAAATTTTTTATTGCAACAGATCACGACAACACGCATTAGCATGTTTGTTTTAAAAGGTGCAGGCCCCGTAAACCTTTGCTACCTCCTATCGTATACACTGAATTTCATTTATTTCTGGGAAGGAAAAAAAGGTATTTCTCTTTTTCCGAAAAAGAACAGCTTTTATTGCCACTAGATGTTGAGTAAAACCGATTTTCAACGTTGCATGTCCACTTCCCTTTCGATACAAGACAGCAGTCCAAAAAAAGTTTCATCCCTCTAGTGCAGTGGTCGGCACGCTCTTGCCATGGGCGGGGTAGCCGGCCCTGACTGCGATCAGTGACTTAAAAGTAATATATTTGGAATCTACGTATAGTTCCGATTCCAAAGACATGTAATTTGTTTATAAAGGTTGAAAGTTTAAGAAGTATTTAGTATTAAATTGACTGTCAATCTGGTGTTTCTTGATTATAAACTCCTTCAAATTTTTAACTTTTGTAGGATAGTAATATATCATTGGAATCGGAAAAATTCGTAAATGCTGATAATACTATTTTCAAATCGCTCATTGAAAAATTAAATGTTTTAAAATTTCCTTACTTTGACATTCCTGTGGACAAAAGACCCTTGCTGGAGTAAGCTCACTCGCACTAAGGTACATGAATAGACCGAAAAGTAGTAGAAAAAATTAAGTCGGGTGGAGCCTGACCATACCTGAAAATTAAGCAAAAAGTTTGCCGGCCACTTCTCTAGTGCATGTGTAACCCCCGCCCCCAATCAACCACTAATTATTATTAAATTCTTGAAAAATACACAATTTCGAAAAGTCCAAAATTGTTTAATGATTGTTGCTGCATTTTGTCCTGGAAGTACGACAAATAAGTTTCATCCCTCTAGTGCATGTGTAACTCCCGCTCACAATCAACCCCTAATTATTATTAAATTCTTTGAAAATACATAAATTTGAAAAGTAAAAATTATTTCCAATTACTATTGCTGCATTTAATGTCGAGAGTACGACTAAAGTTTCATCCCTCTAGTGCATGTGTAACCTCCGCCCCCAAACCAACCTCTAATTATTATTAAATTCTTTAATAATACATAAATTTGAA
>NC_046663.1:67567727-67568846 GCF_010883055.1 Belonocnema kinseyi | reverse complement strand
GAGTAAGCAGCCTTATCCTTGCATGCGGGGCTCTACAAGGATGGATGAACCCCTTTCCCTAGCTTCTCGTGGGAACAACAATGACAACACCAAACATATTTGCAGTAAGTGCGGTTCAAAACAATAAAACGCGCAGGGCTCCCGACAATGGGACGGCCAACAATGCTGACCAATCTAGAGCTGGGGGAGCCAATGAAAATGGATTCAGTGCGATGGATCAGCGGGATCTCGTGACCTTTGGGTGGACGGAGCGACTGAATCACGACTTGCTGGACTGCTACAATGCGAGTGTGGCCCGTGAACGGGGTTACATGGCACGGCTGCATGCTCTGTGGTGCGAGAAACACCCGGAGGTATCGCACTTTTCGCAGCAACGTCTGCGCAACCATGCTGAATTACTCCGTAAAAGGGGCTATGTAAGCGGAACGCCTACTCTACCACAGCTAGAACAAGCCGGCAACAAAGAAAGAGAGGCGACACTAAGACCAACCACGGGCAGGCATCCAATAGATGAAGAGCGATCCTTTACGACCCGGAGAAACATCAACACCAAGGTTTCTCTCAAGCCTAAAGATCTGGCTGAAATGGATGACGAGCTTAGTGGACATTTTTCCAGTGAATCCGACCTCTGGGCTATCAATTATGGCGTGTATAATGCAGCGAGAGCTTTGGCCGATGCGAACCTTAAAACAAAACCAACGGCTGATCATAAGACCAAAAGACGAATGCATCCACTTGCCATAAAGATAGGCTGGGCAAGACAGTACGCGTCCCGCATTCAATGTGCTATTGACTACATCACATCTGGCAGAAATTTTACCGCCAAGGTTCGAAAGTTTGCGCGCGAACTCCGGACCCGTTATCACACACTTAACAAGTCAAAGCTGCTGACCATCAGGCAGCATATTGTTGAGAGAATACGGATACTATCTGACGCTAAGAGAAGTCTAGAGCGAAGGGAGAGATGGGTCAGAGAAAATCAACAGTTTCTCTCTGACCCATCCCGACTCTTCCAATACCCTCCAGTTACTGTCGAACACCCACCCAAACCAGAAGAGGTCGAAGTATTTTGGAGAGAAGTCTACGAAGTTCAGGATAGACTGGACGAAGACTCAGAAA
>NC_046663.1:67566281-67567627 GCF_010883055.1 Belonocnema kinseyi | reverse complement strand
GCTCCACATATAACTGGGCAGTTTGAAAAGCATAAGATTCAAATTTTGCTGCATCTATTTTACGTCCACAGGAAAGAACCTGCAAGATTATGCTAAATCGTTGGATCAAACTCAAATCAACCCCAGTAATTTGGGCTGTTAACTCAGGATCACTGAAAAATCTCCGCGCAGTATTCCCGTCATTTGAATTTCCTGATCCTTGCCTAGGAACATCTATTATGAGACCCATCTCTTTTCGGAAATATTGCTGGATTCTCGATTTAGCAGTCTGCATCAAGGCTTTTTCATCTTTTGTTTTTGCTTGCCACTTGCAGAATCCTAAACGATAAGCTATATGCAAAACTAGAGTCATGCAGCGTATCTTGGCATGAAGATGCGAAAGACCTAACTGATAGTTCTCCTCAAGGACCTTCTTCTGCATCACTTTACTTATGTCATTCATCTCTGAAGGGTTCGCTTTATACAAGTGACAAGTTGCTGCACTCAGTATGCTGCTAAGATTCTGAGCTGTTTTCCCGTCCAACATGGTTAAGAACATCGCATGACTTACCTGACACCTAAATTTTCCAAATACAACCTTGGTGGGCAAAAGTCGACTTATTTCTCCTTTTATCCGCCCTATTACAGATCTCGTCAAATCTGGGGTTTCCTTCGCGTACTGAAATTCTACTGGTATGCACAATTTGGTAGAGCCAGGATGAGGATTTTTCCAAATCTGCTTACTCTCCGACTCTAACATAATTGGCACCATTGAGACCATAAAGATGCTTTCGTCCAATATCATGCCATCAGGAAGCTTCTGCTTATATGAGCCTTGGCTTGATGCTCCATCACAGCCATATTTGAGCGAAAGTGTCATAGTTTTTACTCTCTCCTCTAAAATATATGACTGGATGCTGGGGATCTTAACTAAACGCTTGACAGTATGATCTAGCAGCTCTTGCAGTTTAATCGTAACGCTTTGACCAGTTATGTGAATCGCTGAACTAGGAGGGTAGCATTCTTTTTTCGCTTCCAGTAGATCTGTAGATGGGACATAAATGTCAGCATTCCTAGCTTTTGCTTGCAGGCGTATGATTTCGTACTGGTGCATGGATAGTATAGCGTCTTCTATCAGTGCGAGTGTTTCATCATGCCCAAATCGGATTGCACTCGTTTCGTCTTCAGTTTTCTCGGAATCTTGCAACAGCTGGATTATTTTATTAACCAATTTGTGTTTTCCAGAAGCTTTCAGATTACTCAGTAAAGCCTGCTCAATCTCAAGCGGAGAGTAACTCTCCTGAATAGATTGCACCTTCCTTCTCTTGGTTGACTTTGAACTATGTTCAAAATCTTCCCGAGATCGT
>NC_046663.1:67564256-67566181 GCF_010883055.1 Belonocnema kinseyi | reverse complement strand
AGTTCTGAATTTTTCAAAAAAAAAATTCTAAAATCGGTGCATAATTGCGTTCTAAATGTCATTTTGAACCTCGTTTTCCGATTTCACCCCACTGTGCGATGCTAGGGTAATCAATGCACTTACTTCAGTCTTTGAATATACGTTTGAAATCAATATTTTGGAGTACATTTTTTTTGAGTGTTTAGCGACTTGACAGTGAAAACACCACAGTGTTTTTATGTGCCTCGATTATACAGGTTCCTAAAAAAGTACCTAAATACTCTTAAATGCTATAAGATGTTTACATTCTCATTAGAGAAGGTATTAGATTTGTGCAACATTTAACATTTTTGTCAAATTTCTACGTTTTGAGACACCCTGAATCCGAAAAACAGATATTCACGAATGTGTCTGTCTGTATGTCTGTACTTTTGCCTGTGAGCACGATGACTTTTGGAAAATCAATCTATTATATTAGAATTTAGTACACTTTTAAAGGGTCCTAAACTAAAAGTAAAGTTCGTTAGCCAGCCATTTTGGATAATAATTCAAATGTGGGCACATTTTGAAAATTTTTAAGACCATTTCTTTCACATTTTCAAAATTCCCTGTACAGTTATTCATAGAATTTAAAAGGTTTAACTATTTATCTTAATGACTTTTTTCATAAAATCAAGAATTATCAGAGTTATAGCATTTACACAATTCCAAAAAAACACAAGAAAATTAAAATTTGATGCCAAATAACGCACGATATGAAAAAAGTCTAGTGAAGAAAAATGTTGCTTTTTGAATGCCCTACAAGACTATCGTAACAACTTTTTGAATATTGGTGAAAAATCAAAAATTCCAATTTTGACAGCATACAAATTAATGAAAAACCCAAAAAGTACATTTTTCGACCAAATTGTGCAAAATACGGTGAAATATGACATAACGAAAATTGCGCATTTAAAAAAGATCTACAAATTTGTTATTAAACGCTTTTTGATAGAATGTGTAGTATTGGCTATTTTTGACGATTTAAAACCAAAAACAGAACTATCACATAATTATTCATGACAAATAAATCGCTTTTACATTCTCATCAGAGAAGGTATTAGATTTGCCTAAAATTTGACCCCCCCCCCACCAATTTTTGTCAAATGTCAACGTTCAGAGACTCTTTGAATCCGAAAACAGGTTTTTACGAATGTGTGTCTACCAGTTGGTCTGTATGTATGTCTGTCTCTTTGTCGGTAAGCACGAAAACTTTTGAAAAAATCATCTTATCAGATTGGCGTTTGGTACACTCTTTTAATGTCCTAAACTGAATGTCAAGTTTGTTAGCCAGCCATTCTGGATAAAAATTCAAAATGTGGGTATATTTTGAATGTTTCTAAGACCACTTTTTCAATATTCAAAATTTTTTGTACGGATGTTTGTAATATTCAAACAGTTAAACAATTTATCCTTCTGACTTTTTTCATCAAACTAAAAATTACCAGAAATAAAGTATTCACAAAATACCAAAAAAACATACGAAAATGAACCTTTTAAGACAAATAACGAATGATGTGAAAAAAAGACAAGAAAACGAAAAGTTTGATTTCTAAAGACCCTACACGATTATTATAACAACCTTTTGGATGTCCTTGAGAAATAAAAAATTCTAATTTTAAAAGCATAGAAAATAATGGAAAATCCAACAAAAAAAATTTGTTATGCAACAATTTCACAGTGAGCAAGATCGCATCAAGTGTATCCCCTTTTTCCACTTGACCATGAAAATTAAATTAGTGCAGTGTTTTATTAAGTAGTCACTATCAAAAATTAATCTCCAAAACAGTTTTTCAAAATTTTCATTCGAACAACCACTTATAACAATAAAATTTTTGAGTAGTTTTAATAAAAAAATTAATTTCTAATCAGCCATCAAAGATCAATTAATGAAATTTTCAGGATTT
>NC_046663.1:67561687-67564156 GCF_010883055.1 Belonocnema kinseyi | reverse complement strand
TAAACATTTTTTTTTGGAAATACATTTCTAAATTTGAGAATCTTTGAAAAGAGCAAGATCACCTTCAGTGCACCCCCCATTTTCCACTTGATCATGAAACTTAAATACATGCAGTGTTTTATTAATTAGTCACTATTAAAAATTATTCTCCAAATCTGTACAGCGCGCGGCCAATTGTCTCCGAGTTTCTCCAACTCTGGTCGGTCGTAATAAGGTATAACAATTTAAAGTATTATTATTATTTTTCGGTCCACTCGAATAAGGAAAGTGCTGTCGTTATATGCTTATTATTGTTGTCCCATTGAAGGCTAATTCAATAAGCCCGTCTTCTCACACTCCCTCCTAAACCATCTCAGACTTATTTGCCATGGTAGGTGGCGAAGAAGTTCCACTCCGCTTCAACAGCGAAATCATTCCTGTAATTAATCAAGTTGGCAAAGTTGTATTTATTTTTATATCATGAAACCGCTCCTTCCGAAAAGTATATTATTTTTTAACGTTATTAACACCAAATTTAATTTCTTTAATTCAATCAATTTTAAATTGAAAAGATGAACCGAACTTGCGTCTTGACCAACTTTTTGCTGAAATCACTACAAAATTTTCATGCTCCATTTCTTTATTTTCTTTATAATACACCACATACAGGTGAAGTGTAGCCTGATTATTATAGCAATCGTGGGACTTGATAGCGCCTTGCACCAAGAAGGAATAATTTTCGGAAAATTCAAGACATACTGTAAACTCTCCAGCATCAAAAGATTCTTTTTGTTTGGAGAAATGAGACGCTTGAGATTTCGCAACAAAATCGTGTTTCAATAGCTCAGGGCACATATTTTTCAAATAATTAAAAAATCTTCTTTGTTGTACTTTGCTTAAACGATTTTACTACTGAAAACTGCATATTGTGCTTTACTTTTTCCAGCGGAAATACATTCCCGTGGTCCTAAAGTTTTTTATTTTGTCTGCCCAATTTCTCATCAGGGAAAGCTACTTTAAATTTCTTGTATAAATCATGTATAATAAATAATAATAGACTTTTATGTTTTTGGATTTTTTTACCATCTTCTACAACCAAAACATCGTCTTTCATTCTAGACATCACGCAACTGACATCGTCTGATAAATAAAAATTTTCTACGCGATCGAGTGTCAAGTTATCTAAGCCTTTTTCTTTTTTAGTTTCAGGTTGTGATGCTAATGATGATTTTTTCGAATGTTTTTCGCGGCCTGTACCATTCTCTTCGAGGCTCACACTCACGTCGTATCATTTTTATTGACTAATCCAACGGAAGTATGGTCAAAACTTGGATTTTTTCGGATCTGTTAGTTTTTTTATCGAAAGCAAACTTAAAATTATTGATGAGGACTTCATTGAGATTTGTGTTATTGTTTGTATCATTATTACTTAATTTTCTCAAAGAAGTTATTATGGCTTTCTTGCATTCAGTGAGGCTCGACAATTGTTTCAATTTTATTGGTGGTTCACCATTCTCTGATGACAGTTTATTCACGTTATGAATTTTTACTTGGTTATCAATTGCATCGCACTCAAAGGTGCGATTTCTCTTTTCATCGTCTTTCATATTATCAAGTTGTGTTTCAGTCTCATCAACAGTAGAATATTTCTTTACTTGTAACTCGCAAGAATGTTCGGGTTTACGGCCAGATAGATAGCCCTCTCACACGAATTGCACATGTAACAGCTGATAAAATATTTTAAATCACAAGTTCGATTTACTGTAATTGAATCTAAATTTTTAATAACGTATTTATGATCTTTTTCATTCAAAGGATTAGAACATTTATTCATCTGGACCATTTTAGATGATAAAATCAAAGCTATTGTACGGGATATTTCTCAACTCGTGTGCATATAGACCCATGTAATAAATAAACTGAAATGACTAATAAAATTTAATTTTTCTTTACGCGTCGATGCAAAGATCGCAACCAAGCGTGTTATTTTCAGCTAAAGATGCGGTTCTTGTTATTAAATTAAATATAATAGATTACAAAATTATCAAGAAACAAGAAATATAAATTACACAGTAGAGTTCAATTTGTATATGAAATTTTTATTTTATTTTCTCTGTCATAGTTTAATAAGAAAAGTTATTTTTATTTCATTGTTCCTTATATTATGTTTGAAAAAATAAAATTAATTGAATAATAATATTTTTAATTGTTATTCTTTATTACGATCGACCAGAGTTGGAGAAACTCTTAGACACTCGGCGGCGCGGTGTACTAACAGGGCTCGGCGCCTGGTAATATATAAATTTATCTTGTTCAAATTAATCGTGAGAAGTGAAATTATCTTCCGGAATGTTGAACTTAAGTGTATAAAGCACATAACCACAGAAAAAAATTCCATTTTTTGACCGAGAAGTCATTGGAACTTGCATTTGTTTACTTAAAAATTAACTAACAATAGTCTAATGAATAAATAATATTTAGTCCTTAATA
>NC_046663.1:67556711-67561587 GCF_010883055.1 Belonocnema kinseyi | reverse complement strand
GTAAGGCTGCTCAGTAGACCGTATGTGTAAAGTTTAAATCATAAACTTTTTTTCAAACAAGACAATGAAAGTACGTCTATTTCAATACAAATGTAAGTTATGAGTTATAATAATTTACATTTATGAGAATGATAAATAGTTTCGGGGAAAAATTCGAGTGCGCAGCACGAGATACGTGGTGAGAATGTGTTTGTTAAGGCTGAAGGAGCTCCAGCAAAAACAAACTCACAAGTGCCAAATTACTGTTGTCAATGCTTCCACCTTCAGCTTTAAAAAGTCAATGCACAGAGATCGAGCGCGTAGCACGAGGTAAATACATTATAGAGCAGAAAGTTGGGAAAGCATGGCGGGAAACAGTGGCAAGACGACGAAACAAGCAGCGAACTTAAGAGTCGGCTTAAGGCCCGGAAGTATCGAGTGGACCCGATAATTGCCAAAGGAAAAGCCAATAAAAAGTTCATGGACGCTAAGAATTTGTCGTCAGCCTTTTATAGGCCCGGTAAAATTGATTATGTTTAACTGAAATGGCAGAATTCGGTTAATATGAATAACGTTGATTTTGTTCTTCTAAAATAGTAGAATTTAGTTAATTGAAAATTGACTTTGATTTTGTTATCTGAATTCAAGAGTCTTGAACGTTAAAGAATAAATTCTCTCTCGTTCAGGAGAGTCACCCACCCCTTTTTATTCATGTTGGATTACAGCTAGCGTTCCTGCTAGGCGACGCCAGGACATCGTGATCGAGGTTCCAATCTGACGCGAAATTAAAATTAAAAGGAACTTCGAGTGTTGTTCATGGGTCAGGACTGTGTGGCCCACGAACTCTGTTCATTCAGGCGGGACAGTCAAGTAAGTGGCAGCCGTCTTGTGTCTATGTTTCCCACCTGGTCACCCCCGGCCAGGTCCCGTTTAGCAGTAGGCACACGAAATTTGGGAAGCTAATTTTTGGTACTAATCTGAAAAATTGCCCCTGCCCTCAGCGAAATAGCGGTAAAATTTTAGCCGCAACCACGTTTTACAAGCCTCGTGCACTTTAAGAACACGGAGCGACCAAAGGTCTACCGCCTTCTGCATTTTTCCTGCAAGTGTTTAGCATATTGTTGACACGCAGGGATGCGTTTTAGGCCATTAGCGAGTGAAAGCTTGGCACTTCCAAAAGCGTCGATGATAAGGACGATTAGTTTAATAGAATATTCCGAGTACAATCGTTGCAACTCCCTTATAAGGTCTCGATACCTCTCTTTCTTTTCATTCTCCTTGGCTATGATTTTCTTGTCAGCTAGTGCCGAAAATACGATAACGAACATGGTTCGCTTCTCGAAGTCAAGAAGAACAATGTCAGGCCTCGAGTGAGCAACAGAAACAATTGTTAATAATATAAAGTTCCAGTATATGCAGCACTTCTCATTCTTGACAATTGACTCGATTTCTCTAGGAGCATTTAGAAGAGCGATACTAAGGGTAATGCCGTAAGAGTGTCAAAGATGCTAATAAAGCACTCTTAGTGCCGCATTGTGCCTTTAAATGTAGGTCATTCCCGTGTGAGTTGAAGAACTAGATAGAATGTGAGCTAAATGCTCGGGGTGTGCATGACACGCCCTGCAGCTATCATCGTGAATGTCTTGGCTTATGATGTGGCAATGGTATGTTAAGCTGGAAATGACACCGTCTTGGCATGTCAAAATGAAACCGTCCGTATTAGACTTCAATACGGGCGATTTAAGGAAAGCAAACGTTAGCTCGCAAGACATTGAATGACCCTTCACATTTCTGTGGAAGATACCGTGCATCCTCTCATCGAGGAGCTGTTCACGAAAGTTTTTCTCTTGTGTTTTCTTAATTCGGGCTTTCAGGTGTGAGTATTTGAGATATATAAGATTTGATGCACTTTTGTTATCCCTAATACTAAAGTTAAGTCCGAGTGTTTCAGCAGCCTCCTCCGCTGCTTTGTACAGAAACGCTCCTTTACCCACTTCTTCGTGATTCCTGATTATTTTAAGAAGAGGGTTCCTTCCATTTGCAACTCTATGTGCTGTACCCAGAATAATCCTGTTGTGAAGACATTCCAGACTCAATATTCCGCGACCACCTTGAGGACATGAGAGGTACAGTCGCAGAACGGAAGACTGAAGATGCATGCTTTCGTTCATGTGCATAACCTTTCTTGTCCCGATATCAAGAGATCTGAGCTCGTTCTTCGTCCATGGAACTACTCCAAATGAATAGAGTACTACCGGGACGGCAAGCATGTTCATTGCAGATACTTTTTTCCTCGCTGACAGTTCGGAAGACCAAATCTGCGAGGCTCTACGGCACGTCCAGGTATGTATGAGTCTCTCCAGCGCAAAGTTGTCGTATAGCGCTTCTATCAACGAGCTCAGGATCTTCAGGGATACCATTAAGTTTTCCTCGCTTCAAATAAACCTTGGGCCATTTGTCTAACCCAAATTCCATTCCAATTTCCTTAGTATATCGTTCGACAATCCCTAGAGCTAGATGTAGTTGCTCGTTGTTTTCAGCATAGATCTTATGATCGTCCATGTAAAATACATGAGTGACCTTGTACTTTCGATCTGCAGGTTTGTCGCACAAGTACCCGCCGAAATAGCGAAGTGCTAGAGGTAGTGGCAATAATGTAAGGCAAAAGAGGAGTGGGCTCATGGTGTCGCCCTGAAAGACACCTCTCTGTGAAACGTGACCTTGTTAGTTGTCACACGATTTTTGCCAGATGAGATAGTAAAATATAAACCTTTCAAATATCTCGAAAAATAGGCACTCTATAAAAAAATGTTATAAATCAAACTTCAATCACTCTAAGGAGTACAAACTCTGATGTTAAAATCGATTCTCCCCTCCACCCTCTAGTGGTCGGGGTGAGGGCAAGTTCGAAATCGTAAATTGGAACCCCTTTTTTTTATTGCATATTAGGATTCTTTGGATAAAAATGCGTATGATTTGTCTTAAGTATTTTTCCCGTTTCGCGATAGATAGCGCTGTAATCGACGAAAATCAATTTTTCTTCATTTTACTGTTGATGAGAATGCATGGTTACGATACTGAAATATATTCACGATAAAAAATACACCATTTTGAGTATGACATGACTGATCACGAAAGAAAGGAATTTTTCAAATGTCCGTTATTGAGAAATAATTATTAAGTAATACGTTTACACTAGCAGTGTTTCCTGAATATTCCTAAATTTTAGCTCTGGCAATATTATAGATTGAGGTCAGCGGAGGCTATCGAAACATTACGAAAGTGTTTATTTTCTTCTTTCTTTTAATACAGTAAATTAGACCAAATACATTTAAGACAAAACTCATTTCAGTTAGATCAGAGGTTATTCCGAATACTACTTTACAATGGAGTATCTAACCGTACGAGAAAAAATTGAAATGGTTCAAGTGTATGGAGAAGCAGGAAGTTATCTTGACATTGCTGTCAGTCTCTACGCTCATCGTTTTCCAAATTAAATTGTATCACGTTCTTCATTTTATCGCACTACTTCAAGATTTACTACCGATGGAAGTGTTAAAGCTAAGAAAAAGACCCGTACAACAACAGTCACTTGAGAAAATAATGAAAATACTGTATTAGCTGCAGTGGCCAATAATCCTCACGTTAGCACACGAGAAATTGATTGTGATTCCGGAATGTCTCAGAGCAGTGGCTAAAAAATTTTGAAACGTAATGAACTTCATCCGTATCATTTATTTTTACATCAAGAACTTCATGGCGTTGCTTTCCAGAATGGAGTAGCATTTTGCCAGTGGGCACGTGAACAAACACATGAAAATCCCAACTTTTTACGTTATGTATTATTCTCTGACGAGTCGTCTTTTACGAACCATGGAATAGTTAATCGACACAACTTGCACTACTGGAGTATTCAAAATTCGCAGTGGCTTCGTGAAGTCGAACACCAGCGTCTATGGGCTGTCAACGTATGTTGTGGAACAATGCGCAACAAACCCATCAGTCACCACATTGTCGAAGGCAGCTTAAATGGTCAAAAATATCAAGAAATCTTGAAAAATGAACTGCCAATATTGCTTAAAGACTTCAGCTTAGAAATACGGCAGAACAGATGGTTTTAACATGATATTTGTCCGGCAAACTATTTACGGGTAGCACAAGAAGTTCTTGAACGTGATTTCAATGGTTGCTGGATTGGTAGAGGCGGTCCGATAAATTGGCCTACAAGGTCGCTAGATCTTACTTTAACCGATTTGTTTTTGTGGGGCTATCTGAAAGATAGAGTGTACAGAGAAAAACCAACAACACGTGAGAATATGATTGACCGAATTACAAGTGCATGTGCTGAAATTAAAGAAGATACACTTCTCCGTTGTGTAAATTCATTTGAATTACGAATTAATAAGTGCCTTAAAGACAAAGGTCATCATTTTGTGCACTTACTTTAATTAAAAGATGATTCCCCAAGTACGTTGACTTGTGAGGGGTGAGGGGACTCACGTTAATCAAGCACCCCCAAGGGAACAGACAACTGTTACGCCCACGTCGTTGTTCCTGGGTTACGATAAAAGTAGTAGTTAGTTTTAAGACTAATTTAGAATATT
This sequence comes from Belonocnema kinseyi, assembly GCF_010883055.1. NCBI lineage: Eukaryota > Metazoa > Arthropoda > Insecta > Hymenoptera > Cynipidae > Belonocnema > Belonocnema kinseyi. Next base: position 67,557,004 of record NC_046663.1, on the reverse strand, counting down.
GCAGAATCGTAAGCGTGCAATTCTGAGTAACAGTAAAATAAAGAAAAATTGAATTTCGTCGATTACAGCGCCATCTATCGCAAAGAGAAAAATGTTATAGGCAAATCATACGCCTTTTTATCCAAAAAATATGAATATACAATAAAAAATAGGGGTTCCCATTTAAGATTTCGAACTTGTTCCTAGCCCCACCCCCAGGGGGCGGTATGATGGGAAGCTATTTTAACATCAGTGTATGTACTCCTCAGAGTAACTAAATTTTGATATTGGAAAGTTTCAAGTTAAAAAAATCA
>NC_046663.1:67551828-67556611 GCF_010883055.1 Belonocnema kinseyi | reverse complement strand
TTAAGATTTGATTTAAATAAGTACAAATTCAGAAACATAAAAAATAACCTTTTACATTTTAGGCTCCTAACCTGCTGAGTTCTAAGCCTAATATAATTTTTTAATTTTAGCATTTCAAACTCAGTTTCAAAAAGTTTCTAAATTTCAAATCCAACTCTTATTCTTATATATGCAAAAATTGTAGAAAAACGTTCATACAGTTATATAGCAGTTTATGAATTTATGATTTTAATATAAGGCACAGGCAAAACAAATTATTTAAAATATTGAAAATTCAATATTTTAAATATTTACAACTGCAAACTTTCAAGAATTCCAAATTGAACTTATTTAAAAATTCAGAATATTTACGTTTCAAAAAATTAAAAGTATTGGATACGTTTTTCGAATAGAAAATTTTAAAAAGTGAATCATTTATCTACAATTTATTTGGTCCGAGTTTCGCAACATTAGCGCAATTCTACGTTCTATAATGAGTCCAATCGTTTTCAATTGGGTATCAATAATTCTGTGTTAGAGGTTGAGATTGGCACTATATCATTTTGATATTGCTACCATTATATACAAGCATGATTTTTGCATGTTGGTATAACCCAGTTACTATCGATTGTTCATTGGGTGTACCGCCTAAATAAACATTCTAATTTTTGCTCTTACAATTTTTGTGGAATTATTAAAAATATAATTTCTAACCAATAAAATCGTGCGCGCCATATGCGTTTCAAACAAAAACTACAGAGGGGGCATTGCATGCAAGCGAATTTACTTAATTCAATACGATTGAATACAATTGGGAACACCTGACACAGATTTATACCGCTTCAACTTTTGATTACGCATTTACAAGTTACAGCACTGAGAAGGGACTAACCTCCGAGTTCTTTTTAATATGGAAAAATCTGAGTTTCGAGTTTTGATCAAACACTACTATCTTCGCTAGAAAATGATATCCGAGAACAATGCCAAGCTGGATAAGTATTACCCGGACTCTGCACCGTCGATTGGAACGATTCATAAGTGGTTTACCGAGTTTCGTTGTGGCTGTACGAGCACAGTTGATGCTGAACGATCTGGGCGCCTAAAAGAGATCACCACACCAGAAAATGTCGAAAAAATCCAAGATATGATGTTAAATGATCCCAAAGTGAAATTGAGAGAGGTAGCTAATGCTGTAGGCATATCATTGGAACGTGTGAGCAATATCGTGCATTCAGTTTTGGGCATGAAGAAGCTCTGTGCGCGTTGGGTGCCGCACTTGCTCACAGTGGACCAAAAACGAATTCGTGTGACAAATTCCCAGCCGAATTTGGCACTATTTTTGCGTAAGCCGACCGACTTTTTGCAATGATTCATAACCATGGATGAAACCTGGATCCACTACTACACTCCTAAGTCAACGCCACAGGTAAAACAGTGGGTTCCACCGGGCCAAAGTGCTCCGAAGCGTCCAAAAACGCAACAATGGGTCGGACAGTTTATGGCCTCCATATTTTGGGATGCACATAGCATAATATACATGGACTATCTTGAAAAAGGTAAATCCATAACCGGAGCATACTATTCATCATTATTGGACCGATTGAAAATCGAAATCGCCGAAAAACGACCGCATTTGAAGAAGAAAATACCGCTTTATCATCACGACAATGCGTCTGTTCATTCATGCTTAGTTGCACAAGCAAAATTGCATGAAATCGGCTTCGAATTGGTTCCTCAGCCACCGTATTCACCAGACCTGGCCCCCAGCGACTATTAATTGTTCCCTAACCTGAAGAGATGGCTCACCAGTAAGCGTTTTTCCTCAAATGAGGAGCTCATAGCTGAAACTGAGGCGTATTTTGGAGACCTTTCGATCGAGTACTTTTCGGACGGTATCAAAAAGTTAAAAAATCGTTGGACTCGCTGTATCGACCTAAAAGGAGAGTATGTTGAAAAATAAAACCGACTTTGGCCAAAAAAACGTCTCCGTGTCTCATTTTTCAGGGACTTATCAGCCTGCCTAGTATATATATGTATATACCGTGAGATAGGTCGTTACAGTCTGTAAAGGAATCAATACGACGCTCGAGCAAAAGCCTCGTGAACCCTAAGAACACAGAACGACCCAAGGACTAACGCCTTCTGCATTTTTCCCGCAAGTGTTTTAACACATTCTTGATACGCAGGGATGCTTTTTAAGCTATCAGAAAGTGAAAGCTTGGCACCTCCAAGAGCGCCGATGATAAGGACGATCAGTTTAACAGAATATTCCGGGTACAATCGTAGCAACTCCCTTATAAGGTCTCGATACCTCTCTTTCTTTTCATTCTCCTTGGCTATGATTTTTTTGTCAGCTGGTGCCGAAAATTCGATAACGAACATGGTTCGCTTCTCGAAGTCAAGAAGAACCATGTCAGGCCTCGAGTGAGCAACAGAAACAATTGTCGAGAATATAAAGTTCCAGTATATGCGGCACTTTCCATTCTCGACAATTGAATCAATTTCCCTAGGAGCATTTAGAGGAGCGGTATTAAGGTGAATGCCGTAGGAGTGACAGAGATGGAAATAAAGCACTCTTAGTGCCGCATTGTGCCTCTGAATGTAGGTCGTTCTCTTGTGCTTTCTTTATCCGGGCTTTCAGGAGTGAGTACTCGATATATATTAGATTTGATGCATTTTGCTCACCCCTAATACTGAAGTCAAGTCCGACTGTTTCAGCAGCCTCCTCCGCTGCTTTGTACAGAAATGCTCCTTTGCCCACTTCTTCGTGATTCCTGACCATTTTAAGAAGAGGGTCTCTTCCATTTGCAACTCTATGTGCTATACCCAGAATAATCCTGTGGTGAAGACATTCAAGACTCAATATTCCGCGACCCCCTTGACGGCGTGAGATGTACAGTCGCGGAACGGAAGACTTAAGATGCATGCTTTTGTTCATATGCATAACCTTTCTTGTCTCGATATCAAGAGATCTGAGCTGGTTCTTCGTCCATAGAACTACTCCAAATGAATAGAATAGTACCGGGACAGCAAGCATGTTCGTTGCAGATACTTTCTTTCTCGCCGGCAGTTCGGAAGACCAAATCTGTCGGATGAGACGTTTGTATCTGCTTCGGAGAGTATCCTTTATAGATGTCACATCCTGAATGCGACTCTGTGGCACGCCCAGGTAAGTATAAGTCTCTCCAGCGCAAAGGCGTCATATGACGCTTCTATCACCGGGTTCAGGATCTTCAGGGATGCCATTAAGTTTTCCTCGCTTCAAAAAAACCTTGGCGCATTTGTCTAACCCAAATTCCATTTCAATTTCCTTAGTATATCGTTCGACAATCCCCAGAGCTAGATGCAGTTGCTCTCTGTTTTTAGCATAGATCTTAAGATCATCCATGTAAAATACATGAGTGACCTTGTACTTTCGATCTGCAGGTTTGCCGCACAAGTACCCGTCGGAATGGCGAAGTGCTAGAGATAGTGGGAATAATGTAAGGCAAAAGAGGAGGGGGCTCATGGTGTCGCCCTGAAAGACACCTCTCTGAAACGTGACGTTGTTAGTTGTCACACGATTTTTGCCAGATGAGATAGTAAACCTGGGTTTCCAAAGCGGCATCAATCTCTCTATGCACCCAACTATTTGCGGATGAACCTTTAAGATTTCCAAAAGACTGATGATAAGTCTATGGGATGTAGAATCGAAAGCTTTCCGATAATCAATCCAGGCCATCGATAGGTCACGCTGGTAGAATGTTGCATCTTTTTAGACACATCTGTCGATAAGCAGATTCTCCCAACATCCTGCTACGCCTTTCTTTGAGCCGCGTAGTTACTAAATTTCTTGCCACACAGGTTCAATTGCCCGAACAATCCTATCATTTAGGATAGCTCTAAATACCTTATAAAGCGTGTTTAGACAAGTTATTGGCCTGTAGTTATTCGGGTCAGCTAAGTTGCCTATTTTCGGCAGGAGTATTGTGCGCCCTTCCACTAACCACTCTTGAATCGGCTCTTCCGACTTCAGATATGAGGTGAAAATACGGGCCAAATGCTGTCAGAGAGAAACTGTTGATTTTCTCTGACCGATCTCTCCCTCCGCTCGAGACTTCTCTTAGCGTCAGATAATATCCGTATACTCTCAACAATATGCTGCCTGATGGTCAGCAGCTTTGACTTGTTAAGTGTGTGATAACGGGTCCGGAGTTCGCGCGCGAACTTTCGAACCTTGGCGGTAAAATTCCTGCTAGATGTGATGTAGTCAATCACACAGTGAATGCGGGATGCGTACTATCTTGCCCAGCCTATCTTTATGGCAAGTTGATGCATTCGTCTTTTGGTCTTATAATCAGCCGTTGGCTTTGGTTTACGGTTCGCATCGGCCAAAGCTCTCGCTGCATTATACACACAATAATTGATAACCCAGAGGTTCACGGGCCACACTCGCATCGTAGCAGTCTAGCAAGTCGTGATTCAGTCGCTCCGTCCACCCAAAGGTCACGAGATCCCGCCGATCCATCGCATTGAATCCATTTTCATTGGCTCCCCCAGATCTAGTTTGGTCGGCATTGTTGGCCGACCCATTGTCGGGAGCCCTGTGCGTGCTGTTGTTTTGAACTGCACTTACTACAACTATGTTTGGTGTTCTCATTGTTGTTCCCACGAGAAGCTAGGGAAAGGGGTTCGTCCATCCTTGTAGAGCCCCGCATGCAATGATAAGGCTGCTTACTTTGAGATGTCGCCCGGTATCCCAGAGTCACCGTTCTAGACACCTCACCCAGGTGCCATTCAGCTTTCGGCACGGTTTTCACACCTC
>NC_046663.1:67546868-67551728 GCF_010883055.1 Belonocnema kinseyi | reverse complement strand
GCCCTTCGGTTTGATTCTAGAGGATTCAAAACCGAACATAAGGATATATATATATATATATATATATATAGACTGCCTAATGCTAATGAGTGTATTGATTGTTAATGACTTAAAAAATGTTCCATGAATCTAGAATTTTCAAAGTCAGTTGAAGTTGTAACTGTCTGTGATTTTATATTTCAATGATCTTATGTTCCTTTATAAAATTTACAATATAATCTTTGCATTTTCCTTTATTAGTCTTTACATTTTTCTCATCCTACTTAGTATGATTACTTCTATTGCGAAAATGGCAGTTTTCGCAATAGAAGTATATATATTTTTTAAACCGGGAAAGATCACAAATTTATACCGGGAGATAGCCGGGAGAAAATAAATGAAAAAAAATAATAGCCATCCTGATTGAGTCAATGCCGTACCTATGCAGAAATAAATAACTAAGTATATCTTCCAACCCTAATGTATTGCTCGCTCAGCTACAGCGATACGGTTTGCGTATTTTACTCATAACACAATTACTGAAGCAATATTAGTGCTTCAGTCATGTGTTCTAATAGATATTTCTAAACATAAGATGGATGTGGTAGAACGAATTTGTACGGCTGCGTCAGATAGAATTTGGTTTGGGTAAATCTACCATACGCACTGCTCTCAGCTGCACCTCCCATTGAGCAGATCTAAGCTTACCGTTCGGATAGTCTAATTCTATGCATGCCTGATATAAAATGCTAATGAGAATGCATCCTCCATGCTGCAGTGGAGTCAAAATTAATTTTAAAATTTGATTTTTCTGTACGTCCTTTATTATTAATAATATAAAACTATAATTTTGTTTGAAAATAATTTTTCAAAGATAAGGTCCTATCAAATTTAAAGACCAGGGTGACGTATCCTCGATTGAAAAGTAGGGTATACGAAAAACGTAAAATAGTTCTATAAAATCTAATATTCTAGCTAAAATACATTCCAGATAGAAGAAGTTTTGCAACTACATTTTCGCGGAAAAAAAATGAATCTTTTGTATTATTACTCTCTACTTTGATATTTGTTCACAAGTTCTAGTACACAATTTTTTGTATTACACAACCACTACACTATTTATAATCACACGCTATTAAAATTTTTATTTGCCGCGGGTTCGAAACCTATATGTTTCGCATCCTTAACGCCGAGAGCTTTGCGGCTAACAAAGCTTCGAGCATAAAGAAAAAAATCTGAAATATAACCTACAGCTGTGCAGGGCTTTCTGCAAAGTTTTGTACCCCATTCTATTAAAACTGTTGCTAAGGTTATAATAATATATTTATAATATAGTAATTTTAGAAATATTACAAATTATTATTGAATATTTTAGGTGATTGAACAAGATTTTAACCGAATTAAAAAATATTTCCAGATGTTTTAAAAGATTTTAGAGAAATCAATATATCTGATATGCGCCGAAGAAAGGAGACTTACTTTGAAAAGTGAGATTTTGCAAGGCGAGCGTTCGTGGACGCAGCTCACAGACGAGGTACAGATAAAACGCATAGATGAGGTGGTGAGTGGTGGGAGGTGTTTCACGGAATCTCGAGCTCTCGAGTCGTATCCCGATTTTTTCGGGTACCTAACAACTTAATTATTAGTAATAATCATGCATGGATTTTTTCTACGATGGTTTAATCAGAAAGAGCAGTTTAAAAAATATCGAAATGTGTAAAAACCTTGATTTCGATTTTTTTAGAGTAAGCCCCCTTTCTTCGGCGCACGTCACATAAGTTTTAAGAAATTTAAACGATTTGAAATGATCTCTACAAATTTCCGAAGATTTCAAAAGATTTAACAGACTTTAAAGCATTCAATAACATTACTTATATTTTAAAATTGCTTTAAAATCTTAAAACTCATTTAAATTCTACTGAAATTCCTTTAAGTGCTTCAAAATTACTTAAAATCTGTTAAATTCATTAAAAATATCTTGAACTCTTTTATATATTATGAAATCTTTTGAAACTCAATTATAAACTTTAAAAATCAATTTGGTCATATAACTGCCTTCAAATCCCTTGAAATTCCTGAAAAGCTGTTTTAATACTTAAACATATTTTTAAATTACGTAAGGATCCTTAAACTTTTTTGAATTTTTTCAAAATCATTTAAAATGCTTTGTCATATTTTAAATTCCATTACCGATTTTTGGAACCATATAAAATTCATTGAAATGCTACAAAACCCCTTAAAACCACTTTAAATCTTTTGAACAAGTAAAAAGTATTTTAAAGTCTTTGACATCACTCGAAAATTCTTTTTGATTCTTTAAAACTATTTGAACTCTTTTGAAATTCATTTATAAACATTAATATTTTCTGGTTTAAACAAAATTTGAAATCCCTTCAAACTATTTTTAAATTCATTAAAATTATTCTAAACAATTGAAAATATTTTGTAAATACACAATAATACATAAACTTCTTTGAAATTTAGTGACATTTGTGAAAATCACTTTAAATAATTTGGTATCTTTAAAAAATTTTAGAGCGCAAAGGGAAATTGAGAAATATGTCAGAATATTTGTGAAGATTTAGGGATATTTCGGAACACTTTGGAATATCAAAAATATTTAAGATTGTTAAGAATATCAATAATACCAAGAATATCCTTGAATATTGAAATAATAAGTGTATGGGAATATGTGATGAATGAATTAGGAATGTTGGAGTGATGGACTTATCGTCATATCAAAATAAATTGGTTTAAATTATATAAAATTTGGAGAAACAATTTTTTATTTAAAGTGCATGTTACATTTAAATATTTGGTATATGTTTATAACCGTTGGCGATCTTATTAATAGTGATTACAAGTAAACTGTAATTAACTTCGGTTTGTGATAAAATAACGTACCAATAACAATCATCGCTGACCAAATTAATTTGGAATCAGGCGTAAAATAACGAAATTACCTAAATGTCCTGACCTATTGTATATATAAAATTCAAATATTATTCTAAAGACACAACAACGAAAGGCAACTAATACCGAGTCGATGCGCAACTCTACGGATCATCAATCTCGCATAATATGCACGGTACAATACATCGCTTTGTATGGCTGAATCAAGCAAATAGCCGGATGCCCAGTGCCACGGTTAAACGCAGTGTTCTTTCAAATATATACTTGATAAAAGTATACGTTCAATAGTGCCATGATACCGAGGCATCCCGAGGCGAAATCCTAATACTCAGCGAGTCCTCCCTAACAGAGTTCTGCGTGAGGTTGGAGAGAGCTTTTCATACTCGGTTTTCCGCTAAAAAGGCTAGAAAATTGCGAATTCGAAAACAAGTAGGCTTCCGCGGGCTTTAAAGAGGCTTTAGAGATATCCTTAAGCTCCTTCCGTGTTCTGTGAAAGCGAGTTCGCGCCGATGATTTTAGAGTAATGAGCGAGCACGTAGCGAGGTTCAAGCAAACTTCGATTGCCATTAGCCTCAAACTATTTCTTTCATTGTACCAAATTGAAAATATGATAGCGCTAGTAAGAAAAATGTGACTTTACTGAGCAGGGCCCATGCGACCCCCTATTGAAAAATATGAATTAACGCGCCCGCCAACTTCAAAGGAAGATTTTTAATTAAAAGTAAAATTTGTTATTTTTTATAAGAATTCCAGAGGGTATATTATTTTTGCGAAAGTGTCGGTCTGTATGTATTTCAAAAATTGTTTATACGGTTATTCATAGTATTCAAAAAGTCGAATAATTGATCCTAATGTTTCTTTTCAAACAATCAAAAATTACCAGAGTTATATCATTCAAAAAATTCCAAAAAACACGAAAAAGAAACATTTTATTCCAAATGATGCATCATATGACAAAAAGTCAAAAGAAAAAAATTGTTGCTTTTTAAATGTCCTACAAGATTATCATAACAACTTTATGACTTTTCTTAGAAAATAGAAATGTCAAATTTAGACTACATACAAAATAATGAAAAATCAAAAAAGTACATTTTTCGGCCAAACTGTGCAAAACACGGTAAAAGATGAATTAAGAAAAATTGTTCATTTGGAAAAGATCTACAAATTTGGTATCATCCACTTTTTGATAGGATACATAGTTTTGGCTTTAATCATGAAAAACGTCATTAACAGGAAAAAAAACAAATGTGCCCGCGACGTGTGCACATTCTTATTATAAATTTTATGTTTTAATCTCCATTTCGTCTCGTGTGTGGGGTTTCAAAAAATTTAACTTTTCATGTTTTTGACGCTATTTGCTTTTGATCAAAACTGAAAACAGAATTATTAAAAAATTATTCATCGCAAATCATTTTTACATTCTCATCAGAGAAGGCATTAGATTTTAATAAAATTTAACTAGCCTAGTTTTTGTCAAAAGTTTCATGTTTTGAGACCCCCTGAATTCGAAAAACAGATTTTTACTAATGTTTCTGCCTGTATTTCTGTCTTCCTGTCGTAATGTCTCTCTGTCAGCACGGTAACTTTTGAAAAAATAATTCTATTAAATTGGCCTCTGATATACACTTTTTTAGTGTCCTAGTATTTAAAAAATCGAACAATTCATCTCATAAATTTTTTCTTAAAATAACAAATTATTAGAGGTAAAGCATTCACAAAATAAAAAAAACGAAAGTGAACCTTATAAGTCAATTAACACACAATATAAAGAATGGCAAGAAAGAAAAGTTTAATTTCTAAATGCCCTAGAAGATTATCATAACGAATTTTTGAATTTTCTTCATAAATCAAAAATTAAATTTTGACAGCATCAAAAATAATGGAAAATCCAAAAGTGACATTTTTTCATGAAAAATTTTCACAATATTTCAAATATTCTCAAATATAGTGATTCATTTTCAAAAATAT
>NC_046663.1:67544442-67546768 GCF_010883055.1 Belonocnema kinseyi | reverse complement strand
AAAAATTATATTAGGCTTAGAACTCAGCAGGTTAGGAGCCTAAAATGTAAAAGGTTATTTTTTATGTTTCTGAATTTGTACTTATTTAAATCAAATCTTAACAAGATTAGAAATGTACATTTCTTATACTTAAATTTCACAGGGCATAATTTTAAAATAAATAAAGTCACAGGCTTCTGAATCCATATTGTACAATTCTGAATGCGCTATTTAGAAGAAGGGTCTAGAAGGCTTGTAATTTTTACATACATTATTGAAAGTCTAAACTCGAAATAAGTGGTTTTAAATGTTTTAATTGTACATTTAAAAGGCTCAGTGTTCAGAAAAATTCCACTTTGAATGGTTTAATTTGCAGTTTAGTCTTGAATACTTTGAATAAAAAGTTATAATTTTAAAAACTCAAACTTTGAGTTTTATTCTGTTCTTCTGACCAATATACATTTTTTTAAAATAGGAAATAATGATAATTTTTTCTTTAATTTAAGTGGCTACCTTGTGAATAATAAAAAAGTAAACTTACTGTTCAATTTAGAAAGTTGAATTAATAAAAAGTTTTCTATTATAATATGACTTTATGTGTTAATAATGATTAAGAAGTAAAAATTGAGACCTCTTCCTAATAAAAAAATTTTTGATCTCTAATAGCATTTTTTAATTATCTAAACTTATTCACTTAATAACGGCCTGTAATTTTATTAAATAATAAAATAATACTTCAATCGATTTTCTGAAGTTGCACGTTTTCTAAATATTCGTTCAATTTTTTTTTCTAAACTGATTTTAAAACCTATAAGCCTTTATCAAATGTTTACTACAAGAAATGATTTAAGAGCGAATTATAAAACAAACAAAACAGTTTTGCTGCTTTCACTAATATAGAATCAACTTTTAAATTTGTTTCGCGTATCTGATTTTATATTTTAAATGTATAATACTATTAGCACATTTTTATCTTAGCACCACTTTCATCGGGTAAAAATTATCTAGGAAATCGTTATTTACTTTCGTTCGCAATATATACTGTTTAAAATTGATATTATTACAAAAAAATGAATAACTTTTTTTGAATAATTCCCGCTATACGAAAGTACTGCTATCACGTGCCAAATTCCAAGTACCCGATTGGCAATAATTTGAAATGCAAAATGCTTAATCGGTGTCAATCGTTTTAGCATAATTAAGAAACACGATTTGGAATGATTGAGATATTAGTTCTATCGTTTCTTATTGATCTGAATTTATTATTTCTAGAAGGGAGCAAATATTGTTGACATGAGACTACAGATCCTCCAGAACAGTCTAAAATGCGAACTAGTACGCTCGCACACGCAACGTAATGTGGGTGTTGAACCAATCCCAAGTAACTACCATTTTCGTGATTGGTTCTTCGGACACACAGCGCTACAAAATGCGCGCCTTATGAAATATGAGAAAGCTCCCGGTGTAATATTTCTCTCCCGGTTGGCTCCCGGTTCTCCCGGTTCGGTGTCAACCCTGTTCAATATATATTTTGCCGAAGGATTTGCGAACAGAAGAAAGAAAACTTGTCGAATACCTGGGATTTTGCGAGATCTTTGGGTCAATAGAATGTTAAAAAGTCAAAAAATTTGTTGGGTAAATAATTATTTTTACGACAAATATGAATTTGGCGAAAGATATAAATCAGTGGGTAGCAGACAACCGCATTTAAATGGTTAGAATAGTTTGCAAATTTATTTTTTTACTCACAATTCTGACATGATAGAAGAATTCTCGACATATAAAAGGTTTTCAATGCACAATGTATTTGTAATCAGCCACCAGGTTGGAGGTCTATCTCTAGAATTCTTCTATTATGTCAGAATTGTGAGTCAAAAAATAAATTTTCAAACGATTATAACCGTTTAAATTGTGTCGTCTTCTACACGCTGATTTATATTGTTCGCAAAATTCATATTTCTCGTGAAAATAATCATTTGCTCAAATTTTTTTATTTATTTTTTAACATTTTATTGATCCCAGGATCTAGAAAAACCCAGGATATTCGACAAGTTTTCTTTCTTTTGTGCGCAATTCCTTCGGAAATTATATTTATTGCGTTAGTGCTATATATATAAAAATTCAAAGTCGGATTGATCCAACACCCTTAAGTGTGTTTATAGTGTATTATTTAGCTCTGCCCCCACAGACATACTTCTTTCTTGCCGTCGATTCTTTCTAGCGAGGAGTCACAATTTTTTATATAATGGATTTCAAAACCTCATATTCTTTTTACGAAAGTTTGAAAAGATTGTTTCTAGTGTTTGAAATGTATTATTTTAATATTGCCTTGAAATTGCTCGTTTAC
>NC_046663.1:67530540-67544342 GCF_010883055.1 Belonocnema kinseyi | reverse complement strand
TGGATTTCAAAACCTCATATTCTTTTTACGAAAGTTTGAAAAGATTGTTTCTAGTGTTTGAAATGTATTATTTTAATATTGCCTTGAAATTGCTCGTTTACTTTGATATACTGAATATCAAATATTCATACATTTTATGATAAATAGTGCAACACTTTTTCCATTTATTGTAACAAAAATATGAAATTCGCCAGTTGAAAACCGCTATATTAATTTTTGAAACGCATCACTTTTTTCCGTGTTTTGTTTTTGTAGAATACTCAAGTTTGAAAAGTTTTCGTCATTTATTCAAATAGGAAGTCTCGCAGTGTAAAAGACAAACGTTCTTATGAGAATGCGACCTCGCAGCAAGCAGATTTTTGACTGTTAATGATGATTTCATTATTAAACCCAAAAATACGTATCCTATTAAAAAGTGTTTAAAAAAATATTGTAGCTACATTTCAAATGCACAATTTTTGTCTGCTCATCTTTAATCGTATTTTGCATAGTTTGTTCGAAAAATGCAATTTTTGGATTTTTCATTATGTCGTATGGAGTGAAAATTTTAAATTTTTAAAGAGAATTCAAAAAGTTGTAATGATAACCTTTTTAAATATTTTTAGAAAAAGTGGTCTTAAAAATATTTAAAATGTGCTCACTTTATGAATTTTCATCCAAAATGGCTGGCTAACGAACTTGACCTTTAGTTTAGGAAATTAAAAGGTTGTACCAGAAGCCGATCTAATAGGTTAATATTTTTTAAGTTATCGTGCACACAGTAGACATGCAGGTAGACAACAGGCATATTGCATCCAAACATGCATACATACATACAGACATACATACATTCATACCAGTTTTTCAGATTCAAGGGATCTCAAAATGTGTACATTTGACGAGAACTGAGGGGGGGAGGGTCAAATTTTACACAAATCTAATACCTTCTCTAATGAGAATGTGAAAAAAATTTAAGAGTAGGTTTTGAAAACTGACCATTTGTACATTAAAATAGCTGCGTTGGTTTTTCGATTCGTTCAAAAAGAATCTTTTTTTCACACTACGAAAGTAAGCATGTTTTGTTATAGCGACAGAACGTTATGCAATAATTTTATCATTTATGTCGTGAAAAGAAAAATATTGTACAATGCAAAAGATACATTTTATAGATAATATTGATGAGTATAACAGGCATAAACCACAGAAATTGCTTAGAAATTGTTTTTATTGAATGCAATAAACTAGATACTATTACAAAATATTTTCGCACTTGCAGCATATACGACGATCCAGCAAAAGCCTCGTGCACTCTAAGAACACGGAGCGACCCACGGACTACCGCCTGCTGCATTTTTCCTGCAAGTGTTTTAGCACATTCTCGACACGCAGCGATGCTTTTTAGGCCATTAGAAAGTGAAAGCTTGGCACCTCCAAGAGCGTCGATGATAAGGACGATTAGTTTAACAGAATATTCTGGGTACAATCGTTGAAACTCCCTTATAAGGTCTCTATACCTCTCTTTCTTTTCAGTCTCCTTGGTTATGATGTTTTTTCAGCTGGTGCCAAAGATTCGATAACGAACATGGTTCGCTTCTCGAAGTCAAGAAGAACCATGTCAGGCCTCGAGTGAGCAACAGAAACAATTGTCGAGAATATAAAGTTCTAGTATATGTGGCACTTCCCATTCTCGACAATTTACTCGATTTCTCTAGGAGCATTTAGAGGAGCGGTATTAAGGTTAATGCCGTAAGAGTGACAGAGATGGTAATAAAGCACTCTGAATGCCACATTGTGCCCTTGAATGTAGGTCGTTCCCGCGTGAGTTGGACAATTAGATAGTGTGTGAGCTAAATGCTCGGGGTGTGCATAACACGGCCTGCAGGTATCATCAGGAATGTCTTGGCTCAAAATTTGGCGACGGTATGTTAAGGTGGAAATGACACCATCGTGGCATGCAATAATGAAACCCCCCGTACCAGACTTCAATACGGGCGATTTAAGGAAAGCAAACGTTAGCTCACAAGACATTGACTGATCCTTCACATTTCTGTGGAAGATACCGTGCATCCTCTTAGCGAGGATCTGTTCACGAAAGTTTTTCTCTCATGCTTTCTTAATTCGGGCTTTCAGGAGTGAGTACTCGAGATAGATAAGATTTGATGCATTTTTCTCATCCCTAATACTGAAGTCAATTTCGAGTGTTTCAGCAGCCTCCTCCGCTGCTTTGTACAGAAACGCTCTCCAGCGGAAAGGTGTCGTATAGCGCTTCTATCAACGAGCTCAGGATCTTCAGGATTGCCATTAAGTTTTTCTCGCTTCCAGTAAACCTTGGCGCATTTTTCTAACCCAAATTCCATTCCAATTTCCTTAGTATATCGTTCGACAATCCCTAGAGCTAGATGTAGTTGCTCTTTGTTTTTAACATAGATCCTAAGATCGTCCATGTAAAATACATGAGTGACCTTGCAGTTTCGATCTGCAGGCTTGCCGCACAAATACCCGCCGGAATAGCGAAGTGCTAGAGATAGTGGCAATGATGTAAGGCAAAAGAGGAGTGGGCTCATGGTGTCGCCCTAAAGGACACCTCTCTGAAAGGTGACCTTGTTAGTTGTCACACGACTTTTTCCAGATAAGACTGTAAATCTGGTTTTCCAAAGCGGCATGAATTTCTCTGTGCACCTAACTATTTGCGGATGAACCTTTAAGATTTCCAACAGACAGATGATAAGTCTATGAGAGGTCGAATCGAAAGCTTTCCAATAATCAATCCAGGCCATCGATAGGTCACGCTGGTAGAATGTTGCATCTTTTTAGACACATCTGTCGATAAGCAGATTCTCCCGACATCCTGCTACGCCTTTCTTTGAGCCGCGTAGTTCCTAAATTTCTTGCCACAGAGGTTCCATTGCCCGAACAATCCTATCATTTAGGATAGCTGTGAATATCTTATAAAGTTTGTTAAGACAAGTTATTGGCCTGTGATTCTTCGGTTCAGCTAAGTTGCCTATTTTCGGCAGGAGTATTGTGCGCTCTTCCACCAACCACTCCGGAATCGGCTCTTTCGATTTCAAATGTAAGGTGAAATTTCGGGGCATATTCTGATGGGTTGAAGAAAACTTCTTCCACCAGAAAGTTTTGATGCAATCTGGTCATTGGCTCCTGCACCTCTAGATTGTCGACAATTCATCTCGTTTGGATAAAAACTCCATTATTTGGTTGGAAAATAAATGATTTTGTTAAAGTTGTAACTATTTTGTAAAAAGTCCTCTCTTCTATCAAAAGTTCAACTACGTTGTTAAAATGTATTTTTTTTCTTTGAAGGTTCATCTCTTTCGTTGAAAATACATTTTTGACACTGAAAATTTAACAAATTTAACTATTTGGTTGAAAGTTCAACTGTTTGATTGAAAACTCATATTTTTCGATTAAAAAATTTAACTTTTGGTAGAAAATTAGTCTTTTTGACTTTAAAATTAAATAATTTCGTCGAAAATTCATGTATTCTGTTTAAAATTTGTCTGTTTTGTAGATCATTAATTTTCTTGGTCGAAAATTCATCTTATTGGTTGACGATTCAACAACTTTGTTGAAAATTCATTTTTCCTGTTAAAATTTTTTTATCTTTGCCTGAAAATGTAACTATTATATGATTGATTAAAAATTAATCGTATATATTGGTTCAGTTTAAAAATCTTTTTTTCATATAAAAACATTAAGCTTCTTGGTCGAAAATTCACATTTTCCCTTGAAAATTTTGTCCAAAATTGGTTTTTTTTTCTTGTTCAATTCAATTTTTTTGTAATTGAAAAAAACGTTAATTATTAGCAATATTTGACAGTTCATTTAAAACAATCCATTATAAAAAAATACTGATAACTATAAAAATTTCAACAGAATGGTTCAAAATAGAAAAACTTGAATTGTTGAAACTGTAATGAGGTAAATTTTAACTTTGAACGCTACAATTTTAATTTAAAAAAAAAATTAATTTAAAACATGAAATTATTTCAACTATTTTGAAAGACGATGTAGATTTTTGCAGATTAAAAAAGAAAAATAAGCTTTTTGAGAATTGTAAAATATCTTTAAAAAATAATAAAAATTGTTGTAATTTTCAAGAAAATTGAAAATGATTTTTGATTTTGAAAACTCAATTTTAAGTGAGTATTTAAAAAGATTTTTAAAATTAAAAAAAAAGTGTCGGGACGATTTTAAGGCAATTTTTTTATTTTGCAGTGTTTTTAATGTTAGGAAAAAAATCGAATTAACAAAATATATCAATTTTAAACCCAAAAGTTTACTTTTTAACAAAATAAATTAATTTTCTATCAAATAATTAGTATTTTAACTAATGCAATGTGCAGGCTAAAGTAAAATATATGAATTTTCAACGAAATTATTTAATTTTTAAGTCAAAAAGACGAATTATCTACAAAAAGTTGAATTTTTTAAGCGAAAAATATGAGTTTTGAATCAAAGAGTTAAACTTTCAACCAAATAGTTAAATTTTCAACCATAATTATAACACGTTGTTAAAAAAAGCGTATTTTTTTGCAAAGTAGTTCAACTCTTAATGAAATTATCGACTTTCAAACCCAAGAAGATGTACAGTTGATATTTCAACCAAACAATTGCATTTTTGACCAAAAATTATACATTTTCAACCAAAAACATTAAATTTCCACCAAACAAGGTCAATTACCATCGAAATACATGAACTTTCAACGAAATTATTTAATTTCAAAGTCAAAAAAACCGAAAATTTTAATTTTTAACCAAAAAGTATAAATTTTCCATACAAAAATTTAATCTCTACAAAGTAAGACGAATTTTTAACAAAATACATGATTTTTTTAACCAAGAATGGTATAGATTAATTGTAAGTTTCAACCATGTATTTCTACAAAACATAAAACATATTTTCATCAGAATAGTTATTTAATAAAAAAATTAATAAATTTTTAAAAAGTAGTTGAACTTTTGATAGAAAAGAGGACTTTTTTACAAAATAGTTACATTTTCAACAAAATAATTAAGTTTTCAACCAAATAATTTAGTTTTTATCCAAACGAGATTTTGACAATGTTGTGAATATTTGAATTCTAATAACTGATAAAATGACAACGTGAATTATCAAAAAATTGTCCAACTTTCTCTTTAGTGTGTGATATTGTTTAAACTGAGAACAAAAAGGTAAATACTTGTATTATAAATCTATCCGTGTTACCTATCTATAAATATGTATATCAATAATTTAAAAGAAAAATACTTTAAAAAAATATGTGGATAATTTCTTGACAACTCGCCTTGTCGTTTTCTTAAACAGATGTAGTAATTATTCAGTTTGTAAAATATAAGGAAAAATCTTTATAATAATATATAATCTTTTTAGAATTGATTAGGTTTTAAAAATTTATATCATATAACTATTATCACTATGAACAACAGTTTGATAGAAAGTTAAATTATTTGGTCGAAAACTGAAATTTTGATTGGAAAATCATATTTTTAAGTTAAAAATTCAGCTTTTTTGTAGATAATACTCTTTTTGACTTTGAAATTAAATAATTTCGTTGAAAGTTCATGTATTTTGTTGGAAATTGACCTTGTTTGGTGGAAATTTAATGTTTTTGGTTGAAAATGTATAATTTTTGGTCAAAAATGCAATTGTTTGGTTGAAATATCAACTGTAAATCTTCTTGGGTTTGGAAGTCGATTATTTCACTAAGAGTTGAACTACTTTGCAAAAAATACGCTTTTTTTAACAATGTTTTATAATTATGGTAGCAAATTTAACTATTTGGTTGAAAGTTTAACTCTTTGGTTGAAAACTCATACTTTTCGCTTAAAAAATTCAACTTTTTGTAGATAATTCGCCTTTTTGACTTTAAAATTAAATAATTTCGTTGAAAATTCATGTATTTTTTAAAAATGTGTCTTTTTTTGTAGATCATTAATTTTCTTGGTCAAAAATTCATCTGATGGATTTACAGTTTAACAACTTTGTTAAAAATTCAATTTTTCTTTATTTGAAAATGTAACTATTCTAGGATTGATAAAAAATTAATCGCTTTTATGTAGAAATTAAACTATTCTACTTTTGGTTGAAACTTTATCCTGTACATTGTATTAGTTACAACACCAATTATTTGATAGAAAATTCATTTATTTTTTTAAAAAGTAAACTTTTGGGTTGAGAATTGATATATTTTGTTAAATAGATTTTTTTCTAACATTAAAAACACTGCAAAATAAAAAAATTTCCTTAAAATCGTCCTGATTCTTTTTTTTTTAATTTTTAAATCTTCTTCCAATACTTTCTTACTTTCTACCTTGATCGGTTGCAAGTTTGGTGCACTATAAATGGGATGCAGCTTAATATCAAAAAATGTGTAGTCATTTCTTTTTGTAGGAAAAAAACAATTTCCTAAGTACAACTATCTCATTGGGGGGGAGGTGCTGGACAGGGTCTTACGTGTGCGTAACATTGGAGTACACTTTGATGAGACATTATCTTTCGATCATCAGGTTTCTGCCGCTGCAAATAAGGCCCTTCGATCTCTGGGCTTCGTCACTAGAAATACTTCTCAAATTAAAAACCCACTTGCGTTAAAGGTTCTCTACTTCTCACTAGTACGACCACTTATAGAATATCGCTCAGTCATCTGGTCTCCGCAATATGCCGTTCATAAGATCAGACTCGAAAGAATTCAGAACCGTTTCCTTCGCTTCGCAGCTAGACAACTGGGTATAGCTATGAACAGGCGTGACAACGACTGTGACGGAATTAGAGCGCTACTCAATATCCCTAAAATTTGTACTAGATTCCTTATTGCGGATTTACGATTCCTGCATAATATCTTAAATAATTCCATTGACTGCCCTAGTTTACTTTCTGAGATTAAATCGAATGTACCCGTGAAATCGCTTCGATCAAAAGCACTCTTTCATGTACATATTACTTCTATGGACGAGTGCGTAGCGTAACCTCTCTCGCGCCTATTGTATTTTAAGGTTCAATCTCAGCGGAATCTGGGAATGCTGTCGTATACGTTACAGTTTGAGGTACATTTGACGTGATGATATTAATTATTATGCAGAACATTTGTATGAAAATTTTTAGTAGGCAAAATATAATTAATATTAGAATGCTACATTTCTATAAAGCAAACAGTGATACTAACAGAATGCAGGCGTTACCTAAGTATGCTAAGACATCGCTTATTCTTTCGGTCCAATTTTTTTTTCGACGCGCATTTTTGATTTTAGTTAGAGCATTTTCGATATCATCTGGGATTTGACTGGATTCCCTAATATTTTCAGATTTTACATATTGTTGGAGAGGTACAAGTCTCTCGTTTAACAAGTAGAGATTTTTTTTGTCGTTTGGTAGTGTAATTTCTTTAGTATACCTTATTTCCCTGCGTTCACTGTTTAAGGGATTAATTTTCATTATTGTACCTTGGGTGCTAAGAACACAACTTTCAGTACTAGTTATTTTTTGCGATGATACTAAATTCACATGCACATCAGAAGTTTCACAAAGTACATGTAGAGTTGTTGGTTTCTCGGGAATGACAATATACGAATTCTCTTAACTGCTAGGAATATACTCTTGATTTTTTTGGGTATAGGGATCAGATGGTAGACTTGGTAATTTTCGTTTTCAAATTGGGGAACTTTAATCGAGTACAGTAAATGTTTTCTTAATATACTTATACTGACTTGAGAAATGTTTAAAATATTCTGAAAATTCTCTTCTTTAAGTGGTTTTAGAGATGCTACCTACAAAATTAAAAAGTCCTCTTTTGGTGCGACCGGTTTCTGAAAGCTGGTTCAAGATTCTTTTATTAACGCCCAGACGATCGATTAGAATATTCAGTATCTTTAGTTCAAACTGCTCAATACAGGCGTAAAACATCTGATTGGCATTTTGATAGGTGTAAATATTACCTTTCGAAAGCAGACAGGATGAGCAGCAGCATTATCATCAATCTGCAAATCAGTAGTATAATGATTTCAATTGATTGGGGTGAACCTGCACTCTTTCATTGTCTAGTAGTTTGAATTGAATCTCCTTTAATTATTGTTTTTTTTCTCGATTTTTCATTTAGCTTTACTGATGTATTTCTCGTGCCGTTCTCTCTATAGCGAGACTAACTCCGTGTATTTTACACTTCTGGTAGTTGCTAACACGGAAGGGATATTAGCCTTACGTCCAAACGTTAACTCAAATGGTGTAAATCCTGTTCCCTCACGTACTGACGTATTGTAACCCATGGTAATTAACTTTAAATTTTCGTTCCAATCATTTTGTTCTTCCATTGTAGTTTTAATACGAGATTTTACTACTAAACTGCCGTTACTTTTTGGGTGAGAGGTACTCGTTTTTATCCGCATTTTTTAAAAAGGTTTTCAAAACTCAACATTAGCTCCGAGACAAAATTACTACCATGGTCAGTAAGTATGTGTTTTAGCAAAGCGAAGATGTAAATATAATGATCCAGGAACTCAGTGGTCATTGGCTAAGATGTCGTCTTTTTCAGAGGTATGAGCATGACGTATTTTCTCAAATTGTCCTGTAATGATAAAATGTACTGCTGGTGTTTTTGCGTGATGGTATTCTGCTTTGAACTTTATAAAGTTTTACCCATAGTTTACGTTCAGTGTTCGGTTTTAAAATTGTATTATTTTCTGTTTTATTCTTCTGCCAGTTGATATATCTCTCGTGAAGTAAGATGTTTAGTTCTTCATTAACGGGCATTCAAAATTGGTGGCTTAATGCTGACGTGTGAACCTACAGGACTATTTGGCTTCATAGATAGGTCTCTTCTGTAAATGGGCTGTTTGCTTTTGCAAGTTCTTCATTGCGAATTGGTAGCACTCTGGACAAAGCATAGGCTGCTTAATTATCTTTCCCTGTGCAGTACTCAATTAGATAGACATATTCCTCGACCTTATATTTCCACCTGAGTAGTTTCGAGGAAGGGTCTCAAACGTTAAAGAGTTAGGTCAGGGCCTGGTGATGTGTTCAAATTTTAAATTTGCGTCCAGAAAAGTACTGTCTCAGGCGCTTCACTGCCCATACGATGGCTAAGAGCTCTTTTTCAGTAGAACTGTAATTTTCATTAGCCTTATTAAGTACCCTCGAAATATAACTGACTGGGTGTCCGTTTTGTGACAAAACCACAGCTAGCCCCTTATTTAAAGCAAGCATAGTTAAGGCGAACTCTTGCAGTCAGGATACCGCAAGATGGAAGAGGAACATTATTCTTTTTATAGAATCTGGAAGGTTTTTTCACAGTCTTGCGTCCAAATGAAGTTAAATTTGCTTTTTGTTACTTTCGTCAGAGGTTTGCCTTGCTGGAAAAATGTCTTATGAACTTCCGGTAATAACCGGCAAGTCCAAAAAAGAATTTTACTTCCGTGGCGTTACTGGGTGTCTTGAAATTCGTGACAGCCTTGAGTTTTTTGTGATTAGGTTTAACTCCATCTTTGGTGATTACATGTCCCAAGCACTAAAGTTCGGGTCCCAAATACTCACATTTATCGGGCTGTAGTCTGAGTCCAGTATCTCGCATCCTGTCAAAGAGGGTGACTAAATTATGATTCTTTCCTGTTGGATCCAAAAACCACAATAGTTTTTGCTTCCATGGGTATTTGGTGGAATCCGTGGCATTCGAATATTCTGCTTGTAGAGCATATTGCAATTCATATAGGTGTTGCCGTAGTCTCTGATTATAACCTTGCAGGTTTTCGGTAGCTTGCTGTCTCATATTATCTAACTTTAATCGCACTAACTCGACGGAGCTATTGGTATCTAAATTGTGTCTTAAAGCGTCGACGCTATCGACGGTGTGGGCGTGTAGACAGCAATTGCAATCGGTGCTAGCTTAGCTAGGTGACGTCTCCCCTTTTCGAGGACTCTGGACCTCAGAAGTACCTCCTAGAGTTACTTCGTTCACCCTAATCATTTGTTTGCCCTTGTGCCTAATCGAGGTAAAATTAAAATTTGATGTCGAATATATTGCCAATAAAATAATTGAAAAATAATGCTTTATATTATTAAGACCGTTCAATTCCTAAAGGCTTGGACTTCTTAAAGTTTCAGGGCTTCTTTTAATCCCAGCACAGATCTCGTAAGGTCAGTGGGATCCTGTCAGGATCGCTAAAAATGCGACGGCGTGGGGTTTCACGATAGAATTTTAGACTTCTTTTAGACTTTCTTCTAGTTTCTGTTTAGACGTTTTATTGTCAACAAATTTGTCTCTGATATCCATTTCCTCCAATAATAGATCATTCACAAATTACGTAAAGCGTTTTTCTTTATTCCATATCGCTGTATCACTGTTCACTTCCCGGAAATTATATTCTCTTCTTTATTTAAACAAAAGAAAAACGCTTTACGTAATTTGTGAATTATCCCTAAAGTATGGAGAGTAGCACAACTCACGAGAAATAACATGCACTCACAGGCGAGTTGTGCTAGTCTTCGTACGGGGCATCATTAAATTCAACATAATATTATTAAAATAAATTTAAAGTACAGTAATTATATATACCAGTATACGCTACTCTATACAATTCTTGTAAAAAGACCAATTTTAATTTTCACAAAAAACGGACTTTGTCACGTTTTGTACGACCTGAGTGTATAACACCACGCTCTAATTTCTCAATCTTATAATTTTTATAACAAGTGCACCATTCGGCACCTTGAGGGTTAATTAAATGGGATTTTGAAGTGCCTGGTGGCACGTGCTATTGTTCGAATTCCAAAAAATGTACGGATTTAAATTCTCCGGGAATGGAAACATGGGGGGGGGGGTCGTGTTTTTCCCTGTAGCTTGAAAAGCGTTTTTTGGACGTTTACGTATATACTAGTATATATATATATATATATTTTAACTTTCGGTTCGGTTTTGATTCCTCTAGAATCAAACTGAAGGGCCTATGACAAAGCCACCGTACGCGTCCTCGGGTTGCAGATAGAGGGTCCCTGTACCAAGGGTTTCTGCTGAATTTGGTTACAAAAATAAATAGGCAGTCGCGGACAATTGTCCAGTGGTGGTCCAGAAGGAATTAACCCCCAAGCGGAGGTGTGAAAACCGTGCCGAAAGCTGAATGGCACCTGGGTGAGGTGTCTAGAACGGTGACTCTGGGATACCGGGCGACCTCTCAGAGTACGCAGCCTTATCCTTACATGCGGGGCTCTACAAGGATGGACGAACCCCTTTCCCTAGCTTCTCGTGGGAACAACAATGAGAACACCAAACATAGTTGTAGTAAGTGCGGTTCAAAACAACAGAACGCGCAGGGCTCCCGACAATGGTTCGGCCAACAATGCCGACCAATCTAGAGCTGGGGGAGCCAATGAAAATGGATTCAAGGCGATGGATAGGCGGGATCTCGTGACCTTCAGGTGGACGGAGCAACTAAATCACGACTTGCCTGACTGCTACGATGCGAGTGTGGCCCGCGAACCGCCAAGCTTCGAAACTTCGCGCGCGAACTCCGGACCCATTATAACACACTTAACCAGCTTGACCTATCGATGGCCTGGATTGATTATAGGAAAGCTTTCGATTCTACATCCCATAGACTTATCATCTGTGTTTTGGAAATCTTAAAGGTTCATCCGCAAATAGTTGAGTGCATAGAGAGATTGATGCCGCTTTGGAAAACCAGATTTACTATCTCATCTGCAAAAATCGTGTGACAACTAACAAGGTCACGTTTCAGAGAGGTGTCTTTCAGGGCGACAGCATGAGCCCACACCTCTTTTGCCTTACATTATTGTCACTATCTTTAGCAGTGGGCCACTCCGACAAGTACTTGTGCGGCAAACCTGCAGATCGAAAGTACAAGCTCACTCATGTATTTTACATGGACGATCTTAAGATCTATGCTAAGAACAGAGAGCAACTGCATCTAGCTCTGGGGATTGTCGAACGATATACTAAGGAAATTGAAATGGAATTTGGGTTAGACAAATGCGCCTAGGTTTATTTGCAGCTAGGAAAACTTAATGGCATCCCTGAAGATCCTGAGCTCGTTGATAGAAGCGTCATACGACACCTTTGCGCTGGAGAGACTTATACTTACCTGGGCGTGCCACAGAGTCGCATTCAGGATGTGACATCTATAAAGGATACTCTCCGAAGCAGATACAAACGTCTCATCCGACAGATTTGGTCTTCCGAACTGCCGGCGAGAAAGAAAGTATCTGCAACGAACATGCTTGCTGTCCCGGTACTACTCTATTCATTTGGAGTAGTTCCATGGACGAAGAAAAAGCTCAGATCTCTTGATATCGGGACAAGAAAGGTTATGCACATGAACAAAAGCATGCATCTTAAGTCTTCCATTCCACGACTGTACATCTCACGCCGTCAAGGGGGCGCGGAATATTGAGTCTTGAATATCTTCACAACAGGATTATTCTGGGTACAGCACATAGAGTTTGCAAATGGAAGAGACCCTCTTCTTAAAATGGTCAGGAATCACGAAGAAGTGGACAAAGGAGCATTTCTATACAAAGCAGCGGAGGAGGCAGCTGAAACAGACGGACTTGACTTCAGTATTAGGGGTGAGCAAAATGCATCGAATCTAATCTATCTCGAGTACTCACTCCAGAAAACCCAGATTAAGAAAGCACATGAGAAAAACTTTCGTGAACAGATCCTCGATAAGAGGATGCACGGTATCTTCCACAGAAATGTGAAGGATCAGTCAATGGCTTGTGAGCTAACGTTTGCTTTCCTTAAATCGCCCGGATTGAAGTCTGGTACAGAGGGTTTCATTTTTGTATGCCAAGACGGTGTCATTTCTACCTTAACATACTGTCGCCACATTTTGAGCCAAGACATTCCCGATGATAGCTGCAGGGCTTGCCATGCGCACCCCGAGCATTTAGCTCACATACCAGCTAGTTGTCCAACACACGCGGGAACGACCTACATTCAAAGGCACAATGCGGCACTAAGAGTGCTTTATTTCCATCTCTGTCACTCCTACGGCATTCACCTTAATACTGCTCCTCTAAATGCTCCTAGGGAAATTGATTCAATTGTCGAGAATGGGAAGTGCCGCATGTACTGGAACTTTATATTCTCGACAATTGTTTATGTTGCTCGCTCGAGGCCTGACATGCTTCTTCTTGACTTCGAGAAGCGAACCATGTTCGTTATCGAATTTTCGGCACCAGCGGACAAAAACATCATAGCCAAGGAGAATGAAAAGAAAGAGAGGTATCGAGACCTTATAAGGGAGTTGCAACTTTTGTACCCTGAATATTCTGTTAAACTGATCGTCCTTATCATCGGCGCTCTTGGGGATGCCATGCTTTCACTTGCTAATAGCCTAAAAAGCATCCGTACGTGTCAACAATATGCTAGAACGCTTGCGGGAAAAATGCAGAAGGCGGTTGTCCTTGGATCACTCCGTGTTCTTAGGGTGCACGAGGCTTTTGCTGGATCGTCGTATTGATTCCTTTACAGACTGTAACCACCTATCTCACGGTTGTGAGACGTGGTTGTAGCTGAAATTTTACCGCGATTTCGCTGGAAGCGGGTGCAATTTTTCAGATTAGCACCCGCTCCCCGCGAGATCCTGCGGTTGTCCTTATGACAAATTTTTAATTATACAGTCTGTCAAGTTAAAGCGTGGGTGGCTTTACTCGCAGTCGGTATGGTGTATCGACATGATTTTGGTGTCAAAAGATTAAGAAGAGCTCCCTCTTTCATGCTTTTTGATTTAACATTCAGTTTGCTTTCAATTCTCATCTTGTTATGTAGGTGAATAGGTGCAATCTCCCAAACCCA
>NC_046663.1:67497189-67530440 GCF_010883055.1 Belonocnema kinseyi | reverse complement strand
GTAACTGGGTCTCGGCACTACGAAGTAGGTTCGCCTTTATGTGGCCCACAGACACTCTCAGCCTCACGCGCGGTGCGTATTTGCACACGTATGTGTGGTTCTAGTTCCTCGGATTAGTGGCTAGAAATTTTTCAATACCTAAAATGTATTGAGTATTGAGTATACCTAAAATGTATTGATCGGATTCGGGATAAAAAAATCAAACGCCAAATTCTTATTACTATAAAAAATGTAAAAAAAATGTTTACTTTTTTACGAACAGTTCGAATTTCCTACGAACAGTTCTTGACAATTTAAAACTTAAACATAAAAAGGGAAAAATTAATTTGTGAGATTTAATTTATATTTATATATAATTTCGCACAACTATTAGGATTAGAAGCCTCCAACGGCTGACTTGACAGTTTCTAACCATAAATCATGAGTGCATAAACAAGCGATACTCAATTTCATTGCTATATGCGTATGACACGAGGCGTCAGTGGGTTAGTTAGCAATGGAAAATAGTCACGATGGTTCGTTCTTTGATAGCTACACGCGTGCAACACAAGGCATCCGTGAGTTAGATAGTAATGGAACGTTACACGTGTTTTCGTGAAGTCAATGATCACAACGAAGCTGCCTTGATCTGCGATTTCTTAGATTTGAGTGACGTTCATTGGCTACGGTGCGCGTCTGTACTTGGTTTTTAAACATGTACGCGAACTAGAGCCAATGCCCGCCGCACACTTCAAACATGCGCAGGTATTATTGCATCTCTGTTGGGAATAATAATCGGATCGTAATCAGAAGTCTATAATACGAACCAACGCTCCATTACCACCACCTTGCCCCCTTGTATCGCCGCAATACAGGCTGGGCCAGCTAAAAAGAGTGAAGACAGTCGAAAAAGTGTGCTTTCGTGCTTGTGCAAGTCTTTCACGTTGTGTTTTCTTTTAAGATACAGAGTGAGTATCTTTCAAATTTTCGGGAGACACGAAGACCCGATACATCTACATATGAAGCTGTTTTTCTGGCAAACGTGAAGTCCAAGTAGTTAAAGTTATTTTTCTGCTTTGGAGTGAGGTTAGTATAACATTGTTATATTTTTAATTGTGAGTTAATGTTTGAGTTATTATTTGCTAATGACATAAACGGTAACATTAAATGATATTCCTTCGAAGCATGGAATTCGTTAGAATTTTTGTTATCAAAGTCCATTGCTGATGTAAAATTCGATTACAACTTTTTGAGATTTTGAGGTTAGGAATAAATTTCAGAATACAGAAGCAAACTGCTGTTTGCAGAATTAGATAATTTTTGCCACTTTAATGTAAACCATGCGCATATCTACAAAAATCTATAAAAGATGATTTTTTGCTATGAAAAGTTACGAAAATCTACTACAAAAACTGTAAGAAAGTTAAGCTTTTGTTTTTTTTTTTTAATACGAAAAAATACTCTGTGTTTGAAATACTTTAAAAAATGTCTTTCAAATTTGTAAAATTTTTAGTGAAAAAACAGAAACTATTTTAATCGGGATTAAAATAAAAAATAGCTTTTTATTTTTTGATCCTACTTCTTTTTGATACATTTTTTACTGCGAACAGTTCACTCTTTAATTGTAAAATGATGTATTTATCGGGTCTTCATATCTCTCAACAATTTTGCCAAATACTTAAAATTCATTGTTTTTAACAACACTTTTAAAAATCTCCAGCAACAGACACATACTATAGGGATGTATGGGTACTCTTATTATCACCCAATGGTCGGTGAGCAATTAGTTTTTGACCAACTAAAAAGGAACTTTCAACAAAATAGCTTAATTCTCAATGAAAAAGTTGAATTTTCAAGGAAGAAGTTTTATATTTCTAACAAATACCACAAGTTTTCAAAAAATACATGAATTTTTAAACAAATAATTCCATTTTTAACTAAAAAATATCAGTTTTCAATAAAAAATATCAAATTTTTATCAAAAATAGAATAATTCAGTCCTTAGCTCATAAAAGTAGTATTCAATTTAAAAAATGATATTTTCTACAGATGAATTCAAATTTTAACCAAAATAGATGAATTTGAGACCACATGGTAGAAGTTTTAACAAAAAAGACGAATTTTCAATCACAAAGCTTAATTTTCTATTAGGAAAAGACAAAACCCTTTTCAATTAAAAAAATTAATATTTAACAGCAAACAATTAAATTTTTAATAAATTACTTGAAATTTTACTAAGATAGATAAATTTGATATTACATAGTTAAACTTTCATATAAACAGATGAATTTCCAACCAATAAGATTAATTTTATATATTGTGGCATGTTTATGTATTATCATCAAAGCTTGAACATTAGTGAACAATATTTATTGGTACCAAACTTTACTTATTTATTATACAGGGTCAACAAAAAGTATCGGACCCCTCCCCCCTAGCAGTGAAAATATACGTTTTCATAAGAAATGTTTCAGGCAAAAGTCGCAGGGTTTTGGACGAGGATCTAAATGGTGGCCTTGAATCTGACCTTGGCGTTGACCTTCAAGGTTATTTCAAGGTCAGCTTTTATTTTCAAAATAGAAACCCCTATTTTTGCAACCGCCAATCGAAGGAACGGAAAATTGTACGTTCAGATATTCATCAAGGTCATGTGACTTGATGACCTTCGGGGTCATTCTAAGGCCGTGTAACTGAAACAAGTTCTAGATGGCTGATCAGCGAAAATATGCATTTAAAAAAAAATAGTTAAACATTATATCCAGATCCAGTCGACTAAGGCGAGATCCATCGTAGATCTCATCAGTCCATGAAAAAACCCTATGCGGATCTAGCCCGCAGAGGCGAACTCCATTGAGGCTCTCGCCAATCCACAAAAAAAGGTCCTATGTGGATCCGGCTAGCTAAGGCGAGATTCATAGTAGGTCACATCAAAAATAGAAGATCGTATGTGACCACCTTACAGAAAATGTTCAAATTGCTGTCCATGCACCGCTTAGCTATGTGTCAATCTGTTATAAACCCCTCTAACTGCGTCATGGTACTGATGAGACCTACGATGGATCTCGCCTCAGTCGACTGGATCTGGATACAATGTTCAACTATTTTTTTTAACGCATATTTTCGCTGATCAGCCGTCTAGACCTTGTTTGAGTGTATAACACCCTGGAATGACCTCGAGGGTCATAGGATCATATGACCTTAATGCATATCTAACCGTAAAAGTTTGCGTTCTTTCGATTGGCGGTGTCAAAAATAGGGGTTTCCGTTTGAAAAATAAAAGTTAACCTTGAAATAACTTTACAGGTCAACGCCAAGGTCAGCTTTAAAGTCACCATTCAGAACCTCCTCCAAAACCCTGAAACTTTTGTATAAAACATTTCTCTCGAAAACGAAGGTAACCAAAAATGAGTTTTCTGAAGTGATATTGTGAAGGTACACTTCTAATTGTTACAGATCTTATATAGCAAGGATGAGGTGTGAATGCATGGAGGATGATAAGCGGTTCTGAATTTTAAGAGAGAAGAGGAGGTGTGATTTGTGTAGAAGGAGGGATACAGGAGTAGAGCACTGGTTAGGTGAGTGTAAAGAGGTGAAAAGGAGTGGGATAAACATGGTGTTATTGTTGCAGGAAAGGGGGGACAAAAGAGCAGTAGAATGGGTGAAGGGAGTGTTAGGTGAAATGTAGAAGAAGAGAAGGAGGGAGAAAGAGGAATGGAAAAGCAACGATTGCAAATATGAGCGTTTTAGATATAAGTTATATGTAAATATTATAAATAGTAGATAAATATTAGGTATTAGTCGCGGAGACAGAATTTGATAAAGCTTGGTAAAGCGAGAAAGTAGGGACATGTGTGCGAGGCGAAGCGAAGCGAGAAAGTCGAGACGGCTTAGTGATAAGGTTTAGCTGGATGTATGTTTTTAAGCCTTATTCTTCAAGAAATTCTGCAAAAAAAGGAAAGTATAAGCAAATACATTTTTCAAGGCCAGTAGGTCGAAGAAAAAGTATATTTACCTAACGTCGAAAATTATGAGATCGATTGACGCAAGCACTATTAAAAATCACTGCTGGCTTTGAACCACGATAACTTAGCGAAAAAAAAGATAGGCCATTTAAAAAACAAAGTTGCAAAGCCTATGAAACTCCACGTCTAGTGGTGTTAAACAGATTTTTTTTATCTGCTGATAAGAATACAGCACGTGATAAGTTTTTTAACAAAAAATCTGGATTTTTTAAAATTTTGTACCTCGAATTCAACTTTAAGGATGACCTAGGAAAATTGTTGTAAAAATCTGAAATTTGTACGACATAGAGCCTTAGGTTTTATCTCTAATTTAAGCCGAAGAAACGTAAAAAATCTTCATCGGTTCCAGAGATGCGATTAGAAATGTTCAATCGTATCTGAGTTGAGTTTTAGTCGACGATCACGGTTCTCGACCGGTCTGCTGCTCGGCCTCCTTTGTTGAGGCAGGACCGAATAGGCCACGAAAAAGGTGGAGGTTGATGAAAGTTGTTTGATGCAAGTTGGAGTATCAGGTAATCGCAAAAATTTGCAAAGGATAGGTGCAAGAAAATAAAATTATATATAGTCAACCATAAAGGAAAAATTGTAAACTATTTAACAGAAATTGAAGTTATAATAAAAGATATTAATAATACCATGATTATTTATTTTTAATATTTTTGAGTGTTTTTTCATATAAATAATTTATTTAGTGAAAAATAGTTTACTCTCGTAACAATATATCTACATTTCTATTAATATTTTAGTTGATAAAAATTTTAAGAAATAAAAAAAACTGCTTATCACTTTTTCATTCTTTAATATGAGAAGAATTCTGAATTGAAGCAATTGTAAATAATTTTTAAAAAGAAATGAATAATTCTAAAAATTGACAATAATTTGAAATAAAAATTACTAATGAGGAGAATCAAAAGTGTCAGAGAGCCCCAATCAAGTGCCACCTCTGTGCGAGGCCTATTCGGTCCTGCCTCAACGAAGGAGGCGAGCAGCAGACCGGCCGAGAACCGTGATCGTCGACTAAAACGCAACTCAGATACGATTGAACATTTCTAATCGCATCTCGGGAACCAACGAAGATTTTTCATGTTTCTTTGGATTAAATTAGAGATAAAATCTTAGGCTCTACGTCGTATAATTTTCAGATTTTTGCAACAATTTTCCTAGGTCATGCTAAAAGTTGAAGTCGAGGTACAAAATTTCAGAAAATCTAGAATTAAAAAAATCTCATCACGTGCTGTATTCCCTTCAGCAGATCAAAAAAAAATCTGCTTGAAATTACTAGACGTGGAATTTCATAGGCTTTCCAACTGCATTTTAAAAAATGCCTTATCTTTTTTTTCACCGAGTTATCGTGGTTCAAAGCCAGCAGTGATTTTGAATAGAGCTTGCGTCATGTGATCTCATAATTTCAGACGGTAGTGTATCTATCTGTTATAGGCAGTATGTTCCAAAGGCGAGCACCATGTATAATAAAAGACCTTTGAATTTTGCATTAACGATGAGGCTCTATTTTCAGCACTGTATTCTTTATCAGCACTGTATCATATTGTTTGTCAACATTATATCCACAATTTTCTCAACACCAATTTTGATAAGACGCATAGTTTTTGTTTTAATCGTGAAAAATAACTATAAAAATAATCAATTAAACTTAAGAGAAAAGGGCAAAAAGTACAACAAAATGTTTAATAACAAAATTATTCGCCTAAATTCGATCTAAAAATTTGCTTGTGACCTTTTTCATAGAATTCGTACTACTCGTATTTTCATTTCAAAAATAAAACCAAAAAACTAGTAAAAATACAAAAATACTGAAAATTCTAAGTATACACTTAACACATCAACACGCAAATTTTTCTGAAAAATGTATTTCTTATTACGAATTGCATTATACGTTATTTTTCTCAATTACGCAATCCTTCATGAATTACACAGGTCGACAAAACGTAAACAAATGTTTTCTGCACGTCAGGATTTCGAGATATCTTAACCTAAAAGTGAAAAATTTCAATTTTTGACCGTATTTAAATATAACCCGAGCAGTCACTTTTCTTGAAGTTGGGTTCCAACGGCGTTCCTGTCATAATGTCTAGCCTAGAAAGAACTGGTTGGTCTAAAAAAATGTTATTTCAAATTTTATAAGAGCTCTTTTTAAATTTTGGTCTAATCGAAAAATTCAACTGAGATAGTTTTCAAATCTACTGTTTTTAACAATTAGCAACAAATTTTGCATACATATTCCTTGGGCTCCCAGACAGGTCTTAAGAGAATGCGGGGAGCATATGAGGATAAATATGGGGCGGGCAGCCGCAGTTTTTTATTAATCGGCATCAAAGATTTCTCTCATATTCTTTGGGTTTTCAAGCAGATCGTAAGGATATTAAAGGATGATGGAGTGGGGGCGGAGCCATTTTTTGAAGTATATAAAATCAAGTGGTCTCAAACGTATGAGGATTATGAAAATCCAGTTTTTCACGATTGGCGCCAAATTTTGCGTATCTATTTTTTGGGCTCCCAGGTAGGTCTTAAGAGTATGCGGGTGGCATATGAGGATAAAGATGAGGGGCAGCCGCAGTTTTTTATGAGACGGCATCAAAATTTCCTCTTATATTCTTTGGGCTCCGAGGCAGGTCGTAAGAATATTGAAGGATGATGACGTAGGGAAGGGGGAGGGTTAAAGTTTTCGAAATTAATATAATCAAGAGGCCTAAAACGTAGTATGCTTATGAAAATTCTCAGTGTTTGAAAATTGGTGCCAAATTTTGCACACATATTTCTTGGGTTTCCAGGCAGATCGCGTGATTATGGAGGGAAGGGGAGATAGAAAGAATAAGTATGGAGAGGGGGGCGCACAACCGCAGTTTTTGAAAAATTAGCATAATATTTTTCACACATATTCTTTTTGCTCCTGGAGGGGTTGTAAGAATATTGGAGGATGAGGGAGTGGTGGGCGAGTGGTGGGAGCATATTTTATAATACACACTAAATCAAGTGGCCTGAAATGTGTAATCTTTATAAAACTCCACATTTTGGCAATTGATACCAAATTTTGCACAAATATTCTTTGGGATCCCATACAGGTCATAAGAGTATGGGGAAATAGGGGGTGGGGGCACAGTCGCAGTTTTTTATTAATTGGCTACACATTTTTCTCTCATATTCTTCAAGGTCCCAGGCAGGTCATAAGAATATTGAAGGATGATTGATTGGGGGGGGGCATCGTCTTTTAAATATATGAAATCAAGTGGCATAAAACGTATGATACTTATGAAAATCCACAGTCTTTTAAAATTGGTGCCGAATTCTGCACACATATTTTTTGGGCTTTCAGGCAAGTAGTGAGATTTAGGGTGGGGGAATAGGCGGGATAAATATGGGGATGGGCGAACCGCCGAAGTTTTTGAACAATCAGCATCACATTTTTCACACATATTCTTCTTGCTTCAGGACAGATTGTAAGAATATTGGGGGAGAAGAGAGTGGTGGTGGCACAGCTTTCAATACATATGAAATCAAGTGGCCTGAAATCTATAATTTTTAGGAAAATACATATTTTAACCATTAGAACCAAATTTTGCACACATATGGCCAATCGGCAGCAAATTTTTCACGCATTTTCTTTGGGCTTCCAGATAGACGATAAGAAATTTCAGTAGGAAGATAGAATGGGGGGGGGGGCAGTTTTTGAATTTTAGTATATAAGTTTCAAATTTTTTAAATTTGTTTGCAAGTTATGTTGAAATTTTACGATTGATTTCCAAATTCTTAAAACTGGCTTCGATGACTAGAGTACACGTTTTATAATTAAAAACAATTAACATTTTCTATGTTTAAGTTTATATTTCTCCATTATGTTCTTGGAGGCTTTTAAAAGTTTAGTTCAAATTTCACTGTAGACTTCGTATTTTTTAAACTCAAATTTTGGCGACTTGAATACGAGTTCCATGATTTAAAATTCTAAAACGCTGTGTACAAATTTGACAAGTCATTTACAATTTTCGCGAACTGAATTCGACAACTAAAATACTATTTTTGCAATCAAAATTCGAAAAATGCCGTTTCGATGTTCGGTATTAAATTTTTTATTTCTATTTCACTTTCTGAAGATTTGTCCAAGTTTACTTCAAATTTTACGATCGACTTCACATTTTCCAAACGAAAGTTCTACTATAAATACTTAAAATTTTATGTTGATTCCGTTCCAGTATTGTACAATAAAGAAATTTTTTAATATTTCCGTTCGTTCTCGATTTCGGCGGCGGTGTAACCGCCGCCACAGGGTACAACTAGTGATCTGTTAAAAACCAAAGATCGAAAATTTAGACGATTATATTACTATTCCATGAATGAGAATGTAAAAATCCTAGGACTGCACCTCGAAGAATCTGGTAAAAACCGAATATCGGGCTTGAAAAAAAATTTTCGAGTAGCTCTAAAGTTTTCGATTACTCGAAAGTTAAATGTTCCCAAAGATATTTGAGTTCTCGAAATGATTCGATTTCTCGAAGACATTCGAGTACTCGTAAACTGTCGAGTTTTCGGAAAAGCTCGATTTTAACTCTATTTGACTCGACTTGGATCGGATCGAGCTTACCTCGACTCAACTAGAATGCTAACAAGCTCGACTCCACTCTTTTGAACTTCAACTTTCGAGTTTTTTGCACACCCTTACTAGTTAGTATTTTGTTTCTTTTCGAGTTAGAAGCATTTTAAGTGCGTGGTGGGTTCGTGTGCACCCAGGTGCGCCAAGATCGGTTGAAAATCTTCTAAAAATTTTTTGATTGTTTTTTTCAATTATATTCGTTCGTAGTATCAGTATCATGTTATTTGTGGTGAAACAAAAAATATCTGTGACAAAATACATACAGAAGCTGCTTTGGAACAGGTAAGATGTTTATCGTCTGTACAGTCGGTGGAAAGATGATGCAACTTCTAAAGAGAAATATTCCGCTACAAAAATCCATACAAAAGAAAAATCCGCAGTAGTTCTCGATATTATTCGCAACAACGGTGGTACTGATCTGTTTGGACAATTATGTCACAGATACATATTAGCAAGAAAAACTTCCCGAGGACCTATGCGTACTTTATGGGGCATGCTTGATCAAGCCGGCGTGAATACTTGCATATTGTACAATTTTTGCTGCAAAAACTATTTCCTTTTGCACAGAGAATTTTAAAGAAAATTGGTCAATTCCTTACTGGAACCTTACCTACGTTTGTTACTGGGTAATGCAACGCTAAATAACAATTTAAAGAACAGCATTGCAGATTTTCTCAATGTCAAAATTCCTCCTTCTTCGGAAAGATCTGACCAATTATCAAAGTAAGCGAGACGATAATGTTGTGTTTCAAGACTCGATCGCAAAGATTGTCCCAATCAGTAAGAATCATCTGCACGCCGTTTGTGTAAACTTTTCGAACGAATAAAATCGGTATATAATATGTAGTGGAGTAAGTGATTTTAAGCAGCTGTTATCTCTGAAATAAGTTCTGGGTGACTGCACACCCAGTGCACCACAATCAGTACACAAGAAAATGTGCACCATCAGAGGGTTCATTTTCAATTGTTGCGCGCCTTTGAACAATATATGGGTTTGTTACATCTGGCAGATGTTCTTCAAAGCTGTTTTGAAATCTAAAATCGAGCCAACATCTCTTCCTATATTCATACGTTAAAAAAGAGGCCCGTACGATTTTCGACACGGTACCGAAGTTCCACTCCTGGCAAAGATATCATGGGCTTAGGAATATGTCGTTGGAATATTCCTATGTCCATGTAAAGTTATCTTTGTCGATTGACTTATTTTGGTCTTGTTGTAATAGGTCTGTTGAATTTCGTGAATTGCTAGTTAGGTTGTGTCATATTTGATTTAATTTCACCGTTTTTACACTGAAAACCAAGTGAAAGCATATAAAAGTTTTTAGGCTTATAAGTTTCATGAAGCTGGTTATGTGGTGAAAGTGAAGTACAAGCAGTTCAATCATACTTTTCAGCTCCTGAGTGTGATTAGTGTAATAACATAGTATTTTTAGTTTTAACTTAATATGTTTAAAAATTCGATGACAGTTAATTGAGATTTTGAGGTCAGGAGCAGCCTATTACAAGAGTGATCTGCTCGCAGGAATGAAAAACTCAAGTGATATAACTAAAACGTTTTAACATTGGATTCTTCTTCCCCAGCTGAATGCAAATGACTTTTTCAACAACATGCACGAATTTTCAACCAAAAAGAGATACGCTTTGAACCCAAAGTGAAAAAATTATATGTACAGTTAGTGATCAAATTTTCAAAAAGAATTTTCAAATAAAATACTTGTATTTTTGACCAAGGAAATGAATTTTGTGATACAATTATGAATCTTGCATCAATTAAAAGAATTTTTAAACAAAATTTATATTCTCCCATGAAAAATAACGAAAATTTACGTCTCAGAAAACTCTACGATTTTTCTTAATACGAAAAAGATACTTATTGTTTGAAAAGCATGTAAAATTCATAAAATTTTCAGAAGATCTCCAAAAAATTGTTTATAAAAACTTTCATGGAAAACACTTAAAACTACTTTATCCTACTTTTTTTAGTCGCCTCTTTACTAAATATAAATCACAAATAATTCTTTCGCTACGGTTGTGCAGCCCTATCCGATTTTTAAGCTTTTGCATGGATAGCATCCGTAATTATAAACTTCCAAGTGGTAGCACAAAAAATGTCTGACAGATGGCGCCACTTCTGTTGCTACACAGTTTAACATTTACTGTTATGGAATAAGAATAAAAAAACTAAACTTATAGTTTACTTTTAAAAAGGGTTTTTAAGTTTGCAGGTAGGAAAATTAATTTATTTTCAATAATTTTTTTTTCATAAATAACATTGATAAACGTACTTTATTATTTGGAACAATATTATAACTAATCAATCACATTGATAAAAGAATATAATTTTTTGTTGTATTCTGTGCCATATCAAATATAGTGAATTATCAATTCATTTTTAAATTAGCGGCATTGTTTTTAAATAGTAAAATCACATTCGAGAATCACATTGATCGAATCAATCAAACTTTGAAAGTCATATTCGTTGTCATAAATATAATGTTTTACATTCAATTTTTACGTAACACATCTTTTTAGTAAATAATAACAGTAAAATTTCATTTCCCAATTTCTTTCCATTCAGCGGCCACCCTGAAATTGATAATAATGTGAAGAAATATACATGCTAAAAGTTTGAAAAAAGTATTGATTCATTGCTATTGTGAGTAAAATTTTTAATACAGTTGAAATGAATTATTAACTAAGAAATTAAAGTTTAAAAAAATCCTTTTACCACAATATGTATATCATTTTTAAATAATACATATATATATAGTTCCGCATTGCAATCACTCAAAATTTATTATTACAGCTCGAAATATATGTGGACAGGCATTCTAGTTCGTGTTGGATTTTTGTATCATATATTTTATTATGTCAACAAAAAGATGGATGAAAAAAATATAATTATTTTTGTTCATATTAAGCCAGGTTTTCTTGTCGATTTTTTTTTTTTTGAAAAATTTACTTCTGGTGCAAATAATTCAATTCAAATTCAATTATTCTGAATATTTATTTCACAGTGTAAATTTCGTTCACGTATTTTAAATGTAAAAAGGTAAACAATGTAAATACCGATACCATAGCCTTACCAGCAGGATCCTTAACTTCACGTTTCCAAACTATATCCTCATGTAAAAAATGCACTTCACATACCAGCATTCCCCGCTTTAAAATGTACTCTTTCATTGGAATCGCCGTTTCCCACTCTAACAATCTTTTTGCTTCAGATGGAACCGTAATATGATACTTTTTTTTATTAGGGCATCGTACCGGGAATCACAATTCAGTACGATGCACCTGTGTCCAACCATTTTTAGTTCGCGAAAACTTCCGCTTTATGATAATAATCAATTTTTTTAAGTGACATGCTATTATTTTCAATATGAAATATTTCTAATAATAAATATGACTATTCTCCTATTCTCTAATAAGGCACAGTGTTAAACTGTGTAGAGGCAGAAGTAGCACTATATGTCGGACTTTCTTTAGTACTACCGCTCATAAAATGTTTCTCGCAAATCCGGGCATTTTATAATTTACTTGCACTTAAAGGCCCACGACGCAAAACACTTATCCAAATTTCCTTTCTTCTTTTTGACAATATGATAAGTTCCTTGTTGAGGGATCATTAGGCCCAAGACAAGATTTTCCCACAAACTTTTGATTTTCATCAGTGATGCCTCTTGGAATTCGAAAAAAATCGTGTACCTGGGTGCACAACACTGTTTATTACACCCTACCAACAAACAATATTTTATCATTTAACTTCAGTGTTGGTTAAGTTACTTTCTTTTAGTAACTAGTTAAAGTTACGTTACTTAAGAAAAAAGTAACTAGTTACAGTTACGTTAATTGTAACGGTAACTAGTTATAGTTACTAGATAGAGTAACTTCAAGTTACCTATAAAGTTAATTTTACTCTTCCTTAATTTTTAATTTAAAAATAATTAATACAAGATGAATAAAATTATATATTATTATTATATTGTTACAATAAAAATATTAATAATTCATCAAAATATTATTTAAAAAAACAGGGATTGGTTTTAGTAATTAAAAAAACCAGCCAGATATTTCTTCAAGTGAACATTAATATATAACATGGTTGAGTGGTTAAGTCATTGCCATACAGATTTTTGATTAGCCTAAGAATATGGAAACCCTAACGTTCTAAAATCGCGCGACTTTGAAATCCGAGTGATTAATCTCTTCCTTTTTTATTGGAAAAAATATAAATAAATTGACCATACGAAAAATATATACAAAAAGCACAAAGTAACTGTAAAGTAACTAAAATTAAGTTACAAGTTGCTGCAAAAATCGTAACTCAGTCACGTAACAAGTGACGTTGGGCGGACCGAACAATAATCATTCGAAATTCCCGAAATTCCACAGGTATACACATCATTATTCAGATAGATTTGGTAGTTTCATCTGTTGTAACCCTATTCCTTTTATATTGATTACAATTCATCGAAACTTTGTTTCCTTAATTGTATATATTGTAACCTGGACCGACAATTCCAGTAGCTTTTTATATTCTGTATCACAATGCATTCAACTAAGTCCTTAAAAAAAGTGATCTGCCTCCGACTTTCTCGTGTTCGGGGGATATTTTGAGACTGCTGCGCAAGACTCTCATTGAGGTCCCAAGACCCTACAATCAACTCTCGGGCTATGGAGCATTCAGAAAGTTAACACGCCGACAGATTTGAATTCGAACTTCCCGCTTCAGACTTTATAATCGAATCCAAAATGAATATTCTCATCTTGAGGTTTACGAATGGTTAAGTTGTTTAGTCTCGATTACTAAAATGACTCCCTGTCACACACTCCGCCCTCGAACCGTAACGTCAAGGTGAGAATAAGACAATTGTATTCCTGGAACAAAACACACAATTAATAGTAATGTCGAGTCAAAATATCGCATAGTGACCAAATTTCTTTGAAATATAGTTTAAGCATTAGTGCAATGAGACATGTCTAGTCAATTTTAACGATATAAAATTCATACACGAAGTGAAATGAAATGGTATACTTCTGGAAATGCAGTTCTGACAACCATATTAGCCCTGAATTACGTTTATTACTTGATATAAGAATACAAGACCATTGAAAATTTAGTTGAGCCACGACTTAGAACGGTTTTATAATGTCGTTAGGTTTGATAGAAGAAAATTACACAAGATCCGGTTGAAAACAAAATAAAATCTAAGTAAATAAGGCAAACAAAATTTCTTTAGTTACAAAAGGGCAACTAAATAATAGTTGGTATGCTGACAATATAATTATTGTTAAAACGGAAACAAACCCTAACGTTAAACGAAGAAAATCATTACGTAATCTTTAGGGTTAAGCGATTCGGTTAACTATAAGCAAGTGATTACCGAGTCGACCTCTTCTTGCATTTCGTTGTCACGATTATCTTTATCTCCTCACCGTCGCCTGGTTCTGGTCTCTCTCCCATGACTTCGTCAAGGCTTTTGTTCATGAAAGGGGCAGTTAGGGCCTTGACTGCCAATCTTCTTTTGCTTTTCGAGAGTCGAACTGTACTATGAGCCTCTGGATTTACCGGAGCTTCCACAGCATTCAATACATTCTCTCGGATGAGAAACCTTCTCAGTTGATTGAAGTAGTCGTCGGTGTCACTGAATTTGACCTTCACTCTTCTTTTGAGCTCCTGCTCGCCTTCGCCAATCATGTAGCGGTGTTCAGTGGGGTTGATCCAGACAGGACAAGCTGCGTAATTTAGCCTGAGCCAATCCACGATTCCCTGGTGTCTAATATTGCAGTCAGGACACTTAGGGCAGTAGAGCGCAATGTCTCGAGAGCAGCCTGAGAATCTCCCCAAGGCTTGCTCGTGCTTAACGCCATGCGGGTAAATGCAATCGTTGGTGTCGAACTCATCTGCTCCATAAATTCGGCAAAATCCTGGTCGGTACGGCAGGCGACATTCCCTGAAACGGTGCTTTCGAGATTTGACATTGACACAACCGGTGACATTTTGCTTGCCAACATACGTGACGTAAGTTTGCGTGCCCCTGTCGACTTTGGTGGCCTCCATCTTCTTGATCAATATTTTGGTCCTTTTGATAATTAGATCCTTGAGCAAGGTCTGACTTACGACGTGACAATTGATCATGTAAAGAGGCTTCTGTTGTCCCTTAGGGTTAACGAGGTGGGGGACACCCAGTTCCTGTAGTACCTGCTCGAACTTCGGAATATTGACGAGTAGCAGGGGTTGAAGGGCTACAGATGTTGCGGTGAGGGCACTTGGGTTGTCTGTCGACCTCTGCTCTTTTCCTGTATTGCTCTTCCTGTTCGGGTGATCAGAAGTCGGTATACGGTTCCTGCGGAGATTTTCCGCATACAATTGAGCGGGTAAGACTTTCGTTCGTTTCGTCAGCTTTAGTTTCAGCGGGGGCAGATTCTTGTCCTCTAGTCGAATATATGGAAGTGGATTCCAAGCTTGTCTTCAGGGCCTTTCTTGCGTCCTGGAGGATTTTCTGGAAAGTCGAGCCTGACGATTGAAGAACATCGTCATGCTTTCCCGAGCAGGTGGTGGCTTCGTAGTCGAAATTAAGCCCTTTGAAGTCAAACTCCTCAGACCTCGAAAATTGTTTTCGTTCCAATACGATATCCAGTTTCAGATCCGTGATTTTCTGTTTTAACTCAGCCTGTTATCTTCTTAATTCCATCACTCGTTCGGAGGCCAGCGGTGGAGTGTTACTCCCAGAGCCGGTAGCAGAGGAGTCCGACATTTTGTCAAGGCGCGGAGACACTGAAAATGTACATTATTTAGTACGCACTGAACTACGTGGAATTTTCAAATCAGAAACACTATACTTTCCTACTACTTTACCAGCCTTGTTTGCCAATTCCACTGTAACCGGCCCACATACTCTGTGGACGAAAGTCGGTCACACAAACCTATGCGCCAGCTTCGAGGAATATGCCTCGGCCTTATAACTCAACTTCTTACTGGGACAATAAACTTCGGCTCCCACTCTGATATACACTGAATCGACTCGATCTGAATTAATCATAGCTAAACGTTTCTCAGAATTTTTCTTAATCTGACTCTCTATTTTATGACGAAATTCATCAATTTTACGCATTTGCGTTATCCATTCATTAACTGAGACCTTGATGGTAGAACTGTCGTGGTTTTCGGGGAACCCTATTGCATGCTTAGCTACTACTTGGCGGCCGTGGTTCAGAAAGAAGGGCGACACTCTACTATTCGATTGTGGAACCGTGTTATATGTTATCTGGATCTTTGACAAGTTCTCATCCCATTCCCTATGGGTTTCAAGAGCCTTCATTATAGCCTTTCCTGTTCTATTACGGACTGGGAATAGTTCGATATACTTGGTGTATAAATATTGTATGACGATTATATTAGAATTTCCTCTTTGTTTGCGTTTAAGAGACGACGGTGTCAACGGATAATTTGGCCTAAGGTGATTGTAAGGGTGTAGTAGTCAAATATCCTTTTAAGGGTCTTTGATTATATTTGACCTTGATGCATATTTCGCAATCTTCGACAAAGGACTTGACATCCTGGGTCATACCCGGCCAGTAGTAATTTTGGCTAAACCTGTCCGACGTTTTGTCACGACCCAGGTGTCCGGCTTGCAGGATATCGTGATTTTCGCGAAGGACAGTTATGACGTCGCAAGGTTTGACTACCTTTTTCCACGGGTGTTCGTCGTTAATTAGAGCTTTCTCGTAATCAGAAAGATAATAAAAAAAATCGTGAACCTCGATCTTCCATTCCGAGAATCTGTCAGGTTGATCTTTGACGAATTTGAATTTAGTTTCATACCATTCCTGATCACAAATCGTGTTTAGCTGGATCCGTTCCTGGATGGTTTCTTCAATGATCTCTTCCCATCCATTCGAAACCACGTCAACATTAAACATGCACGAGAGTGCGTCAGGAGCCTCATTTTTGGTACCTCGTCGATGTTTAACTGTTATGTCATGC
This sequence comes from Belonocnema kinseyi, assembly GCF_010883055.1. Lineage (NCBI taxonomy): Eukaryota > Metazoa > Arthropoda > Insecta > Hymenoptera > Cynipidae > Belonocnema > Belonocnema kinseyi. The sequence continues at coordinate 67,513,849 of NC_046663.1, read as the reverse complement.
TGATAAAGGTAGATTACCCATCTAGCAAGGCGACCTATAGGATTTTTAAATCCATGTAGCCATTGCAATGCTTGATGATCGGTAATTACCTTGAATTACATACCTTCAAAGTAGCATCTTAGTTTCTCGACCGACCAGACTACTGCTAGGCATTCCTTTTGAGTAGTTTTATAGTACAACCCTGCGCCTCTCAATGGTCGGCTCAGAAATTCAACCTTACGAAAAGTGATCTGCTTCCGACCTACTCGTGTTCGGGGGATTTTTTGGGACTATATTCAAGACTCTCATTGGGGTCCCAAGACCCTACAATCTACTCTCGGACTATGGATTATTCAGAAACCTAACACGCTGACAGATTTGAATGCAAACTTCACGCTTCAGACTTTTTAATCGAATCAAAAATGAGAATTCTCGTCCTGAAGTTTACGAATGGATTAAGTTGTTTATTCTATTACTAGAATGACTCCTTGTCACAATGACTTTGTAAAAAATTTGTTTAGAGAATTTTCTTGCGTCAATCTAGTCTTTAATTTTTGGGCTTCTCGAAAATACGCACTCTTATTTTTGGACGCTGACCCTTAACGGCTCAAATCAACCCTTCTCTACCACGTATATATGACTTTCTCAACAAATAATCTTTGTGAGAATTTTCCAGTGTCAGTAGATTCTATGATTCTTAGGCTTCTTAGGAATACCCACTCCGATTTTTGGTCCCCAACACTTAAAATTAAAAAACAGCCCCTTTTTAACAATCAAACAGAATTTTGTCAAAACCAATCTTTTTCGGAATATTACAGTCTTACTAAAGTCTCTAATATCTTTCAAATTTTACGGTTCGAATGGAGTCTCTGATTTTTGAGCTGTTCAAAAATGCCAACCTCAAGATTTAAGTCTTTATTATTGGGATCGTGGTTTTGTATATAGGAGTTGTTTTTCTGAATTTTTGTTTGGTGCATTCGAAGCCCTAAAATAAGCCTAAAATTTTGTGCATTTTTGGTTTCGCCTTTTTTTTGCAAGGAGGTGGTTTTTTGAAATTAAGTGTAGTTGGTTTTTCGTGCATTTGGGAGCCCAAAATAAGCCCAAAATTCTGGTGTTCTTTGTTTTTCTTTAATTCGAGTTGTTACATAGGGGGTACTTTTATTGTTAGTAGGGGTGGTTTTTAATAGTCGGTATTTGGTGCGTTAAAGAGCCCAAAAAAAGCCGAAAATTCTTACGTGTTTGATTTTTTTTCTTTTAATTTTTATATAGTGGAGGTGCTAGCTTGATAGACCTTATTTTAAGGATTAACGAGCGGACCGCGAAAGCATCAAAATATCATGTCATAAAATAAAAAAATAAAAATTGTAGATTTTGCTCGTTATTGAAACTACAAATGATTTCGGTTCAAAAATTAAACAAGATCTCCAAATTGAAACTAATATCAGAAATCAGAATAAAAGTAATATTTTGATAATTTAATGACATTATAAGAAGCAAATATATGTTCCACTATTTTTTATTTGATTTTATTCAGAATATATTTTAAGAAAAATATAATATTCGTATGATGGTCACATGGTTGATAAGTCATATAACTTTGAGAAGATAGCGAGAAAATGGAATTCTGTGTTTTTTAAAATTCTTTACGTTATTCTGGCCAGATAAAAATTATTTAAATTACGTCCTCACTGTACAAGTGTGAATCTAGATACACTCGAAAACATTTTCACCTTATCTAGATACCGTAAATTAATTTTATTGTCAAATAAAGTGCAATATCTCACTTTTAAATATTTTATTGCAATTCAAACTTCAAAGTCAATAAAAATTATTTTAATGTCAGCATTCCTTATATATTATTGTTGCTACATATTAAAAATACATTCTAATTAACGTATGTCAAACATTATATTGTCAAATAGTCGAGAAATTTATCACGAATCTAAGAAAAGGGTTAAAAAGTCAACTTTTTTCGATTTTTTAAAACTTTAAAGTCAATTAGGGAGGGTCAAACATATTTGAGTGGAAGTGCCACTATTTCTTCTTCTATATTTTAGTTTTCGGCCGATTAACTATCTTTCTTTTCGTGTTATAAGATATTCGCAATTATTCATGCGTTATCTTCTTCGATTGTAATTGCTGAAATTGCACTGTTATCCCTATTATCTCTTACATTTTCCACCGGGTCTCATTTCTTCTCTCTAAGGCCTAGCTTAGGGGTTTTTATAGCTGATTAAAACCCGACACATTCCTCTGGTCGGCGTATCAGTTTTTACATCTGGGGGACGTGTGTGGCCTGAAAAACATAGCGGAAGTATACACTGAGGGCGGAAAAGGTTGAAGTTGTTGGGGTTATGTCACTCAAACTTTGATTTCGCGCGCTAATTTTAATAACTGATGCCACTTTATATTTTTGACTTTCGTACTTTTTCTTCAAAATCCTTCGATCTTTTTTCTACTAGCAAATTCTGTTATTATTCTTTTATTTTCTGAAATTCATTTTCATTTTTACCTATCCATTTAATTTCTATTTTTTGTTAGATTTTTTTTAAATTCTCACTTGTACAATGCGTCTGCGTGGAACACACATAGGGAACATGTATTTTTACTGATCATTTTAATTTTGTTAAATATGAAATAGCGCTACGTTTTTAAGAGGGATCGGACGAAAAATATTTTTTTATGTAAATACCGTAACCAGATTATTAAAAAGTATTAATTCAAAAATAATTATTAAAACTCTGGTGAAATGCACTGTTATGAGTTTTGTCTTGCAGTTTCTGGTCTGAACTAGGTAATAGCTTAAGGCCATGCATGTATAGAAGATGGGCCACTTGATGACTATTCTCATTATTATGTATTCTGAATACATGAGAAACGCTATTTAGTGTATTGCTGAATAAGTCCAAGGCTAAATAGAACCATAGTGCACTGAAGGAGTCTCCATATAATATACCAGTCACAATTTATATTGATTGAGTTATTCTTGGTTTTTAATCATCAAAAAACTTGATTCTTGTATCCCATAGCACCGTCGCACGACTTAGGAAGTCATTTATGTGTACCTAGATTTTATACATTTGTAACACTTCAATGAAATTGTCATGCAGTACGAAAAGAAACGCTTGATTGTAATGTATAACGTGTGTAATTTCCTCTCATGTTCGCGAGCTCGAGTCATGGCAACAGCGCCTATACTGACTAGATCTTTACTGCAATTATGAACGAACCTCTATAAATAATATGAGATTTTCCTTCACTCGTAAATTAATGTGGCATCAAATATCTTTCATGCCATATTAATTCAGACGCAGTGCATGAAAGAAACACATTGTGTCGCACGTAACCTGAGAGCTTTTGTGATCACATGCGATTGGAACTTTATAAACTATTTTCAACTTAAAAATAACTTCATAATAATACAGTCAAAATTAAATGTTTTCATTGAATTGAAAATATTGTTTAAGTCTATATTATTTCATTTTTACCCATTTAATTTGAAGTTTCTAAATTTGGAAAAGGAATAAGTAATACATTTTTAACAGTATTTCAATGTTACAGAAACGGGGGCGCCAACGCTAGGTTTACGCGATGTTTAGAGTATGATGCTACATACAAATAAAAATGTGAATTTGGTTTGAAACGACTTTTTCTGAAGGAAGCGTCTTTCTTGACTCAAATAATCTTCGAATACTCTTTCGTTTATGAACGGTCTTCATATCCCTTTTTAAGAACCAGCAATAGTCAGACATCATATGAGTATCCCACACACCTTGACATCTATGCTCCATGTCTTTAAAGTCCTTATGGAACCTTTCTCTCTAGTCTTAACTCATTTTACCTAAATTTTTAGGGAACCACGATATGAGAATCCACAAAATGGATCTTAAAATTTATCAAACACCCTAAGTTTTGAAAATTTTGTATCATTTCAGCAACTGTTCCTTTGTAGCTAGGGTTTTTATGATTTCCTAAAAAGTTGGAGCAAACTTGCCTAAAGATTTGCCATGCTTCTTTTTCATCGCTAGTCATTCTTCGTTCAAATTCATCATCGTTCAGCAGAGCTCTAATTTGTGGACCGTCAAATACTCCCACTTTTGTTTTAGCATCAGAAAGCTTAGGAAACTGCTCAAAAACATACTTCCAAGCGTTACTTTCTGTTCTTATCATTGCCTTAACAACTTGTTTCACTAAGCCGAGTTTTATATGTCATGGTGGTAACAGCACTTTGATTGGATCCACTAAATGTTTATTCATAACATTTAATGATCCGCGATTAAGATTTTCTCGAAGAGTCCAATTTTTTTTACATAATGCTGCTCACGAGCTCGGCTATCATGATCATTATGCAACAAAACACCTTTTAGACTTCTTGTAGACGAATCTATGAATAGTCACCACTCTTTAGCATTAGATGGTATGCTTTTGAATTTTTCAACTAATCCCTTCACATTATTACAATACACTAAGTCTCCTACGGAAAACAGAATTTCTAAAAGGTCTATCTCGATCACGGTAAAAGCTAATCTTAGTGTTAGGTGCTAAATAATTTTTTTCTTTCAATCTTGATGCTAGGAGTTCTGCAATTTCTTTAGAAAGGCCTAGATCTTGAATTAGATCTCTTAGTTCTTCTTGGTTAAAGTATCCTATATTTTAAATTTCACTATCCGATACAGAATCTGTTTTTAGATCACCTTGTCTACCTTCATGATATTCTGACTCTTCCATACCCTCTGCATTGTTTATATTGTCCTGATTGTTGCATTTATTTGTTTCCATAGAACTATCTCCTACAATGTTACTGGTATATAATGGATACGTAACTAAATATATAACAGGGTAAATCAACGTATTTAAATTCTTTGAATTAAAACCTTCAGTCCTGCATAAGCAAAAGTAGCAATCCGTTTCATGACTTGAAGGTGTACGCTAAATTATAGGTAGAGAGATATACAGTTTGTTTCATTGAATTTGTAATATTTGCTAATGCCACTGAGACAAGTCGAACAAATGATATGGGGATTCCAAGAATAGTCAAGACTTTCTTTTTTGCCACCATATAAGTTAATGTACATATATTTTACAGCATCTGTTAAAGACCTTCTATTTTTGGGTATAATGTATCTACCACATACGACAAAAAATGTGTCTCGACTATAAGAAGGTGGGATGGTAAAGGAGACAAGGTGGTCTAAAGGGATATTTCCAAAAGATGAAACTGATTGAAATTTATACCGGACAAAATCTTCCCAAATGATAAATTTTTACTGCGCAAAATGGATTTCTACGATAAATGCTGTATAAACTTTACTAGTGATGTTTAATATTAATATAACCAAAGGTTAGTGAAAACCTACAAGACATTCAAACCACCAAAGACAGAATGTGAAGACTAAGTCGTGACCGTCTACATCGAAAATGATGCCTGGGCGTTCGAAAAAACTTGCTCTAGATTTTCTGTATTCAACAAATTGAAGTTAGCTGATGTTTGAAGTGAAAATACCTAATTGGATATGTAGACGGTCATGAATTTTTTTATGCATCCCGGATTTAATTTAAATGTCGACGGCCATGACTAACCTAACATTTGGAAGTTGCATTAAGAAGTCATAATTTTATTCTAAGTGACTATCCATTCGGTATAAATTTTAATCAGTTTCATTTTTTGGAAGTATTCCTTCAACTCACCTTTTCTTCTTTACCATGCCACTTTGTGATAGTCAAGACACATTTTGTCTTGTATACGGTACATACATTATACCCAAAAATAGAAGGTTATTACAGATGCTGTAAAAATATGTACATTAATTGTTATGGTGGCGCAAAAGAAACTCTTGACCATTCTTGGATTCCTCATATAATTTGTTCGACTTGTCTAAGTTACATTAGCAGACACTTCAAAGACGAGGAAAGAAAACTTCGTATCTCTCTGCCTATGATTTGGCGTGACCCTTCAAGTCATGAAATCATACTTATACATCACATAAACCTAACGCTGGAAACCCCGTTTCTGTAACAAGTAACTTCTGAAAGAATTGGTACCACTACTTGGTTCAAAATGGGATCTATTAGGCAAGTTCAAATTTAATGTATTCAGAAAGTACCTGATACTACCAAACTCTTGAATGCCGGTTAGATTATAAATTCTAAGCAGCACAAAACCCATATACAAACTTTTAAGGTTTTTCCAAATTTGACCATTAAAATCTCTTAACCTTTACCTCAAGAAATCCACATAAACCTAGAAGTACCCTGATTTAGTTGGTTAGCGATGAATGTTGTGGGTTTTACCTTGAGCTGATCTTAAGAATTACCTGATAGCATCAAACGGACACCGAATTCGAATTCAGCGACCAGTTAAACCTGAAGTAACCCTAATTTAGTTGGCTAGAGATGAATTTTGTAGGTTTAACCTTGAACTACCCTTGACACCGGATTCGAGTTCAGCGACCACTTAAACCTGAAGTTAACCTAATTGAGTTGGATAGCGATAAATGTTGTAAGTTTGGCCTTGAACTACCTTTAATGCTGACCTGATGACTTCAAATGGACACCGGATTCAATTTCAGCGACCTCAAAAACATGAGGTACACCTAGTCCCTCTTATGTTGCAGGGTTAGGCAGTTTTTGGTATTGTGTAATTATTTAACAATTAAGAACGATTTTTAATGTTTGTAGGAATCATAAGAAAATGTTTTCATTCTTTTGAAGCCTTTCAAGATTCTTAAAAAGATCCTAATTTTTTTTTTTAATTTGCAAAAATCTACACACACTTCGTTTAAATTATTTGAAAATATTCCAAGTTAAAAATTTAATTTAACTCTACAAATCTTCTAAATATCTCTTCAAATTACGCTAATTTTTTTCTACTAATATTAGTTGTTCTATTGATCATTATAAATTAAAATTTTAAAGATTTTTATTTAATTTGCAGGATTTTTTAAAAGTTGTGGAAAAATTAAGTTTATTTTAAAATATACTTGAAGATTTGGCTATATTTCGCAAAGGTTTGACATAAAATATTAGGATGCTAAAGGATTTTTAATCTATTTAAAATTAAAATAATTTAACTTCTCATTAAAGAACTGTTAAATTACAAAAATTATTTTTCAGTTTTTATTGTATATTGAAAATGTTAACGTGGTTTTATATTTTTGTAACTTAATCTTAATCTTGAAATGTTTTTGTACCATGAAAAAAACCGACAAATGACTGCGAATTTTTGTCTTTAATTAAAACGGTCACCCTGAATGTGAAAAGAATATTTTTGCGAAAAGGAGCCCCTGTCATTGAATGAGCTCTTCTAGACACAAATTATTTGACAATAATAAAAATAATAAAAATTCTTCTTTCATTACCCGAATTACACATAGTCATAGTATAATGCAATTTTTCAGGATGTTTCAAACCAGGAATTGGCATATTATGAAGACTATAAGGCAGATAATACTACTCAAATAGTACCGACGAATTATACAGCTTCCGAGGGAAATAGTAATAACAAGGAAAACTTAGAAGACAATGATAATTGTGCAGACATTGCAGCGGAACAAAAATAATTTTGAGTCGGTAAGTCTTAATAGTATTTTATGTTATATATTAATAAATAATAAGAATTAATGATTTATGATTTTTACAATACCTTTTGGGTTATTTTATATAATTCAGTTCTTAATTAAATTAAAATGAAATAAAAATCTTTATATTTTAGAAAGTTCTTGGTTTCCTTGGACAATATTCGACAGCTAAATTAGTTTTTTTCTTATGATAAACGACTTAAAACTTTAAACCAGGAAACTCGAGGTCTTCGAATCAGATGCATTGTAGAAAAGGTCAAAGATCATGCTCTTAAAATCGTAGGAGTTGATGAAAAACTAGAAAATTTTGTGTTGGTTAAATATTTAATATTTAATGCGAAATTGAATATACAGATATCCGTGCAAGTCCGAAAATGGCACCATCTTGCAAATCGGTAGAACTCTATGGGCACATTACAGTTATCTCAAAGAGTTTTTAAAGAGCAAGGGAGACCTCAAGCCTCCTAAATCGAAGACTAACTCCGAATATGTACCAAACATTGATTACTCTGGTAGGAATGATATTTTATTAGCAAATTTTCCAATGAATCAATATTTTTTAAATCTATATGAAATTTATAACTGCAGGTGATAAGGTTTAAATTTGGCTTTAAACAATTTGCAAAATTCTGTGAGTCTAATACTTTTCTTGATGACTGGACGATAAGCTTTAACCACAGATGTGTTTTACTGAAAATAGAAAAAGTTTCGGTGGTCGATTATCTCAATACATTCCCATATTTGAAAAAGCAAAATCCAAAAAAATTGGGATGTTTTATTCAAAAGCTTTATTTATGGATTATTAGCTTTGTCGTGACTAATAATTTACTTTCTGCTTATATAATCAGTTTTATAACTTTCCAATTCAGGATTTTTTTACAGTTTGAACAAGACTTTGATAGAACTAAACGAGGTAGAAGCAGTCCGTTTCGAACAAGGTTGCTGATTATAAAACATGTTCTAATTTCACAATTGATAGAACTAGAAAAGAAGGCTGGAAATAATACGAGAAAGCTCAGCATTGATGACTGAGTTATCATTAGGAATTTACCTACAGTAGAAGAAGGTATCAATATTAAAATAAGTATATTTTTCTTTTCTGGCTATATGAAAATTGATCATAAAGAATTTAAACAATTAGTTTAGAAATGAATTGCATGAAAATATCATTAATTTCAAACTCAATACATGCACTTTCAGATAAACAGGATGCTGTTGTTTTACATTTGCTTCAAACTCTGATAAATTCAGGAAATTACAAATTATACTCCTCATGAGATACAACAGCCTTTCATCTATCATGTATAGGCGAGTTAAACTCCATAAATGATATATAATATTTCGTGATACAATAATAATAATTATTATTTGATTATGAATCGTTCCTTACTCGTATAAAAGAACTAAATATTCGCGTTATGATTTTCAGGAAATTATTGATCCTAAAGATCAGATACTATGTTTGAGAAGTCAAATCGTAGCTATATAAATACGTATTAAATACATAATACATATAAATACATATTAAATACGTTTAAGGCATTCCGATTTAACATTATTCCAGTATAATGAATCAAATTATGGTAAATCGTTTTTATTACTAGACTTATTTATTAGACACTGACGTTCAAACATAATCCTGAAAAAGTAAACCCTGTTCTATTAGAGGAGTACTGTCATAAATTTGTACTTACTCCAGAGATTTAAACCTGGACCTTGGAACCTGAAAAAGAACCTGAAAAGAAACTTTGGGATACGGAAAGTTCGAAATGAACTTCAAATTTACTGAAAACAATTCTTGAAACTTTAGGCTCGAGCAAAAATTGTTTGTCTGAAATTAGTTATGTGTTTCAAAATTTTTCTTAACCATTTCGGAACATGGAAATAGAGAATAAAAGATTTTCTCAACTTGAATATTATGACACGTTTATTATTCCGCAAAATAACAAGATAGGAGAGGGGGTAGAATACAAGTCAAAACTTGACATATTGGCCAAAACTAGGGGTGTGTAAAAAACTCGATACTCGAATTTCAAACGGGTCGAGTCAAGCTTGTTAGCTTCCGAGTCGAGTCGAGCTGAGCTCGATCAGATTCGAGTCGAGATAAGTCGAGATCGAGCTTTCTAAAAAGCTCACTTTACAAGTACTCGAATATCTTCGAGAACTCAAAACTTTCGAGTACTCTAATACTTTTGAACTACTCGTCAGTTTTGAGCTGCTCGAAAGTTTCAAGTTGTCGAAAATTGTGAAATTAACAAGAATTTTTTGAAACATGATACTCGAAAGAAAAAAAATTAAAGATTTTTTCATCTTAAATAGCAACCAAATTTTTGAAAAATGTAAAATATACACCATTTTCCTCGAGATACAAAACTAGGGTTTCTACATTCTCATTCATGAAAGTATGATATAATTGCCCAAACTTTCCATCTCTGGTTTTTAACAGATTTTTAGGTTTCGGTACTCACAGAGTCCGAAATTCATAACATTCTATCGGTCTCTGTGTGTTTGTATGTACGATGACCTGAATGCTGTAGCCACGATAACTTTGGAAGGATTCGTCCAATCAAGTCAGCCATTAATACACTCTCTAAGAGTCCCAAAATGAAAATTAAGTTCGTTAACCAGACATTTCCAGCAAAAATTAAAAAGCTTAGAGCATTTCAAATATTTAAAAGTGATATTTTTAATTTTACAAATTTTGCCAAACTTTCTTATGGATGGGTAGAATACTAGCCAATTATCCATAGAAATTTTCAATTTTTATGAAAATTAGAAACGTTATATATTTTTGGAAATTTCTTAAATTAAAAAAATAGAAAAAATATATTTTTCTGACGCATCAGGAAATTTCATTTAAAGTTTTTCACTAGATATCAAATATGTTTAAAAACTATGCCAGTTGTTACACTTTTCGATTAGACAAAAATTTTAAAAGAGCGTTTTCAAAATTTAAATGGCAACTAAAAAAGTTATGTGCTTTTAAACATTTTAAAAACTTTCAAAAAATTGAGACATTTTTTTTCCATAGATTAAGAAATGTAAATTAAAATTTCTTCCAGGTATAAAATATATTTCGGAACTATTCTCAAGATACTTTTTAATAATCCGCAAATTTAAAAAGGTAGATAATTTTCAAAAATATGCAATTTTTGTTATTAAGAGATCGTTAAGCGTTATTTTTTGTAGATACTAAGTAGATTTAGTGTGACGACGGTCGTGGGGGCTAAAGCGTAGGCTTTGGACCCACTCCTTCGGCTTGCGGGTTCGATTCCCGCCTCGCACTCTGGAAGAGTCTCGGTGGCCCATGCGGTGAACACTAGCCTAGCAAGGGAGTTGTTCATCTCCGGAGAGTCGTGGGACCAGTACCTCTAGAGAAAAAGGTTTTCTCTAAGTACTTAAGGATGTTGCTCTTGGTGGTTCGGAACCCAACTTAAACTGTAGGTCCCCCTTCCACCACCAAGTAAGTGTGTGGAGGGTGTGTAAAGGAATAGAGAATGTGTAAGAAAAATGTAAACCCTTAGGGGACACATTAGAAGCTTCCAGTACTAAGTAGATTTACAAATTATCTTGATAAAATTTTTCAATTAGACACGAATTAAAATGTTCTAAGTTAATTTTCAAAGCAGCGATGCCTTAGAACTGAAGTTTAAACAAACGGAATCAAAGTCTACGGTTTAATGCCTCTATCTGCTAAATTACAAAAAAATAAATGTGTTCTTTTTTAGTAACATTATATTAAAAGCATACCTATTTCTTATATGCTGTTCAAATTTTTATACACCCTTTATTTTTTAAACAGGGAATTTTCTCTATTACCTAATTATCGAGTGCGAAGCGCGAGTATCACAATGAGAATGCAATCGTCAAAGCCCCAGTTGTTTTGAGAACCTACTTACAAATAAAATGTAAAAAAATACAGTTACGATTTATGAATGTAATTCCTCAGAAACTTAAATCACAGTTGTCGATTCAAGTTACCATATTTATGATATTTGAAAAAATGTAGTAGAAGTATACGCACTAAACGAACGGAAACGAGTGAAAGCGCGAGATCATAACCGCCCGCCCAAGACGCGTTCAAACTTGGCGCGAAGTACCACGCGTGTAGTGCGCAAGCAGAATTTTCCGCGGAGCGGGCATATTTTTTGTATCAGATAGTTGAATGTTGCTAAAACTATGCAAGATAATTAATTTTTCCAAATCTGACTTCGTGATTTGCAATAGAAAGGCAAAAGTCAATAAGTTTATTGTTTGAACATCATATTTATTTATTTAACATTAAATACCGAAATCTTTTAACCTTGAATATATTTCGAGATTAAATGTACACTTACTGCTTAAAAATTAAAGAAATTCTGGAATTTTTATAATATTCAAGTGATAAGTGTAAACGTCAATCTCTAAATATGTTAAAGGGTAAAAGATTTCGGTATTCAGTGTTTAATAAATAAGTATGAAATTTGAACGATAAATTGACTGACGCTTACCTTTTTGTTGCAAATCACAGAAACAAATTTTTGCACATAACTTTTCGTACATGCTTTCCAGATCATTTTGACTATCTAAAGAAAAACTCATAAGACGGAGACTCACGGAAACCGGTTGGTATAATCAGGGATCGAAACCACTATTTTGTAAAGGTTTAGGTCCACTTAGAACTTAGAGGTTGGAAAGAAGCCTGTTTCCCACCGAACCTTTGATATTTTTTAAAGGGTGCAATTCAGATCGAATTCTTTAGAAAATTTGACTGTTCAGTTCGAACCCGAGCCCTTCTAGAATCCCTTAATATTGGAATGAAGCTCAAAGGTTTCGATTCCTCACTATAATAAATTTTTGTAAACATAGTCACCATTTCGCATCTTTTGTGTGCTGAGTCATGGGAACTCGTCAGTTTATTAAATTTATCATTCGTGAATTTATGGAAATTCTAAAAAATTTAGTCGCCGCTTTGGATGAAAAATCTTGAATTGAATTTTGGACCCCTATATATTAGCATGCCATTACCACGAGGGACCTCGCCTGGAGTGCCCTCAGAGATTCCACAAGGTTTGCGGGCAATCCATGTGGGCCCCCGTCGGGGGCCTCCTTAATTTGTCCACACGGTTTGAAAGAAATTCGTATTAATTGCAAGAGCTTTGATACCCCCAAACTTTCGAGCTGCTCAAAACTTTAGAGCAACTCGAGACTTTCGAGTACTCGAATATCTTCTACAACTTGAAACTTTCGTGTACTCGAATATCTTAGAGAACTCGAAGCTTTCGAGCACTCGCATTTCTTCAAGTACACGAAATTTTCAAGAACTCGAATTTCTTCGGGAACCGGAAACTTTCGATTACTCGAATGTCTTTACGAACTCGAAACTTTGGAGAACTTGAAACTTTCAAGTAATCGAAGCCGTTCGAGTTCTTGAAGCGTTCAAGTAGCTCCAAAATTTCGAGAAATGGACATTTCGAGTATGCCCGAGCTTGACTCGACTCGATTCGAAAAAAATCGAGTCGACTTAACTCGAAGTTTCGAGCTTTTTGCACACCCTTAGCAAAAACTATGTATTATGTTAATTCTCCAAACTCAAAGTCTAAAATTATTTCAAACTAAATTCAATGCCCTCATTGGAAAGCCAAAGTAAATTTTCACTGTCTCAAAAAAATATGCTTACCACTTTTAATGTACTTCGATGATTACGAAAAGAACAATCTATTGGAAAGCCATAAAGGAACAGACAAATGTGGAGCTGTATACTTAAGCGTGCCATGTTTACCACCAGATTTTCAGCCAAAAATAGAAAATATTTTCTTATTCATACTATTCAACACCTTAGACCGGGCAGTTTTTAAAAATTTTGTTATTTTTGAAAAATCTGTGCAAGAATGAAAATGTCTACAAGAATGTAGTGACTGTATTCTTCATGACATAGAAAACTATGTTTCCTTGTCCAAATTAAAAGATCAATTTCAATCAGGCATTGAAGAATTTTGTGTAATTAGCCAAATTTTAGAGTTTCACAGTAACAAATAATCCTGCAGTTGAGGTTATGCATGATTTTTTTGCAGGGCATATGTCGATACAATTTGTCACTTATTTTGTATCACATTATTTAAATTCGCAAATTCTTTTTTCTTGAATATCTCATTATAAAAATACAGTGTTTTTATTACGGTCCTAACAAAAGCGTTAACAAACCTCCGAAAATTTTAGGGTCACATTTGACCAAAGAAAAAGTGTATTTTTTTATCGTCTGCAGAAATGTTTAATTTGGTTAAAACTTGAATCGAATGATTGGACTTGATATTGATAAAAGTGACGAATATTGGCAGATACTGTAATTATTGCAAGAAATTTTATAAATTATATGCAGTACGAAAGTTAATCTCGATACATCAACATAACTAAATCGGTCCCCTGTAGTATATTTGTTGCATGAGGTTTGCAAGCAAAAATCGCGAAGCCAAAAAGGCTTCACATTCTGCAATTTGCCGTATTAATGGCTGTAGAACCATTGCTCTTCGACATCAGTTAAAATTAAATTATAGATTCTTAAACAAAAACTCATCATATCCAACATACGCGGTGTGTTCAAAAAATAAGGTGACTTTATGGTTTTCTGAAAAAAATATCCATTTATTCCTCAATATTTATGTTGTCCCCTTTAAAGTAATCCCCCTCAGATATAATACACTTGTGCCAACGCTTTTTTCAATCATCGAAGCACTTCTGATCATCATTTTGTGGTATAGCCTTGAGTTCTTTCAGCGATGCAGTTTTTATCGCCTCAATCGTTGAAAATCGATGTCCTTTCATGGGTCTCTTCAGTTTTGGGAAAAGAACAAAGTCTCGGAGGGCCAAATCCGGTGAATATGGAGTCTGAGGCATGACTGCGGTGCTGTTTTTGGTCAGAAAATCTTTCACAAGCAACGATGAATGAGCAGGTGCATTACCGTGATGCAAAAGCCACGAATTGTTTTTCCAAACTTCCGGACGTTTTTTGCGTATCGCCTCTCGCGAACGGTGCATAACTTGAAGGTAATACTCCTTATTGACTGTACGACCTTGTGGTAAGAATTGCTGATGCACTACACTACGGTAATCAAAGAAGACAGTGAGCGAAACCTTCACATTTGACCGAACTTGACGTGCTTTCTTCGGTCTTGGAGACTCAGGATGCTTCTCCACTGAGACGATTGGGCTTTAGTTTCGACGTCATAACCATACACACAAAATTTAATGCAAACTCTTTGCTCCATTTTTTTCGAAAGAAGAAAATCGCCGAGCACACCAAACCCTTCTAACCTTCTACGCTTCTGCCAGAAAAAAAAACACGAGCTATATAGTAAAAACTGTGAACATATGGTCGTGACGAGTGTGCGAACACAAAAAAAAAAAAAATTAAAACTTGAATGTACGTAGCCCGCGAAAATTGAAAAGTCACCTTACTTTTTGAACACACCTGGTATGTCCTCAATAAAATTAGATCAGTCCCTCTGCAGAATTTACTGAATATTTCTTATTTCATACATTTACTAATGATTAAATTTATTTATTTACTAATTATTCAATTAACAATAACGTCTCAATCACTAATTCGATTCAGTCAATCGGAAATGCAATTAAGAAGAAAGACAGTACAATAATAACTTTTTCTGAATTAGTCAAAGAATTTTACTTTGTCCACTCGATAATTTTAATCCATTTACGCACAAAAGACCGAAAAACTAAGCTAAACTTTGCTGATGCAATTGTGGTAGTAAAACATGTCGCATATGTTTGAGACAGAAAATAATTATGTTTTCAAGGCCTTTCTACAAGATGAAATTGTCAAAATAATTGCTCGTTTACCAGGAAATTACATATGGTGGCATTTATAACAAAAAACACGGAAAATTTTAAGACAAAAAATTTTTCCTGCTGGATTTCGTATCGAAAAATTTTTTTCTTGCAAAAAAATTGGTGCACAAACATATTAAACTTTTAAAAAATGGTAAGCAACAACTTTGAAATTCAAGACGGATGTCTCAAAATGGTTAATTTAAAAAAAAGAAATTGTTATTTCTACCCTCAAGTGAAGGAAATGAATTTGCCTATTACTCAAACAACCGATATATTTTTTTCATTGGTTTTTCGGGTCACTTATTACAAATATGGCTGCAAAATTGGAATATTAATTTGTTTAAACTATTTGTTTAAACAAGTTATTCCGGATAATTCGATTGTTTACATGATGCACATGCTTTTCATGGTTTTTGTGTTCACTAAGTACGAATGTGGTGTCAGCTTTGCAAAATCAATGTGTTTAAGCAATTTTTTAGATAACTTTTTCATAAATTGTTGCAATATAGAAGGTTTTGCAAGATGCATACTTTAATTGGTTTTTGCGTCCGCTGAGTACGAATCTGGGCTCAGTTTCGCAAAATCAATGTGTTAAAACAATTTTTTAACAAATTGTTGTAATAAGTGACCCGAAAAATCATTTTAAAAAGATATAGGTTGTTTGGGTAGTACTCCAATTCATTGCCGACACTTGAAGGTAGAAATAACAATTTCGTCTTTTTAAATTTGCCATTTTAAGACATCCATCTTGAATTTCAAAATTGTTGTTTTCCATTTTTCGAACGTTCAACTACTTCGATTACTTCATCTTGTAGAGCGGTCTTGAAAACATAAGTATGTTTAGTTTCACTACAACACCTGTTTTACTGCAACAACTGCATCAGCAAAGTCAAGCTTAGTTTTTTGGTCTTTCGGGCGTTAATAGGTTAATTAATGAGGGCGACTTTCTTATTGAAGTGAAATAGATAACTATTGAATATATCAGAGCGCGCAAGACATATAGTACTGACTTTTTTCATTGGGAAATCTTAAAAAAGTGTGACGTCAATAATGCTACATTCTCTTATGCCCATCAGCATAATGATGGATTCTTTTATATAGTCAAAACCTGCTTGTGATTTTTCGCATTTTGCTCCGACATATTGAGGTTATGTTGAAAAGTATCTGATACAAAAGTTGTAGATTTGTTTATAATCTATATGTTTTCTATTACGCACTTTTCACTCTGATCTAAACTTTCGCCGAAAATCATAATACCATTCTCACCTCTTTTACCC
>NC_046663.1:67494852-67497179 GCF_010883055.1 Belonocnema kinseyi | reverse complement strand
CCATCAACCCCGCCACACCCCTGCTCACCCATTTTTATTTTTTACGTTTATTATTAACTACTTTGCCATTTCCAATAGTTCAAGTGCTGTGAACACTTTTTTACGATCAAAATAAGTTAATTCGCCTGGACAAAGTAGGTCAGATACAAAGTAAATGTTTGTCCTTAAATGCGTTTTTTCTAAATCAGTTTATTATATCCAATCAATCAAGAAAATGCCAAAACCTGTTTGGCGAAGATGATTGTCGATGTGCGAATTTCCCATCAGGCCATCTTGGCCAGTGTCGGGCTAAGTTTGCCAACCAGGCATTGCCTAATATACGGAAGGGATAACTCTGTTTACCGACTATTGGCTACCGCGGTTGGCCAAACCATGACTAGTATAAGTCGGCCTCATGGCGAAATTATAACTTCGGCCCGACTATGTGTACCGACTATTGGTACAAAATAAACTACCAAAATAAGACAACTGCGGCTATTACAAGTCGGCCTAACCACCCACATGATAACTATCGCCTAACTTTGTTTGCCAACTATCGGCTACTACTTTCAGACCAAACATGATTACTAGAAGTCAGCCCAATTTTGAAGTTATAATTATGGCCCTGCTTTATTTCCGTCTATTGGCCAAAAATATGCCGTCAAGGGTGATGCAACTAATGCTACTGGAAGTCGGTCAAACCACTAGAAAAATGCGACCCATGCTTTATCCGACCTGATAGTTGAATGTAAGGTACTAAGATTGGACAAACCATGGGCATTAGAAGTCGGTATGATATTTATTTGCAAAGTAGGTTTGGCATTGTTACCGACGACTTTTACAGCATTGGTTGACAGGTATTGAGCAAACATTGGTGAATGAAGATCTCTCCAACTTTACCCAATTGGTGGATAACAAAGATGATGTTTAAACTGATAACAAAAAAACTTTTGCAACAAAACCTACAATAAAAAATCTGCCCGCCTCGCAGGCATATTCTCGTATTTATATGCGTCTTTATATTCTGAATTGTCTACTTAATAAAGTATTTAGTCAAGAATTGTTTGAAATTTTCCCATGAATCTAAACTATATATTTTTCCTGCTCTTGACGCCCTAGAAAATTAAATTTACCTAAATTTGAATTAAATCACGGAAAATGTCAATAATTTTATTAGAATATTCCATATTATTTTGTAACAATTTTGAAACCTTTGAAATTAAAAATTATTATTTTATAATTAATTATTAACTGCTTAAAATGTTCCCAGAACTTTTTTAGAAATATTATTCTCAAAATCTTTCAAAATTATTAAGACGCTTCTATTGTTCTAATTCTTAAAATAAGTTCTTTCTATAACTTTATTTTACTTATCTCTTTGAAAATTAAAAAAAAAAACGATTACCCAGATGTAAAAAAAGAAAACATTTGTTTCTCCTTAAAAACTCCGGAATTATAATATGATAACTTAAAAAGCATTAAACAATCATTTTCATTCATGCATAGGAAAAATTTTTACTCTACATTTTCTTTTCATATCACCTTAATTTTTGAAAATTTGTTTCATTGGTAACTTCTGATACTAATTTCAGAAAGAAATCAAACCTATTTTCATATGATTTGAAAATTCGAATGCAAATACACATTTTACTACATCAGAATCATTTGAAAAATTATCTAATTGAAATAATATAATTGCAAATTTAAATTAACTTTTAATATTCAAATTATATTCAATATTCCATTATATAACTTTTAAGTCAATAATTAAATTCTGTTACTTAAATTTCAGGAACTGAGTTTTATTCTTTATTTACTTTAATTATCAGAAAACGTTAATTAGCTAACAATCAATTGAGAATTTTATAAAAGAAAAGCCATTAAAATATAATTCTGTTATAAAACATTTCAAAAACTTTAACTTTATATATTTTTTCTTATTTGACATTTTATTTTAAAAAATTTTATTTAATCTTAAGCTTTTAAACTGATTCCAGATGTAACTTTTATTAGAATCAGTTGTTAATAAATTAATCAGTTAAAAAAATAAAAAACATGATACAATTATTTACATCGTAACATTCAAATAATTTTAAAATTATGTGTATATTCTCCTTTAAATTTTGATACAGAATTTCCATACATCTAATTTATTACTAACCTTTGTCACTAATTCAAACCAAGATGAAGAAAGTGTGAAAAAAATATCAGCTAATAATGAATCAAATGGTTCACAACATAAATTGGAATTGGACTCAGTTCATGGCACATCTGCCCCTGCCTTAGCAACGGTTTATAATTGGGTAAATGAATTTAAGCGTGGTCGTACATCTATAAGTGACGAACCA
>NC_046663.1:67493568-67494752 GCF_010883055.1 Belonocnema kinseyi | reverse complement strand
AAAATTCTCTTTTATCACGACAACGCCCGAGTTCACACATGCTTCGTTTCAATGGCTAAAATTGAAGAATTAAAATTCGAATTGGTCGAACACCCACCGTACTAACCTTTGTCACTAATTCAAACCAAGATGAAGAAAGTGTGAAAAAAATATCAGCTAATAATGAATCAAATGGTTCACAACATAAAAAGCCTTAAATAATTTGTTTGATTGAAATAATAAATTTATTCTTACTTTATATATATTTTAAACTTCCTTCCTGAAAATCTTAGTTATTAATAACATTCAATACTTGTTTTTGTAAGAAACAAAACACTTGTACATATGATTTTCAAAATTTAATTCATATAATCATTTTAAAACATCATCAACATTTCGAAAAACTATATAATTCTAATAGAAATAGTTTAAATATAAATATGTTTTTATTAAAACGTTTATATCTTATATCAATGAATGCAATTTGCATATTATCAAATATCGTAAAAAATTTAATTAGCTAATAATAAGTAATTATTCTATTCATAAAATACAAGGCGTTAAAGAATTATTTTTATAATGAATTATTCAAATAATTTTTACTTGGTGTTTTTCTAAACATTTGTATTATTAATAAAATGTTTCAATATTAAAAAAAAGTAAAATATATACTCGGAACATTGAGAAATCA
Organism: Belonocnema kinseyi; assembly: GCF_010883055.1. Classification (NCBI taxonomy): domain Eukaryota; kingdom Metazoa; phylum Arthropoda; class Insecta; order Hymenoptera; family Cynipidae; genus Belonocnema; species Belonocnema kinseyi. Next base: position 67,494,082 of record NC_046663.1, on the reverse strand, counting down.
TAATTCCGATACTCATTTCACAACAAAACAAAAATTAGAATAAATAATAAAATACAAAATTTTCTAATTCAAATATTAATAAAATGTAATTATATAAATTATAGCCGGTATTTAATAATATAACATTCACTTAAATCATCAATTTGTTAACTCAAACTTAAAATTCAAAATGTAGTTTTTATGTAATTTAACATTGTGAAAAGTATTAATAAACTAATAATTAATTAATCTGTTTATAAAATAAAAAGAATTAAACTATAACTTTCTTTTAAAAATGGAAATAATTTTCCCCTCCCTTTTTTTAATTTTTGAAAATTTGATCGCTTGGCAACTTTTGATACTTATCCGTAAAGAAAATTAAAACACGTTTAGTAAAATTAAATACAGATACTCATTTCACAACATCAGAATCATTTTAAAAATTATTCAATTGAAACTGTGATATTTGATGTATTAATTCACTTTTATCATGCACATTATACTCAATATTGCATTATATAATCTTAAGTAAATT
>NC_046663.1:67488405-67493468 GCF_010883055.1 Belonocnema kinseyi | reverse complement strand
CTAATCTATTAATTACCTTGTAAATTAATTTAAAAAGAATTAAAATATATGTAAATATAAGTTTGAAAATGAAATTCAGACTCTAATTTCACAATTATTACAATCAGCTTAAAAATTTATATAATTGAAAAATAAATGTTTGAAAGAAAAAATAAACTTTGATACAAAAGGTATCAGCTAATATTTGATTACATAATCTGAAACTAAATACAGTAGAACCTCACTTATCCGAGGCCGCATTATCCGAGTTCGCGATTGTACGAGGCTGAAACAAAAATAGTTTACCCGTCTTATCCGAGCTATAGCGCATTAGTAGTTCGTTTAATTCAACCCTTATGCATTATTCATACATATGAACTTTCTTAACCAACCAGAACAGATTTTCGCAAACCTCTACTCTTATTTGTTAATAATTTATATACCCTCTACGTTATAAGTCTCTACTTTCAGATTATTACACCGAGCGTTTCTTTTTATTTAAAATTCCGTTTTTATCCGAGTTTCCCTATTATCCAAGTTGGAGCCGGTCCACAATACCTCGGACAAGCGAGACTCTACTGTAATCAATGTAGGTTACTTAATTTAAAACAATTGAAATTTAAACTGGGTATTTATTTTTTACTTATTTTAATGAAATTTAAGGTGATAAATTTCAATCTTTATTCAATTTAATGTTCGAAAAAAAAATATTCAGCTTATATCAATTAATTATTTTACAAGATAAGAAGCATTAAACTATAATTCTTACTAAAACCTTTAAATAATTTTTAGTTAATACATTTTTTTTTAAATTTCAACTTTCATTTCTAGAAATTTTCTTTAATAATAAACTCTCAGACTAATTCCATAAAATGTGTGTTTTTGTGAAATACTCATTTCACAATATCGGAGGCACCATAAAAAATTGTATAATTGTAAGACAATTATTTAAAAGAAAAAAAGAAACATCTATTATTAAATTTTAATTGATATTATAATATTATTGAAGTTAATGACTTCACAATATCTCTATTTATTTAATAATCTTTTATATTATTTGAAGAAAATTAGATTTTAAGATAAAAGTCTAACAATTATTCTTGTAACAATGAATAAACCAATTTAAAATTTATTTTAATTATATTTAATTTTAAATTTGTACATAATTTTAAAATATGAAAATAATATCAGTATAAAAAGTTTTAAACATGTATAACATAATATTATTAACATTTATAATTTGCTAATATAGAACTCATGAAAATATTATTATTATTATAACTAAAACGTGAACAAAAAAATTTTTTTATGACTCAATTATGTAAAATTTAGAATTGATATAGCTCCAATATTAAATAGTTAATAAATTTTGATTAGAGGACGTTCAAATAAAAATACGATATTATTTCATTTTAATCTAAAAATAATAAGTTTTTCAAACATTAAATCTTTAACATAATTAAAACATTATTATCATAAATTTATTTGATTGTAATTTAGCTTTTTCATATATAGGTATACATAGGTATAGAGTTTTCATATATAGGACAGTCAAAGATTAAGTTTCTCAAAGCTCTGTAGGCATTTGTACACAGGTTTTGTTGGATTTTTTTTCTCGTAACTTTCTCCACACATTTTTTTATATTTTTTTTTTCAACGTTATTTTTCACGAATAAAACAAAAAGCACACGTCCTATCAAAAAGTGATTCGGAACGAAATTGTAGATCTTTTTTCGGATAACCATTTTATTTTCCATTATTTTTTGTGCAATCAAAATTTGAATTTTCGATTTTTGAACAAAATGTAAAAATTGCTTATGATAATCTTGTGGGACTTTTAAAAAGAAATGTTTTTCTTTTCGTGACTTTTTTCCATATCGTGCGTTTTTCGGCTTCAAATTTTGATTTTCGGATAATTAAAAAAATTTTGAAAATGCTATAACTCTGAAAATTTTCTTTTTATCGAAAAAAGTCATGAGGATAAATTGTTTGCTCTTTTTAATAATATAAATATCCTCACATAGAATTTTCAAATTCTAAAAAAAATGTTCTCACAAATTTTCAAAATGCGCTCACTTTTTGAATTTTTATCTAAAATTGCTGATTTACGAACTCGTCATTTCTTTTAGGACCTAAAAATTGTGCCAAAGTTGAATTTGATTCGTTAATTTTTTCGAGAGTTATCGTGTTTATGGACGGACAGAAAGACACACGCCATCGTTGAAACGTGATTTTCGGATTCAGGGGGTCTCGAAACGTGGAGGTCCGTTGAAAAAGTGTGATATCAAATTTCCGATAATTCTAATACTTTCTCAATCACGAATGATGAGAATGTAAAAGATAAATGCATTTATAAACTTTCTTACTAAAATTAGTCCAGAACTACCATATTATCAAATATTGAGCGTTATATTAACAATCAAAAGAATTATACTATTCTGTTGAAATTCAAAATTAACAATTTACAAAACTGTTCAGTAGTTCTGGGTTCTGATTCGTTATAATTAGTTTTAAAATGATATAATTTTCAATTTTACATCCTTCTATTATTAAAAATTTCCAACGTTGAAGAATTTGCACTGGCTAGATATAAATAAATTTCACGTGAAATTTAAAATTTCCAGAGACATGTCCCTAACCTGAAAAATGTGAATCTATATTTTATTAAATAAACTTAAGTAAAATGAGTAAATATTACACAAGAATAGACCTTACTTTGCTTCATCTAACATACATGTTTCAGTTAAGTTATTGAATAACAATAGAAAATTAATTAACTGGTAGACATTATCTGAAAGTATAGCTCTAAAAACTGTTGAACACAATAATAATAATAATTGAAACCGTCATTAAAGATTATAACCTACATTTCAAATGTGTTTGCGTACCTCTAAATTGTCTGCTTCTTGAGAAATGTAGTCTGCAAATACGAGTATCTTGCTAGATATAAGATGAATTTATAGAAAAATTCTAAACTGGCTAACATTTTTTCTGGCTGATGCTTCCCAGTAATAAGAGTTGAATCCTACTCCTCTCAATCGATTTCGTAAAATCGAAAGAAACCATTTATTTAACCTATTTTTCATTATTAAATCTTTTTATAACTTATAAATTCGAAAAAGATCCAAATTTATATTTATTTATATTCTAATGATTTATTTAAACGTGTTAAAAAATACATTAAAGAAATCTATGTAAATGTGTGAATTAAAATAATTTTAAATCTAGAGAGGTAGACTTGCATTGATTAGGATTAAATGTTTAAAACTTATATTCCACATGAAGGGCTTAGAACAACTTCTTGCACATATTTTGTGAACTTCTTAGAAGAAATTAAATAATCTTAAAATACGAACACTTTTGGGGAATAGAAAACATCTCTGTAGGGTGTATCTGTCAGTACAATTACGAGGAATTAAATATATTGCAAATTATTTGGAAAATATATTCTTGGAAATTCGGAATCTATGCGGCAGCCTCTATGGAAATATAAATAAATTAGTTTCGGAGATATCCTATTCTTATAATGACATTTTAGACAGATGGAAAAATCGCGCATTCAAAAGAATAGAATAACCTTCACATTTACGCTGAAATCTGAAAATATTAATTTTTCTCTATTCAACGCTTATTACCGGGTTGCTAACCCAGGTAAGAATGCTGCTCGCGATGTTGCCAGATGTTGCTGCTTTTGCAAAAAAACTTAAGAGCACGCGCATCTCTTTATCAATTTGATCAACTAATCAGCGGAGAGATCTTTCGTGATGGTCGAGCCATGTTTTGGTTAAAGTTGAACTAATTGAGTTAGTCCACCTAACTTCTTAAAACTTTCTTGATTCTAGACCTATTATTGGCCACAACTGGACCCATAGTCGCTTTTACTTGATCAAGAAATATTTTATGTAGTTGATCCGATGTTTGGGCCATGTTTGGGTCCACTTGTCAGCTGAATTTTATTAAAACGTACTAAACAGTTCGCTTTTGAATTTTGGCCCGATGATGGTCTAAAGTTGGACCAATAGTCGGTGTTTCTTATTTCAGAAGGTCGATATTACTTTCAGAAAGTCGATATTACTCGTTAACGAGAGATTCCCCATAGTTCCCAAGAAGGACGGGCCATGCTTGCGCCAAAATTGGGCCAATAGTTGACAGAACTTCTATAAAACGTACTATCTACTTCGCTGTCGACTTTTGGGCCGACTATGGGCCAAATTTGGACCGATAGTCGGCGTTACTCGTTTGGAAAAGATTTTTGATAGTTTAGCCTATTTTCGGGCCATATTTAGGCCAAGATTTGACCTATAGTCGACTGAGCTTCTGCAGAACCTACTAACTGCTTTGCTGTTGAACTTATTAACGAAATATTTCCCATAGTTCCCACTATGGTCAGGCCATGTTCGTGCCAAAGTTGGCCCAATAGTTGATCCCATTTAGAATGCTAGCGTTCGCTGTTTTGCACGCTGATATTGCTTTAAGATCTGGTTCTTGTTTTATTCCGATTAATTAAAAATTAATGCATTTCTTGCGCCTGGGAATTAGCAAACCGCCACCATGAGTGTACTCATGGTGAACAAAGTTTCGAGGTCTGTTTCTCGCTATGAAACTGCAGGTGGTCTAGAGTGTTATTTTATCGACGATACTTTAAACATCGTAAAATCTCGGATCGAGCCTTGGATTGAGATTGAGTGCCTGTCAGGCCTCACTCAACTTTCCCATTTTTAGGGATTACAGCCGGTTTAAAAAAATTAAAAATGAATGAATATTCAGAAATTTAATCGAAATCTTCTGCATTCATTTTATTACGAGGGTCGTTCAATAAGTCCTTAGAATGACCAACAAATGGCGCGCGAATCGCTCCAAATCATCTTTTTTCAGTCAGCACCACTCCCGACTAGATATGTGGTGCAGTCACAGTCCACATCTTCTGAATTTACGTGTTTTTATAACCAATTGAAAAAAAAAATGTTCGTTAAGAAAAATGTAAAAAAAAACGAGTTCAGAGCAGTAATCAAACATTTTCATTTAAAGGGTTTAACTCCATATGAGATAAAAAATGAATTGGACTCAGTTCATGGCACATCTGC
>NC_046663.1:67486636-67488305 GCF_010883055.1 Belonocnema kinseyi | reverse complement strand
AAAATTCTCTTTTATCACGACAACGCCCGAGTTCACACATGCTTCGTTTCAATGGCTAAAATTGAAGAATTAAAATTCGAATTGGTCGAACACCCACCGTACGGGGCAATTAAACAATCACAGAAGAAAATCGGTTGATCCTTTCAATTTCTGGATATACCTTTTTATCTCTTTTCTCCGATTTTACGTCAAAAAATATTTTAAAGAAGACGCTGCGCCTAGAATTAGAAATTGTTGAATCGGGAAAGTATCGAATGTCCATTTATTTTATTTTTAAGATTTAAACTTGAAGGTTATGCAATTCGCAGCCTTTTCTTGAGCAATTTCTTCGGCACAATTTTCAATTGGAAACTCTGCAATCATAGACTAGGCTACCCTTATGGATTTTGAGCGGCTGAATCTGAATATGGCCTCAGAATTTGTCCTACACGTTTCAGTTTTCTCCTAGATGCAAAAAGTTGGGACAAGCCTAGAGATTTTGCAGTAAACAGGCCATACAAAAAATTTGTCAGCACGAGAGAAGTGATTGGGTTACTCTTATGAATTTTGAGCTGCTGCATCCAATTCTGGCGTCAGAATTTTTCCTACACGTCTTAGTTTTCCTCTAGATCCAGAAAATAGGGAAAACCTAGGGATATTCTGGTCGTTATTTTGATAATACTTTTATAAGCGAAAATAGACACATTGATGTTATATGCTTAAGGGTCGTGAATTGTAAAGACTTTATTTGTACACAAAAATTCTTTAGTGTGCCTTCTGTTTCGCCTACCTTGGGTAATTCTACGGAAATTGAAGGTTCTTCTCATATTATATAGGTTTGTACGTGGGAAACAAATATCATATCCTTTGCAGATTTGCGTGCTAAATCTAAATTTGAACTCCAAATTTTTTAGGCTTTTTCCATTTTCTCTTTAAATGCCAAATGTAGAGAAAAGCATAGGGAATTTCTACTCACTCAGGCCCACCAAAAATAAAGTTGTCTGCACAGGACAAGTGACTGATTTCGCACGCAAAACTATAAAGGATATTAGGTATTTGTTATTTTTTCCGTGTAAATCTATATAACCTGAGAAAGACCTAAGAAAGAATTTCTGTGTAGAATTTTCGCTTCAACATTCATATTGCATGGTTTCAGTTCACTGCTTTAAATTCAAAAAATCTGCCCGCCTTGATGCACATTCTCATTATGCGCCACGCGCGCGGCTCGCAAGTTTAGGCGCATCTGGGACGCGCGACTGATGGTTCTCGCGTTTCGTGCTCGATAATATATTTATCTCGCGCTTCGCACTCGATAATTTATTTACCTCGCGCTTCGCCCTCGATATTGTTTTTACCTCGCAGCTACGCGCTCGATCTATGTGCATAGACTTTTTAAAACTAAAGGTGAAAGCATCGACAACAGTAATTTGTGATTGTGAATTCTCTATTGTTAAAGCTCATTCGGCTCTAACGAATACATTCTCATCACGTATCTCCTACTTCACACTCGAGTTTATTCCGGAAATTGTATATCATACCCATAAATGTATAATATTATAATTCATAACTTACATTGGTATTAACACATACGTATTTCGTTTTTCCACAAACTGAATTTGCTCATTTCCAGTGCTTTTTATGATTTAAACTTTAGGCATAGGGTCAACTGAGCAGCCTTACCGTTTTTTAA
>NC_046663.1:67458081-67486536 GCF_010883055.1 Belonocnema kinseyi | reverse complement strand
ATCTTCATATTTGAGAATCCGTTATTTGGCTTAAAAGGTTCTTCTTCGTGTGTTCTTTGGAATTTTGTAAATGCTTTAACTCTGGTAATTTTTGGTTTTATGAAAAAATTCATCAGGATGAATTGTTCAACTTGTTGAATGCTATGAACATCCATACAGAACAAAAATATTCAAAATGCGTTCACTTTTTGAATTTTATATTCAAAATGGCTCGCCAACGAACTTGACCTTTAGTTTAGGACACTAAACGAGTGTACCAATGACCAATCTAATAAATCAAATTTTTTAAAATTATCGTGTTCACAGACAGGCATACATACATACATCTATACAAACGGATATACAAATAGTCAGGCGGATTCGTCAGAATCAGTTTTTCGGATTCAGGGGGTCCCAAAACGGGGACATTTGACGAAAACGGAGGTGGTGAAATGTTACACAAATCTAATAACTTCTCGGATGTGAATACAAAAATTAAAATATTATTCACAGAAAGCGGGTAAGCCTACTTATACAATATTAAATGGCACAATGTGTACAATTTATACGATGTTAAAATTTTACAAAAATTAGAAATAAATTTCCAATTGATTTACATGAAGGAGTATCTACGAAATCAATCCATACTTTTCCATTTTATCCCCACCCCCTCGCAGAGACCTAAATATAATCCAAAAATAAAAAACTACATTTTTTCATTCGTCATTGTTACCTTTTAGCAAATATCTGTCGTCTTTTTTATACAAATAATTAATAGTGGAAAATTTGAATATTTTTAATTACTTTTTAAACAATTATCCATTGATTGAAGAAATGTTAATTACTTAACCCCAAAAAATGTAAAAAATAATCTTATTGTCTGTTTGAAATGTAATTGTTAGTCATTGTGTGGAGTAGTACATTTTTCTAAAAACGTTATGTAATCATTTGAACAATTGTTTATTTTCTATTATCCGAATTTCTGAAAATAGAGCCAGAGATGTCCACTTTTTCTAAATTGCAATCATATGCTACGTTTTGTTTAATAATGACATAATTTTAATACATTTCTTTATATCTTTAATAAATTTGTATTTGCTAAAAAATCATCATTTGCTCATTCAGTTTTTGTTCGATAACTAAATGGTGTATTACCTGACTGTATAGTGTATAAAAAGAATAGATAAATAGATTTTAAATGGTTTAAAGAAATATAATTTTTTTAAATAATTACTTTTTGAAAAAACACTTTTTAAATCATTTTTTTCTGAGTTAAACATAATATTCAATGAGTTCCATGATACCAATTTAGAAAAAGTGGACATCTCTGTCTGACTTCTTAGAAATTTTGATTTAAAAAACTAAATAACTGTTTAAATAATTACATAATGCATTTAGAAAACTTTTCTATTATAAACAATGACAAAAAATCATATGTAAATCATAAAATACGATAATTTCTTACATTTTTTGGAATTCAATAATTGTTTAAATAATTTTCCAAACAAAGTGTTTCAACTATTGCCTAGTGAATGCTCTTCATCGAGAGACTACACGTGTGTAAACATTTCCTGGCAGTCTAGATATAGGTCTGGATATATCCAAACTGTCTAGTTTGGAAGATCTGATCTGGCCCAGGTCTGACCATGTATAGAACGTTTAGTCTATAAGGGCTGTTCTGGCCCAAATCTGGCGCTAATAAGCTACCCGAGAATAAAAACGAAAATAGTTAATTGAGGTTAATGAGAAGAGAGAAGAAATGTATATCGACCGCGAGATAGGTGGTTACAGTCTGTAAAGGAATCAATACGAGGATCCAGCAAAAGCCTCGTGCACCCTAAGAAGACGGAGCGACCCAAGGACAACCGCCTTCTGCAATTTTCCCGCAAGTGTTTTAGCATATTGTTGACACGCAGGGATGCTTTTTAGGCCATTAGCAAGTGAAAGCTTAGCACCTCCAAGAGCGCCGATGATAAAGACAATTAGTTTAACAGAATATTCCGGGTAAACTCGTTGCAACTCCCTTATAAGGTCTCGATACCTCTGTTTCTTTTTATTCTCCTTGGTTATGATGCTTTTGTCAGCTGGTGCCGAAAATACGATAACGAACATGGTTCGCTTCTTGAAGTCAAAAATAACCACGTCAGGGCTCGAATGAGCAACAGAAACAAGTGACGCGAATATAGAGTTCCAGTATATGCGGCACTTCCCATTCTCGACAATTGACTCAATTTCCCTAGAAGCATTTAGAGGAGCGATATTAAGGTTAATGCCGCAAGAGTTACAGAGATGGTAATAAAGCATTCCTAGTGCCGCATTGTGCATTTGAATGTAGGTCGTTTCCGCGTGAGTTGGACAACTAGATAATATGTGAGCTAAATGCTCGGGGTGTGCATGGCACGCCCTGCTGCTATCATCGGGAATGTCATGGCTCAACATGTGGCGACACTCAAGACTCAATAGTCCGCGACCACCTGGACGGTGTGAGATGTACAGTCGCGAAACGGAAGACTTAAGATGCATACTTTTGTTCATGTGCATAACCTTTCTTGTCCGGATATCAAGGGATCTGAGCTCGTTCTTCGCCCATGGAACTATTCCAAATGAATAGAGTAGTACCGCGACGGCAAGCATGTTCGTTGCAGATTCTTTGTTCTTCGCCGACAGTTCAGAAGACCAAATCTGTCGGATGGGACATTTGTATCTGCTTCGGAGAGAATCCTTTATAGATGTCACATCCTGAATGAGGCTCTGTGGCACGCCCAGGTATGTATAAGTCTCTCCAGCGCAAAGGTGTCGTATGGGGCTTCTATCAACGAGCTCAGGATATTCAGGGATGCCATTAATTTTTCTTCGCTTCATACAAACCTTGGCGCATTCGTCTAACCCGAATTCCATTCCAATTTCCTTCGTATACCGTTCGACAATCCCCAGAGCTAGATGCAGTTGCTCTCTGTTTGTAGCATAGATTTGAAGATCGTCCATGTATAATACATGAGTGACCTTGTACTTTCGATCTGCAGGTTTACCGCACAAGTACCCGTCGGAATGGCGAAGTGCTAGAGATAGTGGCAATAATGTAAGACAAAAGAGGAGTGTGCGCATGGTGTCGTCCCGAAAGACACCTCTCTGAAAGGTGACCTTGTTAGTTGTCACACGATTTTTTCCAGATGAGATAGTAAAGCTGGTTTCCCAAAGGGGCATTAATCTCTCTATGAACCCAACTATTTGCGGATGAACCTTTAAGATTTCCAAAAGACAGATGAAAAGACTATGGGAGGTCGTATCGAAAGCTTTCCGATAATCAATCCAGGCCATCGATAGGTCACGCTGGTAGAATGCTGCATCTTTGCAGACACATCTATCGATGAGCATGTTCTCCCTACATCCGGCTACGCCTTTCTTTGACCCTCATTGTTCTTACATTTCTTGCCACACAGGTTCAATTGCCCGAACAATCCTATCATTTAGGATAGCTGTGAATATCTTATAAAGTGTGTTCAGACAAGTTATTGGCCTGTAATTCTTCGGGTCAGCTTAGTGGACTATTTTCGGGAGAAGTATTGTGCGCTCTTCCACCAACCACTCTGGAATCGACTCTTCCGACTTCAAATATGAGGTAAAAATACGGGTTAAATGCTGATAGTTTGAAGAAAACTTCTTCCAGCAGAAGGTTTTGACACAATCTGGGCCCGGTGCGGAATAGTTCTTCATCCCTCTTAATACTTTTTTCATCTCCTCGGTAGTGATGGGTGGGCATTCTTTATCAGGTGTTATGAGTGCAACAAATAACTCCTTGAAGCTATTTATATTTTCTGAGTCTTCGTCCAGTCTATACTGAACTTCGTAGACTTCTCTCCAAAATACTTCGACCTCCTCTGGTTTGGGTGGGTGTTCGACAGTAACTGGAGGGTCTTGAAAGATTCGAAATGGGTCCGACAGAAACTGTTGATTTTCTCTGACCCACCTCTCCCTCCGCTCTAGACTTGTCTTAGCGTCAGATAGTATCCGTATTCTCGAACCAATATGCTGCCTGATGTTCAGCAGCTTTGACTTGTTAAGTGTGCGATAACGGGTCCGGAGTTCGCGCGCGAACTTTCGAACCTTGGCGGTAAAATTCCTGCGAGATGTGATGTAGTCAATCACACACTGAATGCGGGACGCGTACTGTCTTGCCCAGCATATCTTTATGGCAAGTTGATGCATTCGCCTTTTGGTCTTAGGATCAACCGTTGGTTTTCTTTTACGGTTCGCATCGGCCAAAGCTCTCACTGCATTATACACACAATAATTGATAGCCCAGAGGTCGGATTCTCCGGAAAAATGTCCACGAAGCTCGTCATTCATTTCATCCAGTTCTTTAGGCTTGAGAGAAACCTTAGTGTTGACGTTTCTCCGGATCGTAAAGCATTGCTCTTCATCTATTGGATGCCTGTCCGCGGTTGGTCTTAGTGTCGCCTCTCTTTCTCTGTTGCCGGCTTGTTCTAGCTGTGGTAGAGTAGGTGTTCCAATTACATAGCCGCTTTTACGGAGTAGTTCAGCATGGTTTCGCAGACGTTGCTGCGAAAAGTGCGATAGCTCCAGGTGTTTCTCGCACCACAAAGCATGCAGCCGTGCCATGTAACCCCGTTCAGGGGCCATACTAGCATCGTAGCACTCTAGCAAGTCGTGATTCAGACGCTCCGACCACCCAAAGGTCGCGAGATCCCGCCGATCCATCGCATTGAATCCATTTTCATTGGCTTCCCCAACTCTAGATTGGTCGACATTGTTGGCCGACCGGTTGTCGGGAGCCCTGCGCGTTCTGTTGTTTTGAACCGCACTTACTACAACTATGTTTGGTGTTGTCATTGTTGTTCCCATGAGAAGTATATATATATATTAATCATGTAATTAATTAATAATGATATTAGGAATAACTGATTTTCTTCTACCTTTTTTTATCGTTTTTTCATTATGTAATGAACATAATGCACTATATTAAAACTAAATTTCTTAGTATTTTTATTATTTTTAAATTCCAGTTGTAATCTCTAACAATAGGAAAGCTGAGTGAGGCATGACAGGCACACACTCTAAATCTTGGGCTCGATCCTGGGTTGACGATGTTTAAACTGATTAACGTGTGCTTAAATATTAATAACACTCTCATGTGGATTGTAATATGTGGACCTGATTAACGGGGGATTTAGTGTGGTCTTAATCGAAAGACAGAAGAAAACACAAGAAAGTTAGAAATATGGCCCGTACAAATGATAGATATACGTTTCCTTTCTCTTGTGGGCTTCCATATATCACGCGGCCCAATTTTTTCCACTTTATAAACCCCTCCTCCCCCCATGTGGTCCACCGTGGTATTATCTTCGACCCACCCCCCCACCCTAAAGCGACCACGTGGTTCATGGAAGGCCTTTTTTCCAAATCAAACGCCAAAAATAGTGAAAAAGATCGTGCGTCAAGAATCGAAATTTGTTAAATCGAAATAGTATAGAATTTTTATGATTTTAAAAATAATTGTGAATTGTTTAAGCAAATGTAAATTATTTAATCACAAGAAATGAAAAAAATCGTAATTTATTATTGAAATATAATTATTTGTCATTGTTTGGAGTAGACAATTTTTCTGAAAACATTATTTAATTATTTAAACAATGTTGACGTTGTTTTGTTGGTATAAGGCATCAATACTTAATTTGCCGGAAATTTAAAGAAAAAACAATAATTAGTTGTATCGTCGAATTCATTAAATATTACGTTTAACTCAGAAAATCAAAAGAATTTTTCGAAAAATAATTACTTAAACAAATTATATTTGTTTCAACAATTGAAAAGTGATTAATCTATTCTTTCTATGCATTATACTTACATGCGATACACTATTTACTGATAAAAAAAAGTGATTGAGTAAATGAAGATTGTTTACACAAATAGAAATTTATAAAAAAATTGACTATTTTAAACGATGACAAGCAATTACATTTCAAGCAGAAAATACGATTATTTTTTACATTTTTTGAGATTAAATGGTTGTTTAAATATATTGTAGTTCCACAAAATTAAGCACTTTCCATTTTCTACGATTGACTCTATCTCCCGTGGAGAGTCCGGCAGTACAGCGTCGTGACCAAAATCATAAGAGCGACAAATATGGTAATAAAGCACTCCTCGGCCGCATTATGTTTGTCGAGATATCTATTCCCCGCTGGGTGGAACATCCAGGTAGAATGCGTTCTAGGTACTCAGCGCATACATGGCACGCTCTGCACCTTCTGCCGGAAATTTCTTGACATAAAATGCGGTTTCTGTATACTAAGGTAGAAATTACACCGTCCTGGCAGACGAAATTAAAAAACGCTGTACCTGAATGCAGCCCTGATAAATTGAGAAAAACAACGATTTGTTCTTTTGACCAGGAATGTTCATCTCATTTCTGTAAAAGTTCCTGTGAATTTTCTAGTCAAGTAGCGCTTGATGCAATCTTTCAAACTCTGCTTTCTTTACTTCGGTTTTTAGAAAAGATGCATCTAGATGAAGTTATGCACTTTCTTCATTTCTTATGTTAAAATTCAGGCAAAGGGTCTCGGCCGCCTGCTCATTGGCTTTGTAAAAGAACGCTCCTTTCCCAATTATCTCGTATTTCTCGATCATTTTAAGGAGAGGATCTCTGCATTAGCAACGATCTAAGCTGCACGTAGAAAAATTTGTTCACGAAGAAACTGGTGATTTAGAAGTCTGCGTCCGCCTCGCCGGCGTAGCGTGAGATGCATAATCGCGGAACAGACGAATTGATATGCATGCTCTTTTACATATGCATGATCTTACGTCTGGCAATTTCAAGGGACTAAAGCTCGTTCTTCGGCCATTAAAACACCTCAAACGATTATATTAGAACCGAGATGGCGAGCATGTTAGTCGCAGATACCGCGTTCAACGCTAGCAGATTTGAAGACCAAATTTGTCGAAGTAGATGCTTGTATCTGGTTCGGAGATACCCCTTCACTGAAGTTGTGTCCCTAAAGCGGCTTTGAGACACGCCCAGGTATGCATAGATCTCTTCTGCGTCAGGATGTATGATAAAATTTATATCCATAAGCTCGGGGTCCTTAGGAAGGCCAATAAGCTTTCCTTTATTCAGATGAATTTTGGCACACTTATTCAATCTGAAGTCCATACCAATCTGTCCTGTGTACTGCTTGATGATATTTAAAACACTCTGAAGTTTGCTTTTAGAAGAAGCATAGGTCCTCAGGTCATCTTTACAAAATACATGAGTTACCTTTTGCTCACAATGATTAGTGTCGTCAAAAAGGCATCCAGAAGAATTTCGTAGTGCGAGAGATAGAGGCAGAAGTGTGATGCAAAAAAGCAGCGGAATCATGGTGTCGCCCTGAAAGGCGCCCCTATGGAAGATGATGTTTTTTACCATCACTCGATATCTTCCAGATGAGATAGCAAATTTAGTTTTCCAAAGGAGCATCAATCTCTATAATACCATTATGTCTTGAGCATTTGCTTTAAATACTTAAAGGCATACATTTTCTACTGGGTGTTTTATCCACTTTCCTCCAACTAACATGACCCCTCATTTGCAGGCCTGTGTAATAGGAGCCTCAGTGTTTCGTCGTTCGACCTCTGAGCCGCTGCCTCTGGAAATCTTTCTATTTACCTTTACCGAGCTGCTGTTGGTTCGGGTCTCACCTTCAGCTGTAGGTCCCTTCATCGTGCACTTGGCTGCAACCTAGTCCATAAATTATAGGATAAAAACCAAACATTGCCCAATGTGTAAAATTAGGCTTTAAAAATATTAAGCCTTAGACATTAATAATTATCATAATTATTGTAATGGCAAAATCACTTAGATATGTTCTCCGTGGATTTTCAAATTGTACAGGCTACGTGTATATAGAGAGACTCAGTGCGGTCCTGAAAGTGTTACATTATCACCTTCGACATTTCTATGGTGTTGATCTAATGCTAATGAAGACTAATATAATGAAGACGAAGGCAATTTACGTAATTGAATTCTGCGGACCAGCCGGCTAGCTGGATAGCGGCTACAAAGTCCATCTTCTGGTTCTCATAACCAGCATTACAGCTATGAAAGCCTTATTCCTCATCCATTTCAGCAAAATCCCGGCTTACCTGCGTCAGGCTAAGTACATCGCGAGCCAGAAGCAAGAGGCTGTTCTTCTGGGATCATTAAATGTAGTCCGTCAACACTCTCCCTCAGAGCATTCTAAAAATATCGGTAGCTCTAATAAAACATTTAGTGGTAAGTTCTTTATCTCCAATGATGGAATCTTCTGCGTAAGCTCATCCGCAGCTTGAGACCGGACTCCGAAGAACAGTGTTTTACAAAGTTTTTCCCGCGAATTGCTCGCTCTTGCATATGTCCTAGGATAAAAGGAGCAGGAGTGGATCACGTACATGTTCAGGTTTTGTCGGGATTAGTTTTTTAAAGAAACCATGATTTTAGATTCCGAAGCCTGCAACTTACTATAATTTACATTTAAAAAATATTAAAACGAAGTTTTCCAGGCGTTGGCGTCGCTCTAGGGCATGAGCTTTCCTCGAATGACTTTGACGGCTATGTCGGCTGTCGCATTGCTACTGAAGAGGTTTCTCGTATCAGAGAGGCAAAAAACAAGCTGGGTGCCACATAAATGGTCTGGTAGATGTCACTAATCAAAGATCTAGCCAGTGAAAAGATCTGCGACAAACGTTAAACAGTGGAACATCAACTTTGTCTCCTGAAGATATTTTGGTTAGCGATAGCAATATACAGCTAACCACCTCAACAGAATTAACACTGGAGAACATCAAGTGAGATACCACAATAAAAGAGGAATTGGTGCGTCTCAAATTATGAAAGTGTAACGTTCCAAACCAAAAGTTAAAATGCATGCTACTTCAGGGCAAAATTTGATGCAAAGTACCTTTACATTCAAAAGCTAGCCACAAGAGTAAATAAGCAGAATCTATCTAACTAAAAACGCTCAATATCTCTAAACAGATTGCTTTCGGCTGTTGAAATAGCTGCCAGCAAAATGGAAGTGGAACAGCAGCTTCCTATTGATGAACCCTTCTCAGACGATGTGGACAAAAAAGAAAGGATTGGAGCTGAACGCATAGCTGGCAGGAAAAATATTCATCAAGTACGGATTCCGTTATAACCACATCTGTACATTGATAACTGTTGGTTCTTGCGCTTCGCGCTCGACAATGTATTCATCTCGCGCTTTGCGCTCGAAGGTGTATTTGTCTCGCGCTTCGCGCTCGATGCTGCATTTGTCTCGCCCTTTGCGCTCGTTCTTTGTATTTGCCCCACATTTGTGCAGAGACCTATTAAGGTTAACGAACCAAACATTGACAACTGTAATTTCGTGATTGTGAATTCTCCTTTGTTAAAGCTTCTTCGGCTTTAACGAACACATTCTCATCACGTATCTCTTGCTTCGCACTCCATTTTGTCCAAAATATTAACTTTTCTATATTATGTTTAACACTTCTGTATCAAACTTAGAATGTATTTATTCAGATTATTAAGCGATAGAAAGTTTTGACATAAAACTAAACTAAGCTCTATAACTCTGGTAATTTTGTTTTTATCAAAAAAAGTCAACGAAATCGTCCTTTGTTTTCATATCCTTATAAAGTTTGTCAAAGGGAAATTCAATAAAATAATTACTTCCAATGTTACTGTGTTTACAGACTACAACGATAACGATGATAATGATAAGGCCGACAGACACACGTCATCGTAATACCGGTTTCTTTGGGAATTAGGGATTCTCGAAAAGTGAAAATTTCAAGAAATCCGCGATAGTCAGTTTTCCCATAAAACAATAGCTTCTTATTACGATGAGAATGTAATAATTCATTACTTTTTGTGCGATTAAAATATGAGTTTTCGATTTTTTTTTTAAATTATAAAACCTGTTCTAATAACCTTGTAAGTTTTTCAAAACGTAACGTTTTGCTTTTCTTACCTTTTTTTTATATCGTGCGTTGATTGGTTTGGAATTTTCATTTCGTATTTTGAAAAAGCCAGAACTGTGATAACTTTCTTGTTATCAAAAAAATCCATCAAGATAAATTGTTAACATTTTCGTGTGCTATAAATAGCTGTACGTGGAATTTAAAAATCTTTGGCCCCTAAACCTGTGCGCCAAAGCCCAATTCGATTCAATTAGTCGGTCCAGAGACATCCAGTATACATACGACAACGACAGACAGATATCAATCTGAAAACTTTTTGTTCCTTCTGAGAAAATCTCAAAACGTCGATATTTGATGTAATCCGCGAAAGTCATTTCTCGTATGAAACAAATACTTTCTCATTATAGTGTAAATGTAAAACGCGTGCCCTATCAAAGAAATGTGAAAATCAAAATTTTAGATCTTATTTAGGCAAAAAATTTTTGTCTTACACATTTTACTGTACCGAGTACCGTCTTGCACACATTTAGTTTGTTTATTTTTTCGCAACTTGTGTCAAAAAGTGATTTATTATGAATTTGTAGTTTTGTCCAGTGCGTGGAATTTGAGCTTTTTGATTTTTTTTCGTATCTTGCATAGTTTAACCAAAAAATGGAATTGGTGGATTTTTTGTATAATTTTTGTAGAATCAAATTTGGAATTTTCAACTTTTCGACCAAAGTAAAAAAAATGTTATCTTAATCTTGTAGGGATTTTGAAAATCAACGTTCAGTTTAACTTGTCTTTTTGGATGTTGAAAATGCTCTAACTCTGGTAATTTTTGATTTTTCAAAACAAGTCATTAAAATAAACTGTTTAACTTTTTGAATACTATAAACAACGGTACAGAGAATTTTGGAATTTTTAAAAAAGTGGTCTCAAAAATATTCAAAATGTGCCCACTTTTTGAATTTTGATCCAAAATGGCTGGCTAACGAACTTGACCTTTAGTTTAGGGCACTAAACGAGTGTGCCATTTTATTCCAAATTGAATAAGGTCCTATAGGCCGCTCATAAGGGTAATATAAAAAAATTTAACAAACACGTACCTTCGGTAAACAAAAAAATATCCCAAAAAGATCTTAAAAAGGGCAATTGAGCGGAGGGTCTGCCAATAATGTCGCAAAACAAAAAAAGGGGGGGGGGGGTCGTTAGCAGAAAAATACATCAAATGAAATGGGCACGTGTCTGTAGAAGTAGGGGCAGATGTAAGGAACGAGGGAAATGCGAAAATAAGAAGGATCGGGAGTGGGTTTGGAGTTGTACTAACGACGGAAATACTACAGGCGTTATAATGAATAAATTAACAATAGGTCATTATAGATGGCATAATGGAGAAGAAAGTGTCTGGTAGTTACGGGAAAAAGGGGTGGAGAGAGAGAGAGAGAGAGAAAGGGAGAGAGGTTGTAATGGGTACATACATCCTAAAGTAATAGGCGGTAGGAGCACAATATATTCCTATAGTCAGTCTTGTAAACTCCTCGAGTTTACAAGCTGTCATTGCTTCTCAACAATTCCTTCCTTCCAGCCAGTGGACCTTTTTCCTTAGCCGCCAGATCTACGACATGTTGGAGCCGAGTCTGAGGACTTGAGGCCGATAAAGGACGACTTATTCTCGGTCGATGATTTGCGGGCGGAACTATACTGCGGCTGCAGGGAGGGGGCGTTGTTTCACCAACCCTATAATAATATACGGGCGTTATTATTGGTATATTTTCTCATATTAAACAAATTTGGCCCAATACCTATCCACTGACGCACTTTTTCGTCATTTCGCCCTGGTTTATTCTTAAGTTTTATATCAAGAATAAGCCTTAACTATTGATAGAGCAATTCCCTTTTAACTATGAATGTTGGGTCATTCATCCATGGTCCACCCTCATCAGAAACGAGCCTTGGATATGTGGATGTCTCTGAAGCGAAACGGAACAAAAACCACCCAGAATCAGCCTGAAGGGAGTAACGTGGAGGTCTCTGGACTGTAGAAGCCTCGCAAAAGGAGGTGATAGCGAATCCTATTTCAGTGACGAATTTAACTCAAGGTGTCTCCTTCCGATATAACTTTTGAAAATTTTAGACTACTGCTGGATCATTGTGATGGTGCCAAACTGCAACATCACACTGCGCATTTTAACGCATTGCAAACTGCGGAAGAGGTGCAAACTCTTGTTGACTGTGCAGCTGTGTCAAGCGTCAGAACGTTGGGTCGCAGAACTAGGCTTAAAATTGCTGTCTTTGTCCCAAGTAGGAACCGAGATCCACCATGAAAGATCCCGTTGGATATGAATTTCAGCAAAGTAAGGTGCAAATTGAATCGGTTGATTTAACATAAGAAATTAAATATAACCAAAAAACTGATAAGCCAGGTTATTAAAACCATCTACCCTCGGTACATCGAACCATTAAAACCATGAATATTGGCTTAGATTAAAGACTTTTAACAAGAGAGACTTGATGCTCTTACTGATACACGCTAGTTCGGACGAGAAACTGTATCAAGTGATCGATGCCACAAAGCAGTTTTTCAATTATACAGGGTGATTTTTTTAACTTGAAACTTTTGATTCATAACTTTTCTTCACAGTTTCAAGTTAAAAAAATCACCCTGTATACACATGGAGTTCGGGCTAGATAAAATCAGAACAGTGCATTTACCCAGAGAAGAATCACAGACAGCAGAACCAACGAACGATTACAAGAATGACATCGAGACGACGGCTAAGGGCGAGTTATATGAATACCTGGGTATTCTTGAATCTAAGGGTACTGAACATACGATAGTTAAGAAACTCCTATCGGCTGCCTTCGCTACAAGACTCAGAGTGATTTTGAAGAGTTCTCCTAACTCAGCAAAGAAGATCAGGGCTACTTATCAGGGTCTACTTGACCGAAAATTGCTGGCGACCTATACAACCAAGATTCATAAGTATAGCGATCTAAGGCATAAAGTAAACACAAGATGAAGGAATGTGAAACATGCATTTATTCATCCTATTTTAATTTCGGATACAGGCTATATGCATGCAAGATGACTATAAGAAAGCAACCACAGGAGACTGTTTTTAACTCAAACACTCACAGCCGCAGTTTAACCATGTTTAAAACGATGCTCCTTATTTTGTAAGTACAGCATCATCGCCAATGATTTTAAACATCTTCAGGGTGGCCACTATTTTAAAAATTGTTTTCTCTCAGCTCTCCCGTTAAATATTCGTGGTTTCACCCAGTTAAGAAAAAAATTAAATCACTTTACGAAACCCCCAGTTCTTCATATGTATGACCAATTGGAGAAATCGATTAAAGCTTCTGGCATTAAAAAAATATATTTATACTTGTATATATATATATATATTTTTATTTTCTGGATACTTTGATAAGAAAAAGGAATTCAATTTTATCATTTCTAAATTAAAGCCATGCAAAGTAAACAATTTTATTTTAAACAGCGAATCACCAAATTGAACGATTTTAGATAAAAAATATAGAAATTAGGGGAATCTCAAAGCGTTAGAAATTAAATATCTTAAGATTAGGTAATTTAAATTTTAGAGGAATTGAAATTGTATTATTTATATTTAAAAGCGTTTCGCATTATATAATTAATCATTGAAAACTTTTGAATTAAAGCGATTCTAGATTCAAAGCAATTCAAAATCGGCCGCTTTTGTTTCCAGTGCAGATAGAGGATACACAATGTTTTTCGAGCGCGATCATTTTTTGACTTGAGACAAGTGAAAAGTTGAGTGAGTACGGTGAGGGTGTGTCGAGTTAGGTGGCTGGGATAAAAGTGTAAGTGTGAATAAAGGGAGCGGTAGAAAGTGAGAATTTAATAGAAAAATACAGAAATTGACGAAAGATTATTTAGCGGTTAGTTTCGCTTTGGTAGGAAACTGGGTTTTTGGACAGGAAGTGGAGGTTCGAAGGGTTGGGAAGGAGAAGGAGTAAAATAGCAAGATATTATTAAAAGAAATCAGAGTAAGAGGATGAGTTTTGCAGAAAGTTTTTTAAATTGTTGGGTGTATAGAAAGCGACAAAAAAAGGGGGTGAGGCTAACGGTCAGTTAACAGGGTAGAGTAGCATGTCAGTAATGCGGAGTCCACAGTGTGATTTCGGAAGAGGTCAGTGCGAGTTAAGTGAGAAGGATGAAGCAAATATGGATATTGATAGCAAACAGAGGAAACGTAGCGGCAAAGCCTAAGCAAGCAGTGATGGAAATGCAGATGATACGTTCGCTATGCCTTTGCATCCCGTAGCAGCCGCAGAATCGAACCGAGGAAGGGGGATCAGCGCGGGAAGCCCAATGATTTGGATAGGCTTAAATAAAAATCGATAAGTTCGGGGTCGAAGGATTTAATACACAGGAGGCAACAGTCGGCGAGCGCGATTGGAAGCGAAAGTATTAATGGTGCAGGAGAGAAAACCGAGGATGATAAGAGGAAAAGAGAGCATACAGGCGAAGATGCGTAGAGGGACAATGATATTAAAAAGGTGAAGACAAAAAAGGAACGCCGGAGGGAGATAGGTTTGAAGCGAAAATGTTTACAAAATCAGAAGCCCTTGTAAAGGTATTTAAAGAGGAGACTTGCGGAAGATTGGAAAAGACTTCTGGAAGACTGAATTATATGAAGAGGAAAGGGAGGAGGCGAAAGAGAAGGTAAGGTAAGTCAGACAGAAGTGGAGAGAATGGGATCAATTATGGAAAGGAGAGAAAGAAAAATTATGGAATAAATTGGAAAGTATAGAGAATATGCAGGGAAAAATGAACAGGATAGAAACAGGGACACGAAACTGCTAGAAGAGAGAGTAAACAAACTAGAACAAAAGAATGAGCCTAAAGTGAGAGAGAAAGAAAGTTTGGAAGAAGTGAGAGAGTCTGAGATGATAAAGCATGAGCGGAATGAAAGGTTGCGCTTCAGATTGTTTAAGGTTGAAAGAAGAATCGAAGGGGTAGAGAGCGAAGAAGGAAAAGAACATAATAGTGAAGGGTGTAAAAGTGGACAGGGAAGGGAAGAGAAATATTTTAGGAAGCTTATAAGAGACATTAGCGCGAAAGTCAGAGTGGAAGGGATAAAAAGACTGGGAGGGAAGAAAGAGGGAAAAAAGCAGCTGTTGAAAGAAAGAAATGAAAAAATCGAAAAAGACCTCACGTTACGGCAAAGGAGAAAAAGGTATGGTCTGAGAAAAGTAACTGTAATAGGGTAAGGATTGGCAGAGATATGATATGTGTAAGCGGATATATATACATAGATTTAGGACGATCAAGTAGATGAGCTAAGAGAGGGTAGAAAATGGATAGCGAATGAAGAAGACAAAGGGAATGAAAAGGGGAACAAAAGTGTTACGGGGGGGGGGGGTAAACAGCCAGAGAACTTGAATGAAAGGGTTAAAGGAAACAAGCGCAAGAAGAGTGACGTTAAATCAGCGTTCTGGAACGTGGCAGGATTAAAAAATAAGGACAAAGGATTTTTGGGAGAATCGCAGAAGTGGAATTGGAAAATGATGAGCGAGACGTGGTTCGATAAAAAGAAGTTCTAAGGCATGAAAACAATATTACCGAAAGTATATGACTCGAAGATGCAAGCAGCAAGAAAGAAGCATGTGAAAGGTTGAGGAATGAGTGGCATGGTGTTAGGGGTAAGAAATGAACTGGTGTCAGAGGAAGAAAAGGAAGAGTATTTAAAGGAAAAGAAGGGAACAGTAAGTAGAAGAAGACAATGAGGACAAGTTATTGTAGATGCAGTATGCGGGTACAGATGAAGAGGAAAAGAGAGAGTGTAAGGAACAATCAGGAAATGGAAATAGGAAAAAGAGGAGAGGCTGTTCCTAATATGAGGGGATTCAAATGCATAGACCGGGGTATAAGGGGAAGAAGTATGGAATAAAGAAAAGGAAGTATTTGTAAGAAAATCAAAACAGTAATACAAGGGGAGATAAATAAGGTAAATATACGTACGTGGGCATAGTTTACACCGTAATAGATTACATTCTAGAAGAGGATGAAGAAAGAAAAGAGAGAGCAGAAATTGAAAATGCTCATTTGGCGGTAGGAAAATTTAAGAGAATTTAGAGAAAAAATAGAAAACGAGGAAAAGGGAGAACTTAACAGGAGAAAGAGGTAGCACGAAAAAATAATAAAGGCGAAAAGACAGTAGGAGAATGAAAGGTACATGTAAGAGATAGAGAAAGCGGTAAAAGAAGGGAGGGCATGGAAAATGATGAATAGTGAAAAAGGAGAAATAAAGGGTATAAATTAAGAAATAGGAATGAAAGTGTGGACGAAGGAATTCAAGGGTCTGTTAGGATGAATGGAATATAGGGTAAAGGGAAAAGAAAGAAAAGTGGTCGATTGTGGCGAGGACAACAGGGGAAGATGGCTTGGAAAATAAAGCAACGAAATATGGAGGATTAGGAATGAGGAAACAGATGTCGAGGATTTGCAACAAGGTATAGAAGAAAGAGAAGCGAATCGCATTGTTTGCGAGACTTTAACGCACCATTTGACACAGTTAACAGGAGGGTGTTATGGGCAGCCACGAAAGAGAGATGAGCAGACAAAGGTTTAATAGAAAGGATAAAAGAAATATTTGTGGATACTAAGATAAGGGTGAAGATAGGAGAAGAGAAAGTTGAGGAATTCTGGACAGGAAGAGGGCTCAAGCAAGGGTGTCCGTTGAGCCTACTTCTATATAGTATTCTGCTGACTGATTTAGATAAGTTTGAGAGAATAGTAAAAGGGGGGACAATATTAGGAACGGGCAAACTGTATTCACTAGCATATGCAGACGGCATAGTGCTAGTAGCGGATGATGAAATAGGGTATGAATCTGTTGATGAGAGTGTTTGAAGACTATGCGAGAGCAAATAAATTAACAGTGAATGTAAGCCAGATCAAGATTATACTTTTCAGAAATAATAAGGGTATGATTAGGAGTACGATTGGAAGATAATGGCGTGGTGGTGGAGTTGGTGGATGAGTTTTGCTATCTAGGATTTTGGTTCGGATTTTTGTTATAGGGTGAGGGAAGAAATTGGACAAGAAAAATGGTGGTAAGGCAAGTGAAAAGAGCCTTAAACTACGAAAAGAAACTGAGAAGGGGAGAGGGAAGCAAAATTGCACAAGCGTGTGCCCGGGAAGTTATGGATAAAGAGAGGAGGGGTAAATGGGGGAGTTCAAAATGGGAGGAGGAGAAATGTGAAATGAGGTGTGAATGTGGCATAAAAGTGAGGGGTAGAGAGTGGGAGGTTATAGAGGAAGAGATAAGGGCATGTCAGGGTGATGAACAATGGGAAGAATCGTAGATTCAAGGTACAACAGCTGGTATAGAATGGTTAAATGGCAGGTGGAACCAGGTGCGTCGCGCTAGCAACTCCATAACGGAATTAAAATACTTTCTTCGTGTCATAATTTTGGGCTTTTCTTGGATATCGATGCCGATTTTTTAACTTTTTCAGTTTTCTCAAAAAATCGACTTTTGGGTGGAGGTGCTGACAGCCAGCACCTTCACTACAAAAAATTGAATAAATTAAAAAAAGCAAAGACGCCAGAATGTTTCATTTTTTTGGGTTCTCAAAAACTGTAAATAATAATTTAAAAAAAAAACAAATCCTATCTATAAAAAACTAACCTTAAAATGAAATATGAACTGAAACTAAATGTGCGCATATTTGTATTTTGGGGTTTTTTAGCTGTTCTTGGGCAGAAATGCCGATTTTCCAAGTCATTTATTTTTCTCAAAAAAATGGGGACTTGCGGTGGAGATGCTGCCCGATACCACCTCCACTACAACAAAATTAAAAAATTAAGAAAATCAACTGCGCCAGAATTTTCGGCTTTTTTTGGGCTCTCAAAAACTACAAAAATTAATTATTAAAAAATAATCCCTATCTTTGAAAAACTACCCTTGAAATGAAATATGCACAGCATATAAATTTAACTCTATCAGAATTTTGGCATTTTTGGGCTCTTCTTTGTCACTAATCTAGATTTTCGGGCTCTATTATTCTTTTTAAAAACCGGACATTTTGCTTTAGGTGCTGACCACCAGCACCTCCTTTACATAAACTTTGAAATATTTAAAAAATCAACAGCGTCAGACTTTTGTGCTATTTCGGGCTCTTCAAAAATGCAAAAATCAATTTTTAAAAACAAACCCTATCTTTAAAAAACTGCCCTCAAAATGAAATATGCACTCAAACTAAATGTAAGCATGTCTGAATTTTAGGCTTTCTTGGACTCTTCTTGGGCACTAATTCCGATTTTTTTCTTAAAAAATGGGGTTTAGCGGTGGAGGTGTTGCCTGCTAGCACCATCAACAACAAAAAATTTTAATTTTAAAAGTCAACAGCACCAGAATTTTTGCCTTGCTTTAGCTTTTAAAAACTGAATAATTCGCGCACTGAATAAGATACACACCCAACCTGAATGTATCCTTAAGAAACCGATATAGAATCAGTGCAAGAAAAAGTATACCGTAGGTCTGACCTCGTTTTGAGCTTAATAAAAATAACAAATTATATTATCCAAAAACAACCTGTAACACGAACAGCTACTTTTAAATAAAAATATAGCTGTTGAACAAAACTGAAAAAATATGATTCAAAAGTCAATGGTTCTATAAACATTTAAATTACAAAAATCTTGCTCATATCCTCATCCCCAAAGTTTTATTAAACAACACTTGACAACTACCCTTATTACACTTAAGGAACCAAGTCTTAGCCTCCATAAACTAAAACGTCCAAAGCAATCTCGAATTAAAAATAACTACCCCTAAACAACTATCGATGACTCTCATTAATAACTCTATCTCCGCAGGAATATTCCACGCCACCTATGAAATAAAACAATTTTGACTACAGAGAATCCCCCTTGACGCTAGGAACTACACCTATAACATTTAACGAATCGATTATCAAATTTCATTAATTAAAACGGTAAAAAATATTTCAAATTAAAAATAATCAATATACACAGCTTTTGAAGTCTCTAATAGACAAATTCACCCTTACAGTAATATTCCAGAAACCCCCGAAACTAATCCAACCAATCTGTATCTATCAGAGTCACTAAAAGCTGTTTGTGTTGCTTATTCTTAATTTGTAATATTTTAAACCATTTGTTGATTGATAAAAGGCGAGAATTGGTTCATTAAATGTGATAGGTGTAATTCCTAGGGGTTGTGTAATATTGTTGTGTTCTCAAGTGGTTTTTAATGTTACCGTGGACATAAGGGTATGAAAAAGATTATTAGGAAAGGCTTTGTGGTCATTATTCATAATTTAAATCTTTACAGATTTTGTAGTTGAAGGCAGCTGCGCAGGGTTTAGTTAAAGCCGTCAACGGTGTTTTAGCTTTTTTAAACCATTTTTAAAAGCCTAAAAAAGGTCTAAAAATCCAAAAGGTCCATGCCGAAACTTTGTTTTGTTTGAGAAAAATAAAAGACTCCAAAAATTGATATTGGTGCCCAAGAAACCCCATAATTCTGATACACTTGCTTTTAGTCTAAGTGCATATTTTATTTTAAAGGTCGTTTTTCGTAGATTGGGGTTGTTTTATGAAAATTTATTTATGTATTTTTGAAAAAACCAAAAAAGCCCAACATTCTGGTGCTAGCAAAGCGCACCTTAGGGAACCAGAGTACCCGAAAAATATTGAAAGGAGAGCAAATGGAATAGAGTAGTGAGATTCAGACAGGGAGAGAGTGTTAGAGCATGCAGGTATTGGATGAATGAAAAATCGAATTTTTGTAGAGTATGTAGATATAAGCAGCAAATATGGTTGCATTGGTTAGAGAGGTCCACAGAGATGAAGGGGGAGAAGAGAGTATAGAAAAGAGAATTAAATTAATTCTTAATAAATTGTTATTACATAACGAAATTATAATTAACATTAAAGCTTATCAGCAGACGTTCTATAAAATCAAAAAATGAATTAAATTATACAAAAAATTTCAAAAAAATTGTGTTATTAAAACTTTTTTTATAATCAAACCGTTTAAAAGTTCAATAGTTTGGAGTGAATGTATATGACTTAAAAACTACTAATTACAAAACTGATACTGACACTTTTCTAAAATTCAACCAATTAAATTTTAGATGTAAAGTTATAACCGCTAAAAGGGAAAAATTGTAAGTGACCGTTTCTTATGTAAATTCAGAACTCTAAAATTGTAAACATTTACAATTTTCGAAATTATCCATTTACTGTCGTATCAATTTCAGACGTAGTTAAATCTTTATCTTTTAAATTATGACTTGCATGTTGGTGGCAGTAGCGAGAAAGTGTGCAGTGACAGGTGCTGAGAAGTTTTTATGGAGTTTGGTGGACGGTGTGAGTGAAGTGTGAGGGTGGAAGTCTAGGAGGTGAATAGGGTTGCGAGGGGTGAATTAGGGAGTTAAAAATTAATTTGCATTGTAGTTGTGAGGTCGGATTTGGCAGTGCTGGTAGTGAATTAGATGGGGAGGAAATTTCCAGAAGGAGACGACAGCCAGCTGTGCGTAGTTTGGTGTCGAGTGTGGCGTCACGGAGAGGGAAGAATCAGAGCGAAGGAAGTGGCAATATCTTAAAGAGAAAAAGGGCCAGCAAAGAGAGTGCGTAAGAATGAAAAGAAGGAGATAGCGGATAGGGAAAGGATAAGGACAATGGAGTTGAGGATAGAGAGAAGAGAAAAGACAGATAGGCGAAGTAATATAGTAATATGAGAATTGCAGCTACAACAGAGAAGTGCTGCTACAGAGCATAGGGTGGGTTAGAAGCAAGGTAGAATAAGTTAGGATAGATGGGAAAAAGGAGCATGAAGTGGCGGTGGTAGAATTGGAGAGCTGGGAAGAAAAATTAGGGCTAATGCGTAACAAAAATAGTATAAATGACAAGATGGTTTTCATCGATCAAGATTGGACGAGGAACGAAATGGATGTGCAGAGAATGCTAAATGACATGGCTAGGAAGAAGAGGATGGAAGAAAAAGCGGCGGAGGTAGGGTATCGGAAAAAACAAAAATCGATGATAAAATGTGGATGTGGGAGATACAGAAGGTGGTGTTGAAGCAAGTGCAGGAAAATTTGTATCGCAGAAAGTAGAGAGTGAGAGCAAAGCAGGGCGTTAAAGGTGCTGTCCTGAATCGTAGCAGGGGTACAGAAGAAAGATGAGGATTTCTGGGGGGTATATTCAGGAATTTGATGCAACTGAACTAATAAAGGCGTGGGTAGAGTGATAAAAATGGTATAGAGTAGAGCTAAAGTTGCCAAGGGGGTATAGGTGGAGGCTACACGAGGCGGTCAGAGTGAAGAGGAAAGGACAGGCTAGGGGGGAAATTATAACAGGGGTAAGGAATGGATTAGAGGAAGAAGTGAGTGGCGAGGGAGAGGGGAAGGGCGTGAAAATGAGAGTTGTAAATATAGGAGGGGTAATCTATAAGTATGGGACTATGTTCAATAAGGATGGGATGGACAGGATTAAAGAAAGGGTGGAAAACTTGCTTGCCGAGAGAGATGCGGGTATGGTGGTACTGGGGAGGGGGCTTTAGTGCAATAATTGGGCTTCAC
Organism: Belonocnema kinseyi; assembly: GCF_010883055.1. Classification (NCBI taxonomy): domain Eukaryota; kingdom Metazoa; phylum Arthropoda; class Insecta; order Hymenoptera; family Cynipidae; genus Belonocnema; species Belonocnema kinseyi. The sequence continues at coordinate 67,465,035 of NC_046663.1, read as the reverse complement.
GGACAAGAGAGGCGATAGAGAAGTATCAGGAGCAGTTGTGCAACGTGAGATTTAAGGAGGAGTCTTAAGACAGAAAGGGCAGTGTGGAAGAAAATTAATAGGTTTAGGTATCAGGGCTGGACGGGGTGGAGAACGAAACGTGGCTGTTTGGCACACAAAACGTGAGGGAGAGGCTGAAGGGGGTATTGAAAAAAGGATAGAGGTGTAGTGATTCCCAAGAGGGTGGAGGGTGGTTGATCGTACAGTTGTATAAGAAGGGAGATAGGTAGAGGCAGGGAAATCATCGAGGAATTACGCTAATGAATACGGTGTATAAAATATACGCAATGGTGTTAGGAGGGAGACAGGAAGAACGAGTTTAGGGATTATAACAGGGAGTTAAGCGTGTAAATATGAAGAGAAATTTTTGAAAGATGGGGACTTAAGTTGGTTAGGGAGTGTTCGTGTGAATAGGAGAACAGAAGTAGGGTTTCGAAGATGGAGGTAGAAAGGAAAAGATATTTTGAAACGAATGGATTACAGATGAATGAAGTGACAAGGATGCACGAGGAAGGAAGAAATGTATATGAGTTGATTTTAAAAAATGGCATGGAGAAAGAGAAGGCAGAAGGAGAGGAGAGGATAAGACAGTCAAGGTTTAACGGGAACTATGTATGGGTTATGCCAAGGGAGAGAGCGCAATATTTATGTGGGAAAGGAGAGCAAGGTAGTCAGAGAGTTATAGCGAGAATGAGATGGGGTTGCATGGAAGGTTATAATAGATTCTGGCTTTCTAGAGAGAAGAGAATGTGTGAACTGTGCGGAAAGAGGATGCAAAAGTTGAGCACTGGTTGGAGAAGTGTGAAGAGGTGGAAAGGAGTGGAGAAAGCAAGAAGGTATTGTTGCATAAAAGGCGGGACAAAATTGCAGCAGCATGGGTGAAGGTGGTGATGAGTAAGCTGGGGAAGAAGAGAAGGAAGGAGGAGGAGGAATAGAGAAGAAAAGATTGTAAATAGGAGAGGAAGTACGTATGAGAAATCTATAAATATTTTAAATAAAAGATAGGTATCAGGTGCTAGCCGCGGCGACAGAGGCTGGCAATGTGAGGCATAGCGAGAAAATAGCGACATGCGTGCGAGGCAAGGCGAGGAAGGCTAGTCTATAAAAGCAAGCGAAGTAGATTTAAGGTATGGATGGACGATTATTATTGAGAGGTAGTTGTAAGAAAATTCTGTACAATATGGAAGTGCAAGCAAGTCAATTTTTTAAGCCTAGCAGACATTTTGAATTTTAAATTTTCTTCAAAAATTATTATTCACTCTTGCGATTTTTCAGTCAAATGTTTTTCAATTTGAATTGATTTATTAATTTAAATCTTAAACTGAAACTCGAAAAATTTTAAGACATGTAAATTAAAATACATAATACACTAAGAAATTGCTGTAATATGATTACATTTTTTGAAATTGTACAATTTTAAGCTTTGCGATTCGAAATTGGTTTATATTTACATCTAAAATTATCAAATTCCAAACTGACTGTCAAGGATTTTAATATGAAATTTCGGAATATTTCATAGAGGAATGATCCTATCATTTCGAATAAATTATTTAAATTTAAAACTTTAGTATTGTGAAATTTTACAACTCGAAGAATTAATCTATGAATAAATTTAAGAAGAAGCTTTAGTTTCAAGTCCGCAAAGATTAAATTGTTTTAGTGTTGCGTATTGAAAGAGATATATTGTATCAAGTGACATTCAAAACGACTTAATAGATTATTTTATTGAAAAATGTGATCTCTTCTAAAAAAATCACTGTCATATTTACCGTTCAAAATTACAACATTTCAAGTATTTTGAAATATATTGTGAACCTTTAGAGCCTAATTATTTTGAGCACTTTGAATATTATATGTTTTCTGTTCAAAAAATTTTTTTATATTATAAAAGGTACAAATTACGAAATTCGGAAAATTTCCCGGTATAATATTTATGTGCCGGCTTTATCCCCGTTTCCTTCCAGTACAATTTTCTCCCGGCTTCGTTCCGATTCTTCTAAATAACTCAGGTGGGTGTCAAGTCTCGGCGTATTAAATTACTTTATAGCATCTTCATCCAATCTATTAATTTACTTATGTTTGTCCATAGCTGTAACAAAAAAGCGGGTTTACCCAAGAACAAGTTTGAACTAATCATAATAATAATTCCTAATTATGCACCAGGCTGCAACCTAGTTTGTCCAATTCATGCAAAAACAGATAATAAACAATTTCTAGAACATAATCATACTTCATCTTGTTGTATTACTGAATATCAGTTTTTGTTCTTTGGTTTTTATAATTACAAAAAAATGTCGTTCATCAAAGTTTATTGCCAATTATACAAATTTTTATCCACAAATGCGTTTCTGAATACCTTTCATTTATAATCTGGAATTTTCGACCTGATGGAAAATTTTTCGGATAAAATAAAATTTGATCGTGGGATTCTTTTTTTTCGAGAGTTTGCATCAATTTTATTATTGGACGTTAGATAGGATTTTTAACTTGGATTTTAATCAACATAGGTATCTGTTGATGTTGACCATGAGTTTAACTGGGATAATGTTCAAATTTTGCATAGTGAATGTAATGAGGGAAAGAGGGAGTTCATGAAAATTCTTTATATTAAAGAACAAAAAAGTTATCTATTAATTTAAAAACCGATTTGGATAAGCTGAACAAAAGTTATGCTAATATAATTAATTACATTTAATGTGGCTGTATCATGAATTCTGTTTTTCTTTTACTTTCTCTCTTTCTGATGTAACTGGGACAGACATTTATATTGTGTTTACAGCAGATTGGCCTACTGACCCTCATTCGATTCTCAGATGTCAAAGAGAGAGTACCTGTACGTAGGTTCTATAAATTTCTAGCATTTAAATTTTGTTTGCCTTGCTAAGGGTACTGTACGAGTACCGAAACGTGAGTAATGACATTTTTTTATTTTCATTTTGAATGTTATTTTATTGTGATTTGGTAATAATGAAAATAAAAAAAAAAAGAATAAAAGAAAAAGAGAAGCAAGGGGATCTGGATGGCTGCCTTCTTACTTTTCTTTCCTCTTTTTTATTTTTGTCCGAATTTTTTTTCATATTACAATGGAATTTTTTTTTGTTTATTCCTTGTGGTCCAAAATTTGGTCGCTGGATTCTTGTTTTTTAACAGGAGTTTGCCTATTAAAGTAATAATCTTCTCAGTTTTAAAAATCATCACGTACATGGACACTCGTTACTGGTCAATTTTTTTCAAGCAGTTTAATCGCCATTTGCCTTCCGCGTGAAAATAACTTCTGCCTCACCGCGTCCAATTTTTTTGTATATAAAATATTATTTTATATGCTACAACGTTCTTGACTTGAAAATAAGGAATTTTTTATCTAACCGCATAAATGATGTATTAATTACATGCTGTTGATTGGAATCCATTTAAAAAAATATTAAATATTAAGAAATTTTATTAAGATTCACTTCAAATTTAAAATGCTATTTAACATTCAATAATCAAGTTTATATCCAGAATTTATGAAAACAAAACAAAGAAAAAAATGATCATCTACGATTCGGTACTCATACAGTATTCTTATCAAGGCAACAAACAGAAAAATAAAATAAAAAATAATTAGAGCAGGAAAGAAAAGCAACGAAACCACGATGCTTTTTCGCTGACAACCATAAGAATTAAGTGAGGGTCTAAATGCAAAAGCATCGCAAACATACCTCAAATGTAATTATTATATTATTTAGAAAAATACTGTTTATTGTGCTTTGATAATAATAATGAAAAAACACGAAAAAAATAAAAAGAGCTATTTTCTTTTCTTTTAATTTTTACAAGTTTTCATATTGGAGTAATTACAAAGTTTATGTTATTGCAGTCACATTATAATTATTGCAGAAGTAAAATTTCTCAATAAAGTAGTTACAACTATCTAATTACAACAACAAAAAATATAAATTTTGAACTGCGCATGTAACGTTTCGCGAATCGGAAATCAACTTTCTGGTTCTCCTACATGAAGCATAACTCACGCAGTGTAGTGCTAGCCTTTCGAGCGACAGGTTAAACTGTTCTTGCTCATTTCATTCATTCAAAACTCCTGTTGTCTCTTACATTACAAAAAATATACATATTCCAGATTTATAAATAAAAAAATTCAGTTATAACTTTATTTATTGGTAAACAATGAAACTCTCATGGAAAGAATATTATAAAATAAAATACAAATAAAACACATAATTCAAACTATTTTTGCATCAATGGAAAGAGAAGAATATCGCTCTAAAAAAGCCACTGCTAGATGCAGAGATTCTCCAGTTACGACTACTAGCTGACTTTTGAAGGTAATTCAGAATTAAGTTGAAAATCTTAGTAACAAAAAAAAACTTGAATGTTCCTTGTATATATTGGCTTTCAGTTCAATTGGCCGAATTTTATATATTTTGTAGTTTCAAATCAAAACTAATAAAAGTAATAAAAACAAAGAAAATTTCTAAGTTAATGCATCCAACCAAAATAAATTAAAAATTCTCCTTAACGACTAGTGATACCCCGGATGAATTACCTTATTGACTTGAAAATTTAATACAAATGTAAATGAAGGCTTCGCAAAGAGTATCACACTTCAATATTAAATTGCATACAAATATGTTGCGAGATTAATTTTCAAAGCATAGATTATATACTTTCTTTGAATCCAATCGCAAACAAAATGCAGTTATCAGGGTCGCAAGTTACTATTGAACGAATTATGACTAATTCAGACTCAATATGCAGATTTTATCTTGAAAAAATCAGTCAGTTTTTTTTGGTTTTTTAATTGCAATGTTATTCATATAACTTTGAATCACGTTATGTGCAAAAAAAAATCTCACCTGTAGTTCCGAGTTGTTCTCGAATATATTTCCGTAATATTTCTACACCATTCTTGAAACGTTGCAACATTGAGGATTTCAATGTCAGTCGGATAAGATGTATTAATAAGATCAGAGTTCACGTTGACGAAGTTTTGCAATTGAGTCGCACTCATTACAGGAAAAAATTGCTGACAACGAAACCACTCTGATGGGATGCCTTCTACAACTGTTTCTTCCACTGCCTGTTCTCCAATTTCTGTGAAGAAAAAAGAATAATGTCAATGGCTAGATTCAAGAATATAAGAACATCGCATGTGTACATTGGTATCGATAAGTAAAATGAAAACAGTTCTATTTGCCATTTATTTTTCCTGCTTTGCGGAAACAGGAATTGTTGACTATGTGACTACTCCCCAAACCTTACGCAGCATTTCAATGGCCTCCAGAAGATTGACGTCGTTCATCTCTTTTTCAGGTTCCAAATTTCACAAATTTATCCTCAAATCATGGAAAAATCCATGCACTAGCAGCCGAATTTTACGTGCTCAGTGTAACTGAGGCCGTCATTACCTGGGAAAATCTAAATGTTTGCCTAGCAGCAGGGTAAAGTTATATACGTGCGCGGATCGCCTTATGCAGACGTACGCACACTCACTCACGCACGTGCTCTCTCTCTCTTTCTTTCTGTAACTCTCTCTTTCTTTCTTTGTTTATTCCTTCTACGTTCTCTTTCTCTCTCTTTCTTTTGCTTTCTTTCTTAGTCTCTTTCATTCTTCACAAGATTGACAAACTTGCCTCTCCATGTTCCTCTATCATCTGCCCTTCTCTACATTTTCCTCTCCTTCCCTGCCTACCTGACACATGACACGCATGACACGATCCGTGGCCGTGAGGCTTACAGATAAAGCGAAGCGCGAGATATAATTTTGAATTGGCGATTGCTGCGGATGAAAGAGGGGGAATTGTTAGTGGGGAAATGAGGGAGAGGGAGGAGTGATGCGAATGTATAAAGGATCGCAATCACTAATTTCGGGGCTTTTTCCAGCATCTTGATTTGAGGTACTACCTTCACTTTCATCGCAAGATTATTTATCTACTTTGTTGTAAATTTGTATTCAATGTATTCAGTCTAATTTCAGCGTATTTGTTATAAATAAATCTTGAAAAATCTCTAATTTCATTTTCACTATTTTTCATTTTTGATCAATAAATTAAAACAATCAATTTTATCTTAAAATCTTCTGTTTCTTTTTATTCACGTATAATAATCATTATCCCAGTTCCTGTAAGATATGTATATATATATATATATATATATATACATTCACATTCACCTAAATCTAGTTCACATAAGAGGCTTCTAATACTAGGAAGAATATACATAGATGAATTACTAATAATTAATCAATTGATAATAAAATATTTAGTTTCGTCTTATATATTACAACGGTCCTAACCTAAAAAACGGGTAAGGGAATTTCAAACGCGTTCACCAATTGCGAAGGAAGTAAAACTAGATTGTTCAAAAGTTGCTTGTATACGAATCTTTTGATTTAATACTTTTTTCACATAAATCTAAAGAAAATATCTTTCCTTTTGTTGCTTTAATCTGTTCTTTCACTGGCACGTTTTTTGCATGTCTCACTCATTTTTCTTTCTGTAGCCTCTGACAAACTCTACTCCGTTTTCTTGTACTTTTACTGAAATTCAATTCTTCTTAACTATACTCCCCACGTTATTATAAAACTAAAGTAATTGTTCAAATTGGCTAGAAAAACTTATTACTGATATACTTGAAGATATGCGTAGTTTATTAAAATATCCTTAAGCGCCGAGAATCGAACGCACGCACCGCACGCTTATAAGTCGAACGCCTTATCCCCATAGCTACGATGCCACGCTAAGTGCGATATTAAAAATGCGTGACGGCTTCATCCGATACTTTAGAAATTAGGAAAAAAGGGGTTTCAAGCTGTTGTACCTGTCGAGGGCTTTACAAGCTCCCCTCAAGAAAATAATTATTTGATAGAAATTATTTTTTAAATATATCTTTATGAATAAAGCCTTTTATCTAGTT
>NC_046663.1:67452923-67457981 GCF_010883055.1 Belonocnema kinseyi | reverse complement strand
TGTACCTGTCGAGGGCTTTACAAGCTCCCCTCAAGAAAATAATTATTTGATAGAAATTATTTTTTAAATATATCTTTATGAATAAAGCCTTTTATCTAGTTTAATAAAAAGAAATAGTGCTAAAAAGGGAGTATATAAATAATTTAAGTGAAGTAGCACACGACAATAACCTGTAGAGGGCAAGCAGAGGGAACGCCTAGATTCTTCCAGCTAGAAAATCTGGCTGCGGCCTGGTAAGAGCCAATATTTAGTTTAGGCATTAAGAGGCAATTTCTACCCGGGATCGTGTATAGAAAAAATGTTTTGAAACAAGAATCAATTACCTTAACTTTTAATTGAAACACGACAACGATCAGAAAATTCTAATGAACAGATTCTATAAAAAGTTATAGAAATTAAAAGTCAAATACTGTGCTTCTACACTGCTTTTTGGTTAGTTTAAAAATGCACAAATAACATTGATGAAATAGCGGTAAATGTATCTGAGTTTAGTTTTCTAAAAGCATGCCTACCGCTCCATTGATTCTTATTTTGAATATAAATGTTTTCAGTGATGCTTTGCGAATATTTATAACGTGCAGTCATTTGTACATGTATTTAGTGCCAACTGTGTTTTTGCATGACAAAGTTCATACACAAGTGTTTTAGAAAAAGGGGAAAGGAAAAAGAACGACGCTGTTCGGTAAGGAGTTTATATATTCTTTTGATATTGATCATATATTTTTCATTACAGTTTGAGGTGTAGTGGCTTCCAGCATTGGCAAGGTTTGATTTTAAGTCCGATTCAAATTTTTGTGAACGATGCATGTCACTTACTTCCTATATACTTGCTTCTAAAGAAGTTAATACTATTGAAAGTGCCTAAGGTGAATTTTTTGTAATAGGTCCATTTTACTTTTGTACGGCCATACTTTTTTCGGCCCTACTTTCTAAGATATTCACACTGGGAGTAGGGGGTCAGTTTGACCGCGCGGATCTCACCCTCACGTCGTAGATCATCACTCTAAATGAGAGGGTTGTTCGATGCAAATGAAATAAACTTAAATTTTAGCACGGAAAGTTCCATATATTTTTCAATTTTGTTCACTTTTATCCAAAAACGACAATATTTTGAGATACGATCTATAAAAGGAGCCTACGATTCGCGCGGCACAACACAACCCTACTTCCAGGGTGCGCGGAGAGAAATCTAGTTTGAAAACCTGGGGATCATTGTTAGAAATAGGTGACTCAGTCTAAGAAAAGTAAAGCATTTCATTTTCACGTTGAGGCATTACAGAAAGGTTAATGTACAAAAATTAGGAATACGAATTAAATGGTTCAGACTGAACGCTCGTTGTTAGTGTAACGAAGGTCAGAAAACTCAGCGGCGCCACTAATGTAAAACAAAATGCCATATAATGCATTTTTTTTCTATTTTTTTGCTATTTTTTAGCAAAAAAAAAATCATTTTTTGCTCTATTAGTTTTCGAGAAAACAGGGCGGGGCTAGCTTGCCGGTAACTCAGCGGCGCCCTCTACAAAAATCATTCAAAAGTCAATAAATTAAACAAACTGACTAGGTTACATTTTTTGCTATTTTCTTGCTTTACAATAAGCTATGAATCGCTTTTGTAATGTCATCCCTTATTTTTAAAAACTACCCCCTGTAATGGAAAAAGTATTTTTAAAAAGTATTAAAAAAATGACTAGGCTAGATTTTCTTGCTATTTTATTGCCTACAAATATGATATTAAACACTTTTGTAAAATAAACCCTTATTTAAAAAACTACCCCCTGTAATGAAAAATATATTCAAAAAAAGTATTGAAAAAATGACCAGGTTACATTTTTTTGCTATTTTTTTACTTTTAAATGTGATATCAAACACTTTTGTAAAATCAAGCTTTATTGTAAAAAGCAAACCCCTGTGCTTTACAAACGTATTTAAAAAAATGAAGATGAAAAGCACTTGTAAACCATGAACACGATTTTTCTAAAGCATAACTAAGAAGAAAAATTCTTGTTCACCCCTAAGCGTTACAAAAACAACCCCCGTATTTGTATCCGAATACGAAACTGAAGACAAAAGTCAAAAATTGTATACATTAACTGTTGGGACTTTTGTCCACCTGATTGTTGTGCTCTCCCATTATTGTCCAATGTCATATAAAATACTCGAAATACACTTACAAAAGCATTAACAATGCTTTTGTAAAATTAACTCTTATATGAAAAAACAATACCCTGTAATGAAAACACGTGTTCAAAAAAGTCGATATCTACATAGATGGAACTTACTTATAAAATAGTAACATGGTACTTTTAACCATAATTATTTCTCACCCCTTTTCGTCACAAAAATAACCGCCGCAATGTATATCATTTTCTATTCTATGTGTTTATATTCAAAAAATAAAATGTAGCTGTTTCGATGCACCTTTTTATGCTCTTAATTAACTTCCAGCGCGACAATAAGGTCTATCAAGCTAGCACCTCTACAAACGAAATTCCCAAACTTCTTTGTATCAGCATTTAGGGCTTTTTTAGGATCCTCAACGCAATAACAACCAATTTCTGAAAACCACCCCTACTAAAAAAAATACCTCGATATTAAAAAACTAAAATTCGGAAAAAACAAAAAATACGATATTTTGTGCTTATTTTGGGCTTCCGAATGCACGCATTAATCAAAAACCTACCCCATTTTCAAAAAAGCACCCCCTTGCGAAAAATAAAATCGACAAAAGACAAAATGCATCAGATTTTAGGCTTATTTTGGGCTCTTGAATGCACCAAGTAAAATATTATAAAAACCACCGTTATATACAAAAAGAACAACCCACTAGTAAAATTTAAAACTTCGATATTGGCAATTTTGAAGAGCCCAAAAATTAGAGACTCCATTGATAGTGAAAAATTCCCAAAAAGATTATTTTTTGACAAAGTTATATCTACGTGGTAGAGAGGGGTTGATTTTAGACGTGAAGGGTTGAAGCCAACAAATTGGAGTCGGTATTTTCTAGGAGCCCAAAAATTAGATATTCCATTGACACTATAAAATTCTCAAAGAGATAGTTTTTTTTTACAGTTTCATATCTACGTAGTAGAGAGGGGTTGATTTTACTCGTTAAGAGTTGGAGCAAAAAATCGGAAAGGGTATTTTTGAAGAGCCCAAAAATTAGACTCCATTGACACTGGAAAATTCTCAAGCAGATTATTTTTTTACAATTTCATACCTACGTGCTAGAGAGGGGTTCACTTGAGACGTTAAGGATTGGAGCCAACAATCGAAAAGGGTATTTTTGAGCAGCCTAAAATTCAGAGATTCTATTGACAGTGAAAAATACTAAAACAGATTATTTTTTGACGTAGTTAAAAAATCTATAGAATTTTCTGGCTCTAACCCTTAACGTCTAAAATCAACACGACTCTCTGCCACGTAGATGTAATTTTGTCAAAAAATAATCTTTTTGAAAATTTTCCAGTGTCAATGGAGTCTTTGATTTTTGGGCCCCTCGAAAATACCTGTTCTGATTTTTGTCTCCAACCTTTAACATCTTAAATCAGCCCCTCGCTACGACTTAGATATAAAGTTGTAAAAAATAATCTTTTCGAGAATTTTCTACAGTCACTGGAGTCTTTGATTTTGGGCTCCTCAAAAATATCTGCTCCAATTTTTTGGCTTCCACTCTTAACGTGTAATATCAACCCCTCTCTACCAAGTACATATGAAATTGTAAAAAAATCATCCTTTAGAGAATTTTCGATTGTCAATGAAGTATCTGATTTTTAGGCTCCTCGAAAATACCGACTCAAGTTTTTTGGCTCCAACCCTTAACGTCTCAAATCAACCTCTCACTACCACGTAGATATAAAATTGTAAAAAATAATCTTTTTGAGAATTTTCCAGTGTCAATGGAGTCACTGATTTTTTTTCTCCTCGAAAATACCCTCTCGAATTTTTTGGCTCCAACCCTTAACGTCTAAAATGAACCCCTCTCTGCCACGTAGATATAACTTTGTCAAAAAATAATCTTTGTATTTTTCAGTGTCAATGGAGCCTTTAAATTTTAGGCTCATTGAAAACACCCGCTCTGATTTTTGGGATCCAACCCTTAACGTCTAAAATCAACCCCTCTCTACATATTAGAGGAACGAAAGGAAGATCCAGTTATAAAGAAAGTAAGAAAAATAAACAGAGATTCTGATATACGTATCAAAATATAAGGCAGGCGCTGCAGAATCGTCGTTAGACATTCCAGTAATGTATCTCGAAATAAATTATGTAATATAATGATAAAGTGGTAAAAAAATTCTTTCACTTATAATAACTGCACTTAATTTATTTGATAAATTATGAAATTGCACGTACGGTCACTTACTAACATAATCGAACGCTCAAAAGCCATGAAAAATCGCACCCGCTGGGTATCGAACATCCTACCTAAGCAACCTAAAAAACCTCTAAGCCTACACCCGACGCTCTAGCTAATTACGCTAATGTGACGATTAAATTCTCTTCACAAAAAATCAAGCAAGATTTTCGCTGATAAGCCTGGGATAACAGAGAAATATATTTTTTTTTGTTTTACACATTATATATGGATAGGTGGATTTACAAATGTTTCATCAAAATATTTTCATTTAATTAATTTAAATCTTAATAGTGAAACGTTTAATTTGAATCTTCATTTAACTTGTGATTTCAGTTCAAATTGTAATGCTCGAAAATTTGAGGGATTAATTACTTTCAGATGTATTATAAGTAAAAAATATTTAAATTTAATTTTCTAGCTTAAAAAAATGGAATGATTATAGTTCTTGTTGGAAATATGATTAAACATTTATTTCCGTTTTACTGTTATGTTTATTTATCTGTACAAAAGAAACCAATGGAAGAATATATCTGTAATCTAGTTAGTAAAATATATAAACTGAGTAGAAATGAATATTCAGAAACAGTAGAAAAAGGTAATATGCAAAAGGGATAATAATTTCTGTATATTGCTCGGTGAACTGCGGATGTCGTCGCGACGCATAGTGGTCTGGAATAGGAATTTACTGTTCATAATCGCCC